>NC_041380.1:27575022-27602487 GCF_002162155.2 Triticum dicoccoides
GTATCATCATTTCACCCGCATAGCATGTGCGCAAGAGTAGAGAGGGTCACGGCAAAAACTGGACGCACTTCGTGTACAAACTGGACAATGTCTTTTGAAGTATCAGGGTTTCGGACGAAAACTCATCTGTTACACGGGCACTTCAATGCTTTTTAAACTTATTTGAAATCCCGACTTCTTTTGCGTTCAGTGTGCAACATTCAAAGCGGTGTCATCAATTTCCAACACGTTCTGACATCATTTGCTATTTTCAGTCATTTACCGATTTGTTTAGAGAGCTAAATGACCGTGAAATTGAAAATCACTACAAAATGAACTATGAAAATGTTGAAACGTGACATGGTCTCATCATTTCACCCGCATAGCATGTGTGAAAGAGTAGAGAGGGTCACGGCAAAACCTGGACACACTATGTGTACAAACTGGACAATGTCTTTCGGAGTATCAGGGTTTCGGATGAGAACTCATATGTTACACGGGCACTTCAATGTTTTTTAAACTTATTTGAAATCCCGACTTCTTTTGCGTTCAGTATGCAGCATTCAAAGCGACGTCATCAATTTCCAACATGTTCTGACATCATTTGTTGTTTTCAGTCATTTACCGAATTGTTTAGAGAGCTAAATGACCGTGAAATTGAGAATCACTACAAAATGAACTATGAAAATGTTGAAACTTGCCATGGTATCATCATTTCACCCGCATAGCATATGCAAAAGAGTAGAGATGGTCACGGCAAAAAATGTATGCACTTCGTGTACTGACTCCACAATGTCTTTCGAAGTATCAGGGTTTCGGACGAGAACTCATCTGTTACACGGGCACTTCAATGTTTTTTAAACTTATTTGAAATCCCGACTTCTTTTGCGTTCAATATGCAGCATTCATAGCGACATCATCAATTTCCAACACGTTCTGACATCATTTGTTGTTTTTCAGTCATTTACCGATTTGTTTAAAGAGCTAAATGACCGTGAAATTGAAAATTACTACAAAATGAACTCTGAAAATGTTGAAACTTGGCATGGTATCATCATTTCACCCGCATAGCATGTGCGCAAGAGTAGAGAGGGTCACGGCAAAAACTGGACGCACTTCTTGTACAAACTGGACAATGTCTTTTGAAGTATCAGGGTTTCGGACGAAAACTCATCTGTTACACGGGCACTTCAATGTTTTTTAAACTTCTTTTCAATCCCGACTTCTTTTGCGCTCAGTATGCAACATTCAAATCGGCCTCATCAATTTCCAACACGTTCTGACATCATTTTTTGTTTTTCAGTCATTTACCGATTTGTTTAGAGAACTAAATGACCGTGAAATTGAAAATCACTACAAACTGAACCATGAAAATGTTGAAACTTGACATGGTATCATCATTTCACCCGCATAGAATGTGCGAAAGAGTAGAGAGGGTCACGACAAAAACTGGACGCACTTCGTGTACAAATTGGAGAATGTCTTTCGGAGTATCAGGGTTTCGGACGAGAACTCATCTTTTACACAGGCACTTCAATGTTTTTTAAACTTATTTGAAATCCCGACTTCTTTTGCATTCAGTGTGCAACATTCAAAGCAGCGTCATCAATTTCCAACATGTTCTGACATCATTTGCTATTTTCAGTCATTTACCGATTTGTTTAGAGAGCTAAATGACCATGAAATTGAAAATCACTACAAAATGAACTCTGAAAATGTTGAAACTTGACATGGTATCACCATTTCACCCGCATAGCATGTGTGAAAGAGTAGAGAGGGTCACGGCAAAAACTGGATGCACTTCGTGTACAAACTGGACAATGTCTTTCGGACTATGAGGGTTTCGAACAAGAACTCATATGTTACACGGGCACATCAATGTTTTTTAAACTTATTTGAAATCCCGACTTCTTTTGCGTTTAGTGTGCAACATTCAAAGCGGCGTCATCAATTTCCAACATGTTCTGACATCATTTGCTATTTTCAGTCATTTACCGATTTGTTTAGAGAGCTCAATGACCGTGAAATTGAAAATCACTATAAAATGAACTATGAAAATGTTGAAACTTGAAAGGTATCATCGTTTCACCCGCATAGCATGTGTGAAAGAGTTGAGAGGGTCACGGCAAAACCTGGACGCACTACGTGTACAAACTGGACAATGTCTTTCGGAGTATCAGGGTTTCGGACGAGAACTCATATGTTACACGGGCACTTCAATGTTTTTTAAACTTATTTGAAATCCCGACTTGTTTTGCGTTTAGTATGCGCCGTTCAAAGCGACGTCATCAATTTCCAACACGTTCTGACATCATTTGTTGTTTTCAGTCATTTACCGAATTGTTTAGAGAGCTAAATGACCGTGAAATTGAAAATCACTACAGTATGAACTATGAGAAAGTTGAAACTTGCCATGGTATCATCATTTCTCCCGCATAGCATATGCAAGAGAGTAGAGAGGGTCACGGCAAAAAATGGACGCACTTCGTGTACTGACTCGACAATGTCTTTCGAAGTATCAGGGTTTCGAACGAGAACTCATCTGTTACACGGGCACTTCAATGTTTTTTAAACTTATTTGAAATCCTGACTTCTTTTGCGTTTAGTATGCAGCATTCAAAGCGACATCATCAATTTCCAACACGCTCTGACATCATTTGTTGTTTTTCAGTTATTTACCGAATTGTTTAGAGAGCTAAATGACCATGAAATTGAAAATTACTACAAAATGAACTCTGAAAATGTTGAAACTTGGCATGGTATCATCATTTCACCCGCATAGCATGTGCGAAAGAGCAGAGAAAGGTCACGGAAAAAACTGGACGCACTTCATGTACAAACTGGCAATGTCTTTCGGAGTATCAGGGTTTTGGACGAGAACTCATCGGTTACATGGGCACTTCAATGTTTTTTAAACTTATTTGAAATCCCACTTCTTTTGCATTCAATATGCAACATTCAAAGTGACATCATCAATTTCCAACACGTTCTGACAACATTTGCTATTTTCAGTCATTTACCGATTTGTTTAAAGAGCTAAATGACCGTGAAATTGAAAATTACTACAAAATGAACTCTGAAAATGTTGAAACTTGGCATGGTATCATCATTTCACCCGCATAGCATGTGCGCAAGAGTAGAGAGGGTCACGGCAAAAACTGGACGCACTTCGTGTACAAACTGGACAATGTCTTTTGAAGTATCAGGGTTTCGGACGAAAACTCATCTGTTACACGGGCACTTCAATGTTTTTTAAACTTATTTTAAATCCCGACTTCTTTTGCGCTTAGTATGCAGCATTCAATGCGGCCTCATCAATTTCCAAAACGTTCTGACATCATTTGCTGTTTTTCAGTCATTTATCGATTTGTTTAGAGAACTAAATGACCGTGAAATTGAAAATCACTACAAACTGAACTATGAAAATGTTGAAAGTTGACATGGTATCATCATTTCAACCACATAGAATGTGCGAAAGAGTAGAGAGGGTCACGGCAAAAACTGGACGCACTTCGTGTACAAATTGGAGAATGTCTTTCGGAGTATCAAGGTTTTGGACGAGAACTCATCTGTTACACGGGCACTTCAATGTTTTTTAAACTTATTTGAAATCCCGACTTATTTTGCATTCAGTGTGCAACATGCAAAGCGGCGTCATCAATTTCCAACATGTTCTGACATCATTTGCTATTTTCAGTCATTTACCGATTTGTTTAGAGAGCTAAATGACCGTGAAATTGAAAATCACTACAAAATGAACTCTGAAAATGTTGAAACTTGACATGGTATCACCCTTTCACCCGCATAGCATGTGTGAAAGAGTAGAGAGGGTCACGGCAAAAACTCGACGCACTTCGTGTACAAACTGGACAATGTCTTTCGGAGTATGAGGGTTTCGAACAAGAACTCATATGTTATACGGGCACTTCAATGTTTTTTAAACTTATTTGAAATCCCGACTTCTTTTGCGTTCAATGTGCAACATTCAAAGCAGCGTCATCAATTTCCAACACGTTCTGACATCATTTGCTATTTTCAGTCATTTACCGATTTGTTTAGAGAGCTCAATGATCGTGAAATTGAAAATCACTACAGTATGAACTATGAAAATGTTGAAACTTGCCACGGTATCATCATTTCACCCACATAGCATGTGCAAGAGAGTAGAGATGGTCACGGCAAAAAATGGACACACTTCGTGTACTGACTAGACAATGTCTTTCGGAGTATCAGGGTTTCGGACGAGAACTCATCTGTTACATGGGCACTTCAATGTTTTTTAAACTTATTTGAAATCCCGACTTCTTTTGCGTTCAGTATTCAGCATTCAAAGCAACGTCATCAATTTCCAACACGTTCTGACATCATTTGCTATCTTTCAGTCATTTACCGAATTGTTTAGAGAGCTAGATGACCGTGAAATTGAAAATCACTACAAAATGAACTCCGAAAATGTTGAAACTTGGCATGGTATCATCATTTCACCCGGATAGCATGTGCGAAAGAATAGAGAGGGTCACGGCAAAAACTGGACACACTTCGTGTACAAACTGGAGAATGTCTTTCGGAGTATCAGGGTTTCGGACGAGAACTCATCTGGTACATGGGCACTTCAATGCTTTTTAAACTTATTTGAAATCCCGACTTCTTCTGCATTCAGTGTGCAACATTCAAAGCGGTGTCATCAATTTCCAACACGTTCTGTCATCATTTGCTATTTTCAGTCATTTACCGATTTGTTTAGAGAGTTAAATGACCGTGCAATTGAAAATCACTACAAAATGAACTATGAAAATGTTGAAACTAGACATGGTATCATCATTTCACCCGCATAGCATGTGTGAAAGAGTAGAGAGGGTCACGGCAAAATCTGGACGCACTACGTGTACAAACTGGACAATGTCTTTCGGAGTGTCAGGGTTTCGGACGAGAACTCATATGTTACACGGGCACTTCAATGTTTTTTAAACTTATTTGAAATCCCGACTTCTTTTGCGTTTAGTATGCAGCATTCAAAGTGACGTCATCAATTTCCAACACGTTCTAACATCATTTGCTGTTTTCAGTCATTTACCGAATTGTTTAGAGAGCTAAATAACCGTGAAATTGAAAATCACTACAAAATGAACTATGAAAATATTCAAACTTGCCAAGGTATCATCATTTCACCTGCATAGCATGTGCAAAAGAGTAGAGATGGTCACGGCAAAAAATGGACGCACTCCGTGTACTGACTCGACAATGTCTTTCGAAGTATCAGGGTTTCGGACGAGAACACATCTGTTACGAGGGCACTTCAATGTTTTTTAAACTTATTTGAAATCTCGACTTCTTTTGCGTTCAATATGCAGCATTCAAAGCGACATCATCAATTTCCAACATGTTCTGACATCATTTGTTGTTTTTCAGTTATTTACCGAATTGTTTAGAGAGCTAAATGACCGTGAAACTGAAAATTACTACAAAATGAACTCTGAAAATGTTGAAACTTGGCATGGTATCATCATTTCACCCGCATAGCATGTCCGAAAGAGTCGAGAGGGTCACAGCAAAAACTGGACGCACTTCGTGTACAAACTGGATTATGTCTTTCGGAGTATCAGGATTTTGGACGAGAACTCATCGGTTACACAGGCACTTCAATGTTTTTTAAACTTATTTGAAATTCCGACTTCTTTTGCATTCAATATGCAACATTCAAAGTGACATCATCAATTTCCAACACGTTCTGACAACATTTGCTATTTTCAGTCATTTACCGATTTGTTGAGAGAGCTAAATGACCGTGAAATTGAAAATTACTACCAAATGAACTCTGAAAATGTTGAAACTTGGCATGGTATCATCATTTCACCCGCATAGCATGTGCGCAAGAGTAGAGAGGGTCACGGCAAAAACTGGACGCACTTCGTGTACAAACTAGACAATGTCTTTTCAAGTATCAGGGTTTCGGACGAGAACTCATCTGTTACACGGGCACTTCAATGTTTTTTAAACTTATTTTAAATCCTGACTTCTTTTGCGCTCAGTATGCAGCATTCAAAGCGGCCTCATCAATTTCCAACACGTTCTGACATCATTTGTTGTTTTTCAGTCATTTACCGATTTGTTTAGAGAACTAAATGACCGTGAAATTGAAAATCACTACAAACTGAACTATAAAAATGTTGAAACTTGACATGGTATCATCATTTCACCCGCATAGAATGTGCGAAAGAGTAGAGAGGGTCACGGCAAAAACTGGACGCACTTCATGTACAAACTGGACAATGTCTTTTGGAGTATCAGGGTTTCGGACGAGAACTCATATGTTACACCGGCACTTCAATGTTTTTTAAACTTATTTGAAATCCCGACTTCTTTTGCATTTAGTATGCAGCATTCAAGGCGGCGTCATCAACTTCTAACACGTTGTCACACCATTTGCTGTTTTTCAGTCATTTACCAATTGGTTTAGAGAGCTAAATGACCGTGAAATTGAAAATCACTACAAAATGAACTTTGAAAATGTTGAAACTTTGCATGGTATCATCATTTCACCCGCATAGCATGTGCGAAAGAGTAGAGAGAGTCATGGCAAAAACTAGACGCACTTCGTGTACAAACTGGACAATGTCTTTCGGAGTATCAGTGTTTCGGACGAGAACTCATCTGTTACACGGGCACTTCAATGTTTTTTAAACTTATTTGAAATCCCGACTTCTTTTGCGTTCAGTATGCAACATTCAAAGCGACGTCATCAATTTCCAACACATTCTGACATCATTTGCTATTTTCAGTCATTTACCGATTTGTTTAGAGAGCTAAATGGCCGTGAAATTGAAAATCACTACAAACTGAACTATGAAAATGTTGAAACTTGACATGGTATCATCATTTCACCTGCATAGCATGTGTGAAAGAGTAGAGAGGGTCACGGGAAAACCTGGACGCACTACGTGTACAAACTGGACAATGTCTTTCGGAGTATTAAGGTTTCGCACGAGAACTCATCAGTTACACGGGCACTTCAATGTTTTTTAAACTTATTTGAAATCCTGACTTCTTTTGCGTTTAGTATGCAGCATTCAAAGCGACGTCATCAATTTCCAACATGTTCTGACATCATTTGCTGTTTTTCAGTCATTTACTGAATTGTTTAGAGAGCTAAATGACCATGAAATTGAAAATCATTACAAAATGAACTCTGCAAATGTTGAAACTTGGCATGGTATCATCATTTCACCCGCATAGCTTGTGCAAAAGAGTAGAGAGGGTCACGACAAAAACTGGACGCACTTCGTGTACAATGTGGACAATGTCTTTTGGAGTACCAGGGTTTCGGACGAGAACTCATCTGTTACACGGGCAATTCAATGTTTTTTAAACTTATTTGAAATCCTGACTTCTTTTGCATTCAGTATGCAGCATTCAAAGCGACATCATCAATTTCCAACACATTCTGACAATATTTGCTGTTTTTCAGTCATTTATCGATTTGTTTAGAGAGCTAAATGACCGTGAAATTGAAAAACACTACAAAATTAACTCTGAAAATGTTGAACCTTGGCATGGTATTATCATTTCACCTGCATAGCATGTGCGAAAGAGTAGAGAGGGTCACGGCAAAAACTGGACGCACTTCGTGTACAAACTGGACAATGTCTTTCGGAGTATCAGGGTTTTGGACGAGAACTCATCGGTTACACGGGCACTTCAATGTTTTTTAAACTTATTTGAAATCCCGACTTCTTTTGCATTCAATATGCAACATTCAAAGTGACATCATCCATTTCCAACACGTTCTGACATCATTTGTTGTTTTTCAGTTATTTACCGAATTGTTTAGAGAGCTAAATGACCGTGAAATTGAAAATTACTACAAAATGAACTATGAAAATGTCGAAACTTGACATGGTATCATCATTTCACCCGCATAGAATGTGCGAATGAGTAGAGAGGGTCACGGCAAAAACTGGACGCACTTCGTGTACAAACTAGACAATGTCTTTTGGAGTATCAGGGTTTCGGACAAGAACTCATATGTTACACAGGCACTTCAATGTTTTTTAAACTTATTTAAAATTCCAACTACTTTTGCGTTCAGTATGCAACATTCAGAGCGACGTCATCAATTTCCAACACGTTCTGACATCATTTGCTATTTTCAGTCATTTACCGATTTGTTTAGAGAGCTAAATGACCGTGAAATTGAAAATCACTACAAACTGAACTATGAAAATGTTGAAACTTGACATGGTATCATCATTTCACCTGCATAGCATGTGTGAAAGAGTAGAGAGGGTCACGGGAAAACCTGGACGCACTACGTGTACAAACTGGACAATGTCTTTCGGAGGATTAAGGTTTTGCACGAGAACTCATCAGTTACACGGGCACTTCAATGTTTTTTAAACTTATTTGAAATCCTGACTTCTTTTGCGTTTAGTATGCGGCATTCAAAGCGACGTCATCAATTTCCAACATGTTCTGACATCATTTGCTGTTTTTCAGTCATTTACTGAATTGTTTAGAGAGCTAAATGACCGTCTAATTGAAAATCATTACAAAATGAACTCTGCAAATGTTGAAACTTGGCAAGGTATCATCATTTCACCCGCATAGCATGTGCAAAAGAGTAGAGAGGGTCACGACAAAAACTGGACGCACTTCGTGTACAATGTGGACAATGTCTTTTGGAGTATCATGGTTTCGGACGAGAACTCATCTGTTACACGGGCAATTAAATGTTTTTTAAACTTATTTGAAATCCTGACTTCTTTTGCATTCCGTATGCAGCATTCAAAGCGACATCATCAATTTCCAACACATTCTGACAACATTTTCTGTTTTTCAGTCATTTACCGATTTGTTTAGAGAGCTAAATGACCGTGAAATTGAAAAACACTACAAAATTAACTCTGAAAATGTTGAACCTTGGCATGGTATTATCATTTCACCTGCATAGCATGTGCGAAAGAGTAGAGAGGGTCACGGCAAAAACTGGACGCACTTCATGTACAAACTGGACAATGTCTATCGGAGTATCAGGGTTTTGGACGAGAACTCATTGGTTACACGGGCACATCAATGTTTTTTAAACTTATTTGAAATCCCGACTTCTTTTGCATTCAATATGCAACATTCAAAGTGACATCATCAATTTCCAACACGTTCTGACATCATTTGTTGTTTTTCAGTTATTTACCGAATTGTTTAGAGAGCTAAATGACCGTGAAATTGAAAATTACTACAAAATGAACTATGAAAATGTTGAAACATGACATGGTATCATCATTTCACTCGCATAGAATGTGCAAAAGAGTAGAGAGGGTCACGGCAAAAACTGGACGCACTTCGTGTACAAACTAGACAATGTCTTTTGGAGTATCAGGGTTTCGGACAAGAACTCATATGTTACACGGGCACTTCAATGTTTTTTAAACTTATTTGAAATTCCAACTACTTTTGTGTTCAGTATGCAGCATTCAAAGCGACGTCATCAATTTCCAACACGTTCTGACATCATTTGCTGTTTTTTAGTAATTTACCGAATTGTTTAGAGAGCTAAATGACTGTGAAATTGAAAATCACTACAAAATGAACTCTGAAAATATTGACCCTTGGCATGGTATCATCATTTCACCCTCATAGTATGTGTGAAAGAGTAGAGAGGGTCACGGCAAAAACTGGACGCACTTCGTCTACAAACTGGACAATGTCTTTCGGAGTATCAGGGTTTCGAACGAGAACTCATCTGTTACACGGGCACTTCAATGTTTCCTGAACTTATTTGAAATCCCATCTTCTTTTGCGTTCAGTATGCAGCATTCAAAGCGACGTCATCAATTTCCAACACGTTCTGACATCATTTGCTGTTTTTCAGTCATTTACCGAATTGTTTAGAGAGCTAAATGACCGTGAAATTGAAAATCACTACAAAATGAACTCTGAAAATGTTTAAACTTGGCATGGTATCATCTTTTCACCCGCATAGCATGTGCGAAAGACTTGAGAGGGTCACAGCAAAAACTGGACGCACTTTGTGTACAAACTAGACAATGCCTTTTGGAGTATCAGGGTTTCAGACGAGAACTCATCAGTTACACAGGCACTTCAATGTTTTTTAAACTTATTTGAAATCCTGACTTCTTTTGCGTTTAATATGCAGCATTCAAAGTGACGTCATCAATTTCCAACACGTTCTGACATCATTTGCTATTTTCCAGTCATTTGCTGAATTGTTTAGAGAGCTAAATGACCGTGAAATTGAAAATAACTACAAAATGAACTCTGCAAATGTTGAAACTTGGCATGGTATCATCATTTCAGCCGCATAGCATGTGCGAAAGAGTAGAGAGCGTCACGGCAAAAACTGGACGCACTTCATGAACAAACTGGACAATGACTTTCGGACGAGAACTCATCTGTTCCACGGGCACTTCAATGTTTTTAAAACTTATTTGAAATCCTGACTTCTTTTGCGTTCAGTATGCAACTTGCAAAGCAACATCATCAATTTCCAACATGTTCTGACATCATTTGCTGTTTTCGGTCATTTACCGATTTGTTTAGAGAGCTAAATGACCGTGAAATTGAAAATCACTACAAAATGAACTATGAAAATGTTGAACCTTGGCATTGTTTCATCATTTCACTCGCATAGCATGTGCGAAAGAGTAGAGAGGGTCACGGCAAAACCTGGACGCACTTCGTCTACAAACTGGACAATGTCTTTCGGAGTATCAGGGTTTCAGACGAGAACTCATCTGTTACACGGGCACTTCAATGTTTTTTAAACTTATTTTAAATCCAGACTTCTTTTGCGTTCAGTATGCAGCATTCAAAGTACGTCATCAATTTCCAACACGTTCTGACATCATTTGCTGTTTTTCCGTCATTTACTGATTTGTTTAGAGAAATAAATGACCGTGAAATTGAAAATCACTACAAAACAAACTCTGAAAATGTTGAAACTTGACATGGTATCATCTTTTCACCCGCATAGCATGTGCAAAATAGTAGAGAGGGTCACGGCAAAAACTTGACGCACTTCATGTACAAACTGGACAATGTCTTTCGGAGTATCAGGGTTTCGGACGAGAACTCATACGTTACACGGGCACTTCAATGTTTTTTAAACTTATTTGAAATCCCGACTTCTTTGGCGTTCCGTATATAGCATTCAAAGTGACGTCATCAATTTCCAACACGTTCTGACATCATTTGCTATTTTTCAGTCATTTACCGAATTGTTTAGAGAGCTAAATGACCGTGAAATTGAAAATCACTACAAAATGAACTCTGAAAATGTTGAAACTTGGCATGGTATCATCATTTCACCCGGCTAGCATGTGCGAAAGAATAGAGAGGGTCACGGCAAAAACTAGATGCACTTCGTGTACAAACTGGAGAATGTCTTTCGGAGTATCAGGGTTTCGGACGAGAACTCATCTGTTACATGGGCACTTCAATGCTTTTTAAACTTATTTGAAATCCCTACTTCTTTTTCTTTCAGTATGCAGCATTCAAAGCGACGTCATCAATTTCCAACACGTTCTGACATCATTTGCTGTTTTCAGTCATTTACCGAATTGTTTAGAGAGCTAAATTACCGTGAAATTGAAAATCACTACAAAATGAACTATGAAAATGTTGAAACTTGCCATGGTATCATCATTTCACCCGCATAGCATGTGCAAAAGTGTAGAGATGGTCACGGCAAAAAATGGACGCACTTCGTGTACTGACTCGACAATGTCTTTCGAAGTATCATGGTTTTGGACTAGAACTCATCTGTTACACGGGCACTTCAATGTTTTTTAAACTTATTTTGAATCCCGACTTCCTTTGCATTTAATATGCAGCATTCAAAGCGACATCATCAATTTCCAACACATTCTGACATCATTTGTTGTTTCTCAGTTATTTACCGAATTGTTTAGAGAGCTAAATGACCGTAATATTGAAAATTACTACAAAATGAACTCTGAAAATGTTGAAACTTGGCATGGTACCATCATTTCACCCGCATAGCATGTGCGAAAGAGCAGAGAGGGTCACGGCAAAAACTGGACGCACTTTGTGTACAAACTGGACAATGTCTTTCGGAGTATCAGGGTTTTGGACGAGAACTCATCGGTTACACGGGCACTTCAATGTTTTTTAAACTTATTTGAAATCCCAACTTATTTTGCATTCAATATGCAACATTCAAAGCGACATCATCAATTTCCAACACGTTCTGACAACATTTGCTATTTTCAGTCATTTACCGATTTGTTTAGAGAGCTAAATGACCGTGAAATGAAAATTACTACAAAATGAACTCTGAAAATGTTGAAACTTGGCATGGTATCATCATTTCACCCGCATAGCATGTGCGCAAGAGTAGAGAGGGTCACGGCAAAAACTAGACGCATTTTGTGTACGAACTGGACAATGTCTTTTGAAGTATCAGGGTTTCAGACGAAAACTCATCTGTTACACGGGCACTTCAATGTTTTTTAAACTTATTTTAAATCCCGACTTCTTTTGCGCTCAGTATGCAGCATTCAAAGCGGCCTCATCAATTTCCAACACGTTCTGACATCATTTGCTAATTTTCAGTCATTTGCCGATTTGTTTAGAGAACTAAATGACCGTGAAATTGAAAATCACTACAAACTGAACTATGAAAATATTGAAACTTGACATGGTATAATAATTTCACCCGCATAGAATGTGCGAAAGAGTAGAGAGGGTAACGGAAAAAACTGGATGCACTTCGTGTACAAACTGGACAATGTCTTTTGGAGTATCAGGGTTTCGGACGAGAACTCATATGTTACATGGGCACTTCAATGTTTTTTAAACTTATTTGAAATCCCGACTTCTTTTGCATTCAGTATGCAGCATTCAAGGCGGCATCATCAATTTCAAACATGTTGTCACACCATTTGCTGTTTTTCAGTCATTTACCAATTTGTTTAGAGAGCTAAATGACCGTGAAATTGAAAATCACTACAAAATGAACTCTGAAAATGTTGAAACTTTGCATGGTATCATCATTTCACCCGCATAGCATGTGCGA
The DNA here is from genome assembly GCF_002162155.2 of Triticum dicoccoides. Lineage (NCBI taxonomy): Eukaryota > Viridiplantae > Streptophyta > Magnoliopsida > Poales > Poaceae > Triticum > Triticum dicoccoides. The sequence goes on from NC_041380.1 coordinate 27,588,053, forward strand.
AAGAGTAGAGAGAGTCACGGCAAAAACTGGACGCAGTTCATGTACAAACTGGACAATGTCTTTCGGAGTATCAGTGTTTCGGACGAGAACTCATCTGTTACACGGGCACTTCAATGTTTTTTAAACTTATTTGAAATCCTAACTTCTTTTGCATTTAATATGCAACATTCAAAGCAACGTCATCAATTTCCAACATGTTCTGACATCATTTGCTATTTTTCAGTCATTTACCGATTTGTTTAGAGAGCTAAATGACCGTGAAATTGAAAATAACTACAAAATGAACTCTGCAAATGTTGAAACTTGGCATGGTAACATTACTTCACCCGCATAGCATGTGCGAAAGAGTAGAGAGGGTCACGGCAAAAACTGGACGCACTTCGTGAACAAACTGGACAATGTCTTTTGAAGTATCAGGGTTTCGGACGAGAACTCATCAGTTACGCGGGCACTTCAATGTTTTTTAAACTTATTTAAAAATCCTGACTTCTTTTGCGTTCAATATGCATCATTCAAAGCGACGTCATCAATTTCCAACACGTTCTGACATCATTTGTTGTTTTTCAGTTATTTACCGAATTGTTTAGGGAGCTAAATGACCGTGAAATTAAAAAATTACTACAAAATGAACTATGAAAATGTTGAAACTTGCCATGGTATCATCATTTCACCCGCATAGCATGTGCAAATGAGTAGAGATGGTCACGGCAAAAAATGGACGCACTTCGTGTACTGACTGGACAATGTCTTTCGGAGTATCAGGGTTTCAGACGAGAACTCATCAGTTACACGGGCACTTCAATGTTTTTTAAACTTATTTGAAATCCTGACTTCTTTTGCATTTAATATGCAGCATTCAAAGCGACATCATCAATTTCCAACATGTTCTGACATCATTTGCTGTTTTCCAATCATTTATTGAATTGTTTAGAGAGCTAAATGACAGTGAAATTGAAAATAACTACAAAATGAACTCAGTAAATGTTGAAACTTGGCATGGTATCATCATTTCACCCGCATAGCATGTGTGAAAGAGTAGAGAGGGTCACGGCAAAAACTGGACGCACTTCGTGAACAAACTGGACAATGTCTTTCGGACTATCATTGTTTCGGACGAGAACTCATCTGTTCCACGGGCACTTCAATGTTTTTTAAACTTATTTGAAATCCTGACTTTTTTTGCGTTCAGTGTGCAACATGCAAAGAGAAATCATCAATTTCGAACATGTTCTGACATCATTTGCTATTTTCGGTCATTTACCGATTTGTTTAGAGAACTAAATGGCCGTGAAATTGAAAATCACTACAAAACGAACTCTGAAAATGTTGAAACTTGACATGGTATCATCATTTCACTCGCATAGCATGTGCGAAAGAGTAGAGAAGGTCACGGCAAAACCTGGACGCACTTCGTCTACAAACTAGACAATGCCTTTCGGAGTATCAGGGTTTCGGACGAGAACTCATCTGTTACACGGGCACTTCAATGTTTTTTAAACTAATTTTAAATCCAGACTTCTTTTGCGTTCAGTATGCAACATTCAAAGTACGTCATCAATTTCCAACACGTTCTGACATCATTTGCTGTTTTTCTGTCATTTACCGAATTGTTTAGAGAGCTAAATGACCGTGAAATTGAAAATCACTACAAAACAAACTCTGAAAATGTTGAAACTTGACATGGTATCATCTTTTCACCCGCATAGCATGTGCAAAAGAGTAGAGAGGGTCACGGCAAAAACTGTACGCACTTCGTGTACAAACTGGACAATGTCTTTCTGAGTATCAGGGTTTCGGACGAGAACTCATATGTTACACGGGCACTTCAATGTTTTTTAAACTTATTTGAAATCCCGACTTCTTAGGCGTTTAGTATATAGCATTCAAAGTGACGTGATCAATTTCCAACACGTTCTGACATCATTTGCTATTTTTCAGTCATTTACCGAATTGTTTAGAGAGCTAAATGACCGTGAAATTGAAAATCACTACAAAATGAACTCTGAAAATGTTGAAACTTGGCATGGTATCATCATTTCACCCGCATAGCATGTGCGAAAGAATAGAGGGTCACGGCAAAAACTGGACGCACTTCGTGTACAAACTGGAGAATGTCTTTTGGAGTATCAGGGTTTCGGACGAGAACTCATCTGTTACACGGGCACTTCAATGTTTTTTAAATTTATTTGAAATCCCGACTTCTTTTGCGTTCAGTGTGCAACATTCAAAGCGGCGTCATCAATTTCCAACACGTTTTGACATCATTTGCTATTTTCAGTCATTTACCGATTTGTTTAGAGAGCTCAATGACCGTGAAATTGAAAATCACTACAAAATGAACTATGAAAATGTTGAAACTTGACATGGTCTCATTGTTTCACCCGCATAGCATGTGTGAAAGAGTTGAGAGGGTCACGGCAAAACCTGGACGCACTACGTGTACAAACTGGACAATGTCTTTCGGAGTATTAGGGTTTCGGACGAGAACTCATATGTTACACGGGCACTTCAATGTTTTTTAAACTTATTTGAAATCCCGACTTGTTTTGCTTTTAGTATGCAGCGTTCAAAGCGACGTCATCAATTTCCAACACGTTCTGACATCATTTGTTGTTTTCAGTCATTTACCGAATTGTTTAGAGAGCTAAATGAGTGTGAAATTGAAAATCACTACAGTATGAACTATGAAAATGTTGAAACTTGCCATGTTATCATCATTTCACCCGCATAGCATGTGCAAGAGAGTAGAGATGGTCACGGCAAAAAATGGACGCACTTCATGTACTGACTAGACAATGTCTTTCGGAGTATCAGGGTTCCGGACAAGAACTCATCTGTTACACGGGCACTTCAATGTTTTTTAAACTTATTTGAAATCCTGACTTTTTTTGCGTTCAGTGTGCCGCATTCAAAGCGACGTCATCAATTTCCAACATGTTCTGACATCATTTGTTGTTTTTCAGTTATTTACCGAATTGTTTAAAGAGCTAAATGACCGTGAAATTGAAAATTACTACAAAATGAACTCTGAAAATGTTGAAACTTGGCATGGTATCATCATTTCACCCGGATAGCATGTGCGAAAGAATAGAGAGGGTCACGGCAAAACTGGACGCACTTCGTGTACAAACTGGAGAATTTCTTTCGGAGTATCAGGGTTTCGGGCGAGAACTCATCTGTTACATGGGCACTTCAATGCTTTTTAAACTTATTTGAAATCCCGACTTCTTTTGCGTTCAGTGTGCAACATTCAAAGCGGTGTCATCAATTTCCAACACGTTCTGACATCATTTGCTATTTTTCAGTCATTTACCGAATTATTTAGAGAGCTAAATGACCGTGAAATTGAAAATCACTACAAAATGAACTCTGAAAATGTTGAAACTTGGCATGGTATCATCATTTCTCCCGGATAGCATGTGCTAAAGAATAGGGAGGGTCACGGCAAAAACTGGACGCACTTCGTGTACAAACCGGACAATCTCTTTTGGAGTATCAGGGTTTCGGACGAGAACTCATCTCTTACATGGGCACTTTAATGTTTTTTAAACTTATTTGAACTCCGTACTTCTTTTGCGTCTAGTATGCAACATTCAAAGCGACGTCATCAATTTCCAACATGTTCTGACTACATTTGCTATTTTCAGTCATTTACGTAATTGTTTAGAGAGCTAAATGACCGTGAAATTGAAAATTACTACAAAATGAACTGTGAACATGTTGAAACTTGGCAAGGTATAATCATTTCACCCACATAGCATGTGCGAAAGAGTAGAGAGGGTCATGGCAAAAACTAGACGCACTTCATGTACAAACTGGACAATCTCTTTCGGAGTATCAGGGTTTCGGACGAGAACTCATCTGTTACATGGGCACTTCAATGTTTTTTAAACTTATTTGAACTCCGGACTTCTTTTGCGTTCAGTATGCAGCATTCAAAGCGACGTCATCAATTTCCAGCATGTTCTGACTACATTTGCTGTTTTTCAGTCATTTACGTAATTGTTTAGAGAGCTAAATGACCGTGAAATTGAAAATCACTACAAAATAAACTGTGAAAATGTTGAAACTTGGCATGGTATCATCATTTTACCCGCATAGCATGTGCGAAAGAGTAGAGAGGGTCACGGCAAAAACTGGACGCACTTCGTGTACAAACTGGACAATCTCTTTCGGAGTATCAGGGTTTCGGACGAGAACTCATCTGTTACATGCGCACTTCAATGTTTTTTAGGCCCCGCTTGGTTCCTCGTTTTAGGGCCCAATACACCTGTGAAATATACCCCTGTAAAATAAAAACGGATGGGCCTGTCGTTGGTGCTTGGCATGTCATTTTTGGGCTGTAAGTTTTACACTAGTTTTCTCGTTTACACCCGTATCGGGCCGGTATCTGATACAGACCAGAGGCCGTCGTTTTTCCCCCACCTCGCCTCTCGCTCGAGACCTAGATCGAGTTGCGCCGCCGGGAGGCGCCGGCGCTGGTGTCCACGAGGAGGTCAAGTGACGGCGTTCGCGACGGCGACGTGGTGAGGCGCAGAAGACGGTGGCCACGATGGGGTTTAGACGCGCCGACGACGGCGACTCGTTCCTGGCCACGACGGTGATGGCGACTCGTTCCTGGCCACGACGGTGACGGCGACTCGCTCCTGGCCGCGACAGCGACGCTGGCCGGCAGTCGTGACCTGACCGTGACGGCGAACCGCTCATCCTCCTCCGCTCCGCCAAGGTATCCTCCCTCCTCCTCTGCCCCCTTCCTATCCCTTCCCCAGTCATCCGGCGGCGGAGTACTCCTTGGCGACGTGGCCATCCTGCTTGGTGTTGATTAGACCGAACCCTCCTATCAGTTAACAACTGCTGCCAAAGTTTCACAAGAATTCAGTTTCGTCAGGCGTAGGGTAGTTAGTTCCGTCAGTTAAAGTTCAGTTTGATCAGGGAAATAAGCTAAGCTTCATTTAGTTGTTACAGTGCAGTTTAAGCTGCTGTCAAAGTTCAGATTGATCGGGGAATAAGCCAAATGATCTGGTAGTTAGCTGCTGTCAAAGTTCAGTTTGATGTAAATCTAGAAATACTGATAAACAAACAGATGAACAGTGATCCAATGAGTTGCTTTTGTCTGTCCAAGATGTTTTTGATCGGTTGAAGATAGTGCCCAAAGTTCCTTGCAATAGATAATGTGTTTGGTCATGTTAAGCTAGTTTGTCGTTGTTCATATACTATGGGCCTGCTTCGTTTAAATAACATGACTGATGCATGGAATAACAACAGAAGCTTGCTAACAATCCATGCCCTGATGTGTATGCTATATAGATAGACAAAGTTTTTTTGCTTATTTATTTTATTCTCTTCTCGCTAGATAATGGATACAAGTAATCATGCTGATGGTTATCACGTACTGATTCGGAGGAGGAGGAGATGATGTTTCTTGTCTTTCCGACATTATATTGTATATCTTCTAGGAGAGAAAAGATTCCATACAACACATCAATTCTTACGGGAGCTAAGTATATCCGGGAAATATTGGATGGCCACCCTTAATGGTGCCTTGATATTCTTAGGATGGAATCCCACAAGAATTCAGTTCGTTAGCTGCTGTCGAAGTTCAGATTGATGTAAACCTAGAAATACTGATAAACAAACAGATGAACAATGGTCCAATGATTTGTTTATGAACAGGGTCCAATAAACTTCCATGGGTTTATGAATAGTTCATCTGTTTTCTTTGTCCAGTTGTGCAAATAGAATGCTAACTAAGTTGGGCCTGTTTGATAAGTTATATAACTGCAGCACCTATTATTGCTACTGATATCATTGGCTCATTGCTGCCTTTGTGCAATGCAGAACTGTTAAGAGTGATTTGGAGGATTCAAGATTCTGTGAAGGTCTTTTGACATGTAAAGCTCAGAACTGAAGGTACTTAATAAACTCAAAAGCATTCAGTCCAGCTTGTGTGTGTGTCACTGATTTATTCTTCATTGTTTTGCGCATGTGCTTGTCTATATACATCTATACTCAACTGTTACATCAATCAATAAAAGTATGGTAATATCTTTTCATGTTACACTAATCTCGTTATCTTGATGTGCTAGTGCTCCTTTTATTCCAATGTCATAACATAGATTATATATACTACTGTGTTTACTTTGAAGGAGAGTTGCGGGTATTTATTTTGTAATCTCTTCTCGCTAGATAATGGATACGAGTAACCATGATGATGGATATGAGTCATGTACTGATTCTGAGGAGGAGGAGGAGGAGGAGATGATGTTTCTTTTCTTCCCGACAATATATTGTATATCTTCTAGGAGGGAAAAGATTCCAGTGAACACATCCATTCTTACGGGAGCTAAGTATATCCGAGAAATATTGGATGGCCACCCTCAACGGTGCCTTGATATTCTTAGGATGGAATCCCATATCTTCCAACTTCTATGTGACCATCTTAGATCCAAAAATCTTCTAAAAAATTCAAAAGGAGTCAGTGTTTGAAGAGCAACTAGTGATGTTTATGTACATGCTATCCAGGAATGCGAGTTATCGTACGTTGACTGATAGGTTTCAGCACAGTCCTGAAACGGTGCATAGGCATATCAATGGATGCTTCAACGCTATGAGATCATTGGCATTTGACCTTATCAAGCATAGTTCGCTAGATACTCATTGGAAAATATCAACAAATCCCCAGTTTTGGCCTTTCTTTGAGGTACACGCCATCCCTTGCTATGTACTTTAGGAATTTATATCCTCCCTTAGTATAACACATATAGTAACCATAGCTTGTTTAATGCAGAACTGCCTAGGGGCAATAGATGGGACTCATGTTCCCATGACCATTACATCCAACGAGGCTGCTCCATACAGGAATAGAAAGGGGACCCTCTCCCAAAATGTGATGGTCGCCTGCGACTTCGATCTCAACTTTGTTTATGTGTCAGCTGGTTGGGAGGGGTCTGCCTCAGATGCTGGAGTATTGAAATATGCTATTCAATCAGGCTTCCATGTACCTCCAGGCAAGTATTATTTGGTTGACGGAGGCTATGCAAACACACCACAGTTTCTAGCTCCGTACCGTGGAGTTCGTTACCATCTAAAAGATTTTGGTAGAGGTGGCCCTCGTCCAAAGAACCCCAAAGAACTCTTCAATCTAAGGCATGCCCGTCTACGGAACCATATAGAGCGTACAATTGGTGTATGGAAAATGCGATTTCCTATTTTAAAAGTTGGCACACATTACCCAATTGACACTCAAGTCAAAATTCCTATGGCGGCAGCTGTATTTCACAATATAATCCGGAGTCACAGAGGTGATGAACAATGGCTAGATACGCAACAAATGCAAATTGACCCTCTTCTATTTGTCACTCTTCCTGATGGAGATGACAGACCTCGACATGTTCCTACATCCTCAAGCAATCAAAGGGACCTTGGTAATTCTATGAGAGATGAAATTGCCAACAGGATGTGGGAGGACTATCAAAGAATTCAAAGTGAAAGATCGTCACGGAGATCTACTAGCTAATAATTTAAGTTTTTATTCTGTCAAAGTAATTTATTGTAATGATGTGGAATTTGAGATATAAAGATGACATTTGAGTTATGTTAATGTTTCATTTGAGTTATGTAAGGATGACATTTGAGTTATGTTATTAGGATCGATCCTATATATTAGCAACATTTGAGTTATGTTAATGTTTCATTTCATATTACTTGATGTGATTTTGCATTTTCAGATTCTTATATTTCTTAATGTGATGTTGGATTTTCATATTCTTATGTTGCTTAATGTGATCAGATTCTTGTATTGATTTATTGCTAAAGTTACATTGTCATAGGTTCAATATGACGCAAAATAGGGCTAAGTGGACAGCAAGGTATGAGAAAGGTCTCGTGGAGGTACTTACAGAGTACAACCTATCTCATTACCGTGGCCAAAATGGGTGGACTACCGAAGGATGGAATCAAGTTGTCAAGGAACTGAACAATTTATATCCAGAGGCAAGGTTTACCAAGGATCAGGTTCAAGATAAGGAAGCTCAGTTGAAAAAGCACTACAAAAATATCAAGTTGATAGTCAACCGCTCTGGAATATCATGGAATGATATTGCATGTGTGATCAACACCACGCCTGAAAAATGGGAAGAGATCATTGCAGTAAGTTTTTATTCCTTCTAACTTTTGATTTCCTTATATGTGCATGAACTTTTCATGCCTATGCATGATCTGCTCACACCTTTCTATTAATTATGTAGGAGGACCCAAAGCTCAAAATGTATGAAGGAAAGAGCTTTCCATTGTACGAGGCATTGGGTGTGCTCTATGAAGGACACATTGCGCAAGGAAGACACTGCCTCACATCAAGGAAGCCTCCGATTGGCACAAAAACAGGTAGCAACTTTGGAGCGAAGGATAAGATGGTTGCAAGCACTAGCAAGAAAAATACAAGACATGGAAGAGATGACAACGTAAGGACTTCTTCAATAATTGACATCAATGATACTCCTACATTAGATGATGTGGATGAAAGAGAGAACACTGTCAATGACGAGGAAGAATTAGGCAGTGAAGATGCTGATGGCGATCAACCACAAATAAGTGAATCAAGTGCAAAAGGGAAAAAAACTAAGAAACAAAAAGGTGCCACATCTGTACAGCGGCTTGAAGATTCCATGATGGCTTATGTGAATTTCAAGAAAGATCAAGCTTCCAAGAAGGAAAAAGTGTCACAGCAAGGAAAACAACCCTCAATTACAGAATGCTTGCAGGTCTTGAATGACATGGATGATGTTCCCGACGAGGTCAAAATCTTTGCCTCTGATGTTTTCAAGGATGCAGTAAATCGTGAGATTTTCCTGGGTTACAACTCAAGATTGCGGCGTATGTGGCTAAAGAAGGAAGTCAACAAGATTAGTCCTCAGCCTCCTCCTTGTAAGTACCATTATGTTGGTTTTCTGCATTTCTTCTCCCCACTAAAGATAAGTTTGTAAGGCTTAGTTGAGCGAGTATTCCTTTGCAGCTCGGTTTTCATCTGGCGATATTCCTTCAATCAATCTGGTGCTCTAATCAAAGGTATTGTTTGTGCTCCTTTTATTTCCATTAGGTGAAGCATACCTTGCTTGCTCCTGGAGTCCCTTTGGCCTCAACGAGGCTCCGCTAGTGGGAGGGAGTAACATAATATTCTGGACATGTTTGTTATTATCCACAATAGACCTGTTTTGGGAACTTGCAATTCTTGGAGTTAACATTTTTGCATTCAAAATCATATAGACCTGCTGCTGTCTAGAACATCTTTTCTTACTTAAGATGTTGTTTATATTGCTGCCATGTTGTTTCTTCATATCGGTGTTTTTTGAAAAATAATATGGTTTCTTTAAATTTAGTGACATGCTATGGCTACCTTGTACCATTTGGCTCCCCTTGGTAATTCAGGATTTTTTGCTAATCTTTTTGACATACATGGTTGTTCTTGACATGTGTGGCTGGTATCCTTCATAGAGCACAAAGTGTTCTTACATAGCTAATGTTTTTCAATTTTTTTCTTTTCAGGATGTCCTTTCACATGATTCTATGATTACCCGAGTCCATGAAGCACTCAATAATATTCCTGAAATACTTTATGTCTAAGCGCATAATGGTTGAACAATTGCCTCAATAAATTTGGTTATGTAGCATGCGGACGAGACGAGACAAGTATGCCTCGATAAATTTGTAATTTAAACTACTGACTTTGAGCACTATGAGTTATCGGAACTATGTTCAAATGGATGATTGCAAAAATATTATCCTTTTTTTGATGTGGTTGTACTGTTATATAAATAAAAAATTTAGCTCATTTTATACATGTGCAATTTGTGTGGAAGTGCAGTCTGTGCTATTGAAAATTCTGTACGTGTGTATTAGAAAGTCTGTGCTGTTGAAAAGCTATACATTTGGGTGCCATGCATATTTGAACATATATATAGTGCTGCAACTTGGGCGCCATGTATATTTTACAACCGAATTGAAACTGGAGCCAACTTACAGGGGTGGCAGAAAAACAACATTCCAAGCGGAGGCTAGAAGCGGAATGGAAATACAAGCCTGTGGCATGTATTTGGTTTGAGACTAGTATAATACAGGTGTAAAATGTTACAGGGGTGGCAGAAAAACAACATTCCAAATGGGGCCTTAAACTTATTTGAACTCCGTACTTCTTTTGCCTCCAGTATGCAGCATTCAAAGCGACGTCATCAATTTCCAACATGTTTTGACTACATTTGCTGTTTTTCAGTCATTTACCTAATTGTTTAGAGAGCTAAATGACCGTGAAATTGAAAATCACTACAAAATGAACTCTGAAAATGTTGAAACTTGGCATGGTATCATCATTTCACCCGGATAGCATGTGCGAAAGAATAGAGAGGGTCACGGCAAAAATTGGACGCACTTCGTGTACAAACTGGAGAATGTCTTTCGGAGTATCAGGGTTTCGGAAGAGAACTCATCTGTTACATGGACACTTCAATGCTTTTTAAACTTATTTGAAATCCCTACTTCTTTTGCGTTCAGTGTGCAACATTCAAAGCGGTGTCATCAATTTCCAACATGTTCTGACATCATTGGCTATTTTCAGTAATTTACCGATTTGTTTAGAGAGCTAAATGATCGTGAAATTGAATATCACTACAAAATGAACTATGATAATGTTGAAACTTGACATGGTATCATCGTTTCACCTGCATAGCATGTGTGAAAGAGTAGAGAGGGTCACGGCAAAACCTGGACGCACTACGTGTACAAACTGCACAATGTGTTTCGGAGTATCAGGGTTTCGGACGAGAACTCATATGTTACAAGGGCACTTCAATGTTTTTTAAACTTATTTGAAATCCCGACTTCTTTTGCGTTCAGTATGCAGCATTCAAAGTGACGTCATCAATTTCCAACACGTTCTGACATCATTTGCTGTTTTCAGTCATTTACCGAATTGTTTAGAGAGCTAAATGACCGTGAAATTGAAAATCACTACAAACTGAACTATGAAAATGTTGAAACTTGACATGGTATCATCATTTCACCTGCATAGCATGTGTGAAAGAGTAGAGAGGGTCACGGCAAAACCAGGACGCACTACGTGTACAAACTGGACAATGTCTTTCGGAGTATCAGTGTTTCGGACGAGAACTCATATGTTACACGGGCACTTCACTGTTTTTTAAACTTATTTCAAATCCTGACTTCTTTTGTGTTGAGTATGCAGCATTCAAAGCGATGTCATCAATTTCCAACACGTTCTGACATCATTTGCTGTTTTTCAGTCATTTACCGATTTGTTTAGAGAGCTAAATGACCGTGAAATTGAAAATAACTACAAAATTAACTCTGAAAATGTTGAACCTTGGCATGGTACCATCATTTCACTCGCATAGCATGTGCGAAAGAGTCGAGAGGGTCACGGCAAAAACTGGATGCACTTCGTGTACAAACTGGAGAATGTCTTTCGGAGTATCAGGGTTTCGGACGAGAACTCATCCGTTACATGGGCACTTCAATGCTTTTTAAACTTATTTGAAATCCCGACTTCTTTTGCGTTCAGTATGCAGCATTCAAAGCGGTGTCATCAATTTCCAACACGTTCTGACATCATTTGCTGTTTTCAGTCATTTACCGAATTGTTTAGAGAGCTAAATGACCGTGAAATTGAAAATCACTACAAAATGAACTATGAAAATGTTGAAACTTGCCATGGTATCATCATTTCACCCACACAGCATGTGCAAAAGAGTAGAGATGGTCACGGCAGAAAATGGCCGCACTTCGTGTACTGACTCGACAATGTCTTTTGAAGTATCAGGGTTTCGGACGAGAACTCATCTGTTACACGGGCACTTCAATGTTTTTTAAACTTATTTGAAATCCCGACTTCTTTTGCATTCAATATGCAGCATTCAAAGCGACATCATCAATTTCCAACACGTTCTGACATCATTTGTTGTTTTTCAGTTATTTACCAATTGTTTAGAGAGCTAAATGACCGTGAAATTGAAAATTACTACAAAATGAACTCTGAAAATGTTGAAACCTGGCATGGTATCATCATTTCACCCGCATAGCATGTGCGAAAGAGCAGAGAGGGTCACGGCAAAAACTGGACGCACTTTGTGTACAAACTGGACAATGTCTTTCGGAGTATCAGGGTTTTGGACGAGAACTCATCGGTTACACGGGCACTTCAATATTTTTTAAACTTATTTGAAATCCCGACTTCTTTTGCATTCAATATGCAACATTCAAAGTGACATCATCAATTTCCAACATGTTCTGACATCATTTGTTGTTTTTCAGTTATTTACCAAATTGTTTACAGAGCTAAATGACCGTGAAATTGAAAATTACTACAAAATGAACTCTGAAAATGTTGAAACTTGGCATGGTATCATCATTTCACCCACTTAGCATGTGCGAAAGAGTAGAGAGGGTCATGGCAAAAACTGGACGCACTTTGTGTACAAACTGAACAATGTCTTTTGAAGTATCAGGGTTTCGGACGAGAACTCATCTGTTACACGGGCACTTCAATGTTTTTTAAACTTATTTGAAATCCCGACTTCTTTTGCGTTCAATATGCCGCATTCAAAGCGACGTCATCAATTTCCAACACGTTCTGACATCATTTGTTGTTTTTCAGTTATTTACCGAATTGTTTAGAGAGCTAAATGACCGTGAAATTGAAAATTACTACAAAATGAACTCTGAAAATGTTGAAACTTGGCATGGTATCATCATTTCACCCACTTAGCATGTTAGAAAGAGTAGAGAGGGTCACGGCAAAAACTGGACGCACTTCGTGTACAAACTGGACAATGTCTTTTGAAGTATCAGGGTTTCGGACAAGAACTCATCTGTTACACGGGCACTTCAATGTTTTTTAAACTTATTTGAAATCCCGACTTCTTTTGCGTTCAGTATTCAGCATTCATAGCGACGTCATCAATTTCCAACACGTTCTGACATCATTTGCTATTTTTCAGTCATTTACCGAATTGTTTAGAGAGCTAAATGACAGTGAAATTAAAAATCACTACAATATGAACTCTGAAAATGTTGAAACTTGGCATGGTATCATCATCTCACCCAGATAGCATGTGTGAAATAATAGAGAGGGTCACGGTAAAAATTGGACGCACTTCGTGTACAAACCGGACAATCTCTTTCGGAGTATCAGGGTTTCGGACGAGAACTCATCTCTTACATGGGCACTTCAATGTTTTTTAAACTTATTTGAACTCCGTACTTCTTTTGCGTCCAGTATGCAACATTCAAAGCGATGTCATCAATTTCCAACATGTTCTGACTACATTTGCTGTTTTCAGTCATTTACCTAATTGTTTAGAGAGCTAAATGACCGTGAAATTGAAAATCACTACAAAATGAACTGTGAACATGTTGAAACTTGGCAAGGTATAATCATTTCACCCGCATAGCATGTGCGAAAGAGTAGAGAGGGTCACGGCAAAAACTAGACGCACTTCGTGTACAAACTGGACAATCTCTTTCGGAGTATCAGGGTTTCGGACGAGAACTCATCTGTTACATGGGCACTTCAATGTTTTTTAAACTTATTTGAACTCCGTACTTCTTTTGCGTCCAGTATGCAGCATTCAAAGCGACGTCATCAATTTCCAACATGTTCTGACTACATTTGCTGTTTTTTAGTCATTTACCTAATTGTTTAGAGAGCTAAATGATCGTGAAATTGAAAATCACTACAAAATGAACTCTCAAAATATTGAAACTTGGCATGGTATCATCATTTCACCCGCATAGCATGTGCGAAAGAATAGAGAGGGTCACGGCAAAAACAGGACGCACTTCATGTACAAACTGGAGAATGTATTTCGGAGTATCAGGGTTTCGGACGAGAACTCATCTGTTACATGGGCACTTCAATGCTTTTTAAACTTATTTGAAATCCCGACTTATTTTGCATTCAGTGTGCAACATTCAAAGCGGTGTCATCAATTTCCAACATGTTCTGACATCATTGGCTATTTTCAGTAATTTACCGATTTGTTTAGAGAGCTAAATGACCGTGAAATTGAATATCACTACAAAATGAACTATGAAAATGTTGAAACTTGACATGGTATCATCATTTCACCCGCATAGCATGTTTGAAAGACTAGAGAGGGTCACGGCAAAACTAGGACGCACTACGTGTACAAACTGGACAATGTCTTTCGGAGTATCAAGGTTTCGGACGAGAACTCATATGTTACACGGGCACTTCAATGTTTTTTAAACTTATTTGAAATCCCGACTTCTTTTGCGTTCAGTATGCAGCATTCAAAGCGACGTCATCAATTTCCAACACATTCTGACATCATTTGCTGTTTTCAGTCATTTACCGAATTGTTTAGAGAGCTAAATGACCGTGAAATTGAAAATCACTACAAACTGAA
>NC_041380.1:27602865-27610315 GCF_002162155.2 Triticum dicoccoides
CAATACGTGTACAAACTGGACAATGTCTTTCGGAGTATCAGAGTTTCGGACAAGAACTCATATGTTACACGGGCACTTCAATGTTTTTTAAACTTATTTGAAATTCCGACACGTTCTGACATCATTTGCTGTTTTCAGTCATTTACCGAATTGTTTAGAGAGCTAAATGACCGTGAAATTGAAAATCACTACAAAATGAACTATGAAAATGTTGAAACTTGCCATGGTATCATCATTTCACCCGCATAGCATGTGCAAAAGAGTAGAGATGGTCACGGCAAAAAATGTACGCACTTCGTGTACTGACTGGACAATGTCTTTCGGAGTATCAGGGTTTCGGACGAGAACTCATCTGTTACACAGGCACTTCATAGTTTTTTAAACTTTTTTTGCGTTCAATATGCAGCATTCAAAGCGACATCATCAATTTCCAACACGTTTTGACATCATTTGTTGTTTTTCAGTTATTTACCGAATTGTTTGGAGAGCTAAATGACCGTGAAATTGAAAATCACTACAAAATAAACTCTGGAAATGTTGAAACTTTGCATGGTATCATCATTCACCCGCATAGCATGTGCGAAAGAGTAGACAGGGTCACGGCAAAAACTGGACGCACTTCATGTACAAACTGGACAATGTCTTCCAGAGTATCAGGGTTTCAGACGAGAACTCATCTGTTACACGGGCATTTCAATGTTTT
Organism: Triticum dicoccoides; assembly: GCF_002162155.2. Classification (NCBI taxonomy): domain Eukaryota; kingdom Viridiplantae; phylum Streptophyta; class Magnoliopsida; order Poales; family Poaceae; genus Triticum; species Triticum dicoccoides. Next base: position 27,603,569 of record NC_041380.1, read on the forward strand.
TTAAACTTATTTGAAATCCCGACTTCTTTTGCCTTCAGTATGCAACATTCAAAGTGACGTCATCAATTTCCAACACGTTCTGACATCATTTGCTATTTTCAGTCATTTACCGATTTGTTTAGCGAGCTAAATGACCGTGAAATTGAAAATCACTACAAACTGAACTATGAAAATGTTGAAACTTGACATGGTATTATCATTTCACCTGCATAGCATGTGTGTAAGAGTAGAGAGGGTTACGGCAAAACCTGGACGCACTACGTGTACAAACTGGACAATGTCTTTCGGAGTATCAGGGTTTCGGACGAGAACTCATATGTTATACGGGCACTTCAATGTTTTTTAAACTTATTTGAAATCCCGACTTCTTTTGCGTTCAGTATGCAGCATTCAAAGCGACGTCATCAATTTCCAACACGTTCTGACATCATTTGCTGTTTTTCAGTCATTTACCTAATTGTTTAGAGAGCTAAATGATCGTTAAATTGAAAATCACTACAAAATGAACTCTGAAAATGTTGAAACTTGGCATGGTATCATCATTTCACCCGAATAGCATGTGCGAAAGAATAGAGAGGGTCACGGCAAAAACTGGACGCACTTCATGTACAAACTGGAGAATCTCTTTCGGAGTATTAGGGTTTCCGACGACAACTCATCTGTTACATGGGAAATTAAATGCTTTTAAAACTTATTTGAAATCCCGACTTCTTTTGTGTTCAGTGTGCAACATTCAAAGCGGTGTCATCAATTTCCAACATGTTCTGACATCATTGGCTATTTTCAGTCATTTACCGATTTGTTTAGAGAGCTAAATGACCGTGAAATTGAATATCACTACAAAATGAACTATGAAAATGTTGAAACTTGACATGGTATCATCATTTCACCCGCATAGCATGTTTGAAAGAGTAGAGAGGGTCACGGCAAAACTAGGACGCACTACGTGTACAAACTGGAGAATGTCTTTCGGAGCATCAGGGTTTCGGACGAGAACTCATATGTTACACGGGCACTTCAATGTTTTTTAAACTTATTTGAAATCCCGACTTCTTTTGCGTTTAGTATGCAGCATTCAAAGCGACATCAGCAATTTCCAACACGTTCTCACATCATTTGCTGTTTTCAGTCATTTACCGAATTGTTTAGAGAGCTAAATGACCGTGAAATTGAAAATCACTACAAAATGAACTATGAAAATGTTGAAACTTGCCATGGTATCATCATTTCACCCGCATAGCCTGTGCAAAAGAGTAGAGATGGTCACGGCAAAAAATGGATGCACTTCGTGTACTGACTCAACAATGTCTTTCGAAGTATCAGGGTTTCGGACGAAAACTCATCTGTTACACGGGCACTTCAATGTTTTTTAAACTTATTTAAAATCCCGACTTCTTTTGCGTTCAATATGCAGCATTCAAAGTGACATCATCAATTTCCAACACATTCTGACATCATTTCTTGTTTTTCAGATAATTACCGAATTGTTTAGAGAGCTAAATGACCGTGAAATTGAAAATTACTACAAAATGAACTCTGAAAATGTTGAAACTTGGCATGGTATCATCATTTCACCCGCATAGCATGTGCGAAAGAGCAGAGAGGGTCACGGCAAAAACTGGATGCACTTCATGTACAAACTGGACAATGTCTTTCGGAGTATCAGGGTTTTGGACGAGAACTCATCGGTTACACGGGCACTTCAATGTTTTTAAACTTATTTGAAATCCTGACTTCTTTTGCATTCAATATGCAACATTCAAAGTGACATCATCAATTTCCAACATGTTCTGATATCATTTGTTGTTTTCAGTTATTTACCGAATTGTTTAGAGAGCTAAATGACCGTGAAATTGAAAATTACTTCAAAATGAACTATGGAAATGTTGAAACTTGGCATGGTATCATCATTTCACCCGCTTAGCATGTGCGAAAGAGTAGAGAGTGTCACGGTAAAAACTGGACGCACTTCGTGTACAAACTGGACAATGTCTTTAGAAGTATCAGGGTTTCGGACGAGAACTCATCTGTTACACGGGCACTTCAATGTTTTTTAAACTTATTTGAAATCCTGACTTCTTTTGCGTTTAGTATTCAACATTCAAAGCGACTTCATCAATTTCCAACATGTTCTGACATCATTTGCTATTTTCAGTCATTTACCGAATTGTTTAGAGAGCTAAATGACCGTGAAATTGTAAATCACTACAAAATGAACTCTGAAAATATTGAAACTTGGCATGGTATCATCATTTCACCCGCATAGCATGTGCGAAAGAATAGACAGGGTCACGGCAAAAACTGGACGCACTTCGTGTACAAACTGGAGAATGTCTTTCGGAGTATCAGGGTTTCGGACGAGAACTCTTCTGTTACACGGGCACTTCAATGTTTTTTAAACTTATTTGAAATCCCGACTTCTTTTGCATTCAGTGTGCAACATTCAAAGCGGCGTCATCAATTTCCAACACGTTATGACATCATTTGTTGTTTTCAGTTATTTACCAAATTGTTTAGAGAGCTAAATGACTGTGAAATTGAAAATCACTACAAAATGAACTATGAAAATGTTGAAACTTGACATGGTATCATCATTTCACCCGCATAGCATGTGTGAAAGAGTAGAGAGGGTCACGGCAAAACCTGGACGCACTACGTGTACAAACTGGACAATGTCTTTCGGAGTATCAGGGTTTCGGACGAGAACTCATATGTTACACGGGCACTTCAATGTTTTTTAAACTTATTTGAAATCCTGACTTCTTTTGCGTTCAATATGCAACATTCAAAGCGACATCATCAATTTCCAACACGTTCTGACATCATTTGTTGTTTTTAGTTAATTACCGAATTGTTTAGAGAGCTAAATGACCGTGAAATTGAGAATTACTACAAAATGAACTCTGAAAATGTTGAAACTTGGCATGGTATCATTATTTCACCCGCATAGCATGTGCGAAAGAGCACAAAGGGTCACCGCAAATACTGGATGCACTTCGTGTACAAACTGGACAATGTCTTTCGGAGTATCAAGGTTTTGGACGAGAACTCATCGGTTACACGGGCACTTCAATGTTTTTTAAAATTATTTGAAATCCCGACTTCTTTTGCATTCAATATGCAACATTCAAAGTGACATCATCAATTTCCAACACATTCTGACATCATTTGTTGTTTTTCAGTTATTTACCGAATTCTTTAGAGAGCTAAATGACCATGAAATTCAAAATTACTACAAAATGAACTCTGAAACTGTTGAAACTTGGCATGGTATCATCATTTCACCCGCTTAGCATGTGCGAAAGAGTAGAGAGGGTCACGGCAAAAACTGGACGCACTTCGTGTACAAACTGGACAATGTCTTTTGAAGTATCAGGGTTTCGGACAAGAACTCATCTGTCACACGGGCACTTCAATGTTTTTTAAACTTATTTGAAATCCCGACTTCTTTTGCGTTTAGTATTGAACATTCAAAGTGACGTCATCAATTTCCAACACGTTCTGACATCATTTGCTATTTTCAGTCATTTACCGAATTGTTTAGAGAGCTAAATGACCGTGAAATTCAAAATTACTACAAAATGAACGCTGAAAATGTTGAAACTTGGCATGGTATCATCATTTCACCCGCATAGCATGTGCGAAAGAATAGACAGGGTCACGGCAAAAACTGGACGCACTTCGTGTACAAATTGGAGAATGTCTTTCGGAGTATCAGGGTTTCGGACGAGAACTCATCTGTTACACCGGCACTTCAATGTTTTTTAAACTTATTTGAAATCCCGACTTCTTTTGCATTCAGTGTGCAACATTCAAAGCGGCATCATCAATTTCCAACATGTTCTGACATCATTTGCTATTTTCAGTCATTTACCGATTTGTTTAGAGAGCTAAATGACGGTGAAATTGAAAATCACTACAAAATGAACTATGAAAATGTTGAAACTTGACATGGTATCATAATTTCACCTGTATAGCATGTGTGAAAGAGTAGAGAGGGTCATGGCAAAACCTAGACGCACTACGTGTACAAACTAGACAATGTCTTTCGGAGTATGAGGGTTTCGGACGAGAACTCATATGTTACACGGGCACTTCAAAGTTTTTTAAACTTATTTGAAATCCCGACTTCTTTTGCATTCAGTATGCAGCATTCAAAACGACGTCATCAATTTCCAACACGTTCTGACATCATTTGCTGTTTTCAGTCATCTACCGAATTGTTTAGAGAGCTAAATGACCGTGAAATTGAAAATCACTACAAAATGAACTATGAAAATGTTGAAACTTGCCATGGTATCATCATTTCACCCGCATAGCATGTGCAAAAGAGTAGAGATGGTCACGGCAAAAAATGTACGCACTTCGTGTACTGACTGGAGAATGTCTTTCGGAGTATCAGGGTTTCGGACAAGAACTCATCTGTTACACAGGCACTTCATAGTTTTTTAAACTTATTTGAAATCCCAACTTTTTTTGCGTTCAATATGCAGCATTCAAAGCGACATCATCAATTTCCAACACGTTTTGACATCATTTGTTGTTTTTCAGTTATTTACCGAATTGTTTGGAGAGCTAAATGACCGTGAAATTGAAAATCACTACAAAATAAACTCTGAAAATGTTGAAACTTTGCATGGTATCATCATTCACCCGCATAGCATGTGCGAAAGAGTAGACAGGGTCACGGCTAAAACTGGACGCACTTCATGTACAAACTGGACAATGTCTTCCGGAGTATCAGGGTTTCAGACGAGAACTCATCTGTTACACGGGCATTTCAATGTTTTTTAAACTTATTTGAAATCCCGACTTCTTTTGCCTTCAATATGCAACATTCAAAGTGACGTCATCAATTTCCAACACGTTCTGACATCATTTGCTATTTTCAGTCATTTACCGATTTGTTTAGCGAGCTAAATGACCGTGAAATTGAAAATCACTACAAACTGAACTATGAAAATGTTGAAACTTGACATGGTATTATCATTTCACCTGCATAGCATGTGTGTAAGAGTAGAGAGGGTTACGGCAAAACCTGGACGCACTACGTGTACAAACTGGACAATGTCTTTCGGAGTATCAGGGTTTCGGACGAGAACTCATAGGTTATACGGGCACTTCAATGTTTTTTAAACTTATTTGAAATCCCGACTTCTTTTGCGTTCAGTATGCAGCATTCAAAGCGACGTCATCAATTTCCAACACGTTCTGACATCATTTGCTGTTTTCAGTCATTTACCGAATTGTTTAGAGAGCTAAATGACCGTGAAATTGAAAATCACTACAAAATGAACTATGAAAATGTTGAAACTCGACATGGTATCATCATTTCACCCGCATAGCATGTGTGAAAGAGTAGAGATGGTCACGGCAAAACCTGGACGCACTACGTGTACAAACTGGACAATGTCTTTCAGAGTATCAGGGTTTCGGACGAGAACTCATATGTTACACGGGCACTTCAATGTTTTTGAAACTTATTTGAAATCCTGACTTCTTTTGCATTCAATATGCAGCATTCAAAGCGACATCATCAATTTCCAACACGTTCTGACATCATTTGTTGTTTTCCAGTTATTTACCGAATTGTTTAGAGAGCTAAATGACCGTGAAATTGAGAATTACTACAAAATGAACTCTGAAAATGTTGAAACTTGGCATGGTATCATTATTTCACCCACATAGGATGTGCGAAAGAGCAGAGAGGGTCACCGCAAAAACTGGACGCACTTCGTGTACAAACTGGATAATGTCTTTCGGAGTATCAGGGTTTTGGACGAGAACTCATCGGTTACACGGGCACTTCAATGTTTTTAAACTTATTTGAAATCCCGACTTCTTTTGCATTCAATATGCAACATTCAAAGTGACATCATCAATTTCCAACATGTTCTGATATCATTTGTTATTTTCAGTTATTTACCGAATTGTTTAGAGAGCTAAATGACCGTGAAATTGAAAATTACTTCAAAATGATCTATGGAAATGTTGAAACTTGGCATGGTATCATCATTTCACCCGCTTAGCATGTGCGAAAGAGTAGAGAGGGTCACGGTAAAAATTGGACGCACTTCGTGTACAAACTGGACAATGTCTTTTGAAGTATCAGGGTTTCGGACGAGAACTCATCTGTTACACGGGCACTTCAATGTTTTTTAAACTTATTTGAAATCCCGACTTCTTTTGCGTTTAGTATTCAACATTCAAAGCGACTTCATCAATTTCCAACACGTTCTGACATCATTTGCTATTTTCAGTCATTTACCGAATTGTTTAGAGAGCTAAATGACCGTGAAATTGAAAATCACTACAAAATGAACTCTGAAAATGTTGAAACTTGGCATGGTATCATCATTTCACCCGCATAGCATGTGCGAAAGAATAGACAGGGTCACGGCAAAAATTGGACGCACTTCGTGTACAAACTGGAGAATGTGTTTCGGAGTGTCAGGGTTTCGGACGAGAACTCTTCTGTTACACGGGCACTTCAATGTTTTTTAAACTTATTTGAAATCCCGACTTCTTTTGCATTCAGTGTGCAACATTCAAAGCGGCGTCATCAATTTCCAACACGTTCTGACATCATTTGCTATTTTCAGTCATTTACCGAATTGTTTAGAGAGCTAAATGACCGTGAAATTGAAAATCACTACAAAATAAACTCTGAAAATGTTGAAATTTTGCATGGTATCATCATTCACCCGCATAGCATGTGCGAAAGAGTAGACAGGGTCACGGCAAAAA
>NC_041380.1:27610419-27611202 GCF_002162155.2 Triticum dicoccoides
TATGCAACATTCAAAGTGACGTCATCAATTTCCAACACGTTCTGACATCATTTGCTATTTTCAGTCATTTACCGATTTGTTTAGCGAGCTAAATGACCGTGAAATTGAAAATCACTACAAACTGAACTATGAAAATGTTGAAACTTGACATGGTATTATCATTTCACCTGCATAGCATGTGTGTAAGAGTAGAGAGGGTTACGGCAAAACCTGGACGCACTACGTGTACAAACTGGACAATGTCTTTCGGAGTATCAGGGTTTCGGACGAGAACTCATAGGTTATACGGGCACTTCAATGTTTTTTAAACTTATTTGAAATCCCGACTTCTTTTGCGTTCAGTATGCAGCATTCAAAGCGACGTCATCAATTTCCAACACGTTCTGACATCATTTGCTGTTTTCAGTCATTTACCGAATTGTTTAGGGAGCTAAATGACCGTGAAATTGAAAATCACTACAAAATGAACTATGAAAATGTTGAAACTCGACATGGTATCATCATTTCACCCGCATAGCATGTGTGAAAGAGTAGAGATGGTCACGGCAAAACCTGGACGCACTACGTGTACAAACTGGACAATGTCTTTCAAAGTATCAGGGTTTCGGACGAGAACTCATATGTTACACGGGCACTTCAATGTTTTTGAAACTTATTTGAAATCCTGACTTCTTTTGCATTCAATATGCAGCATTCAAAGCGACATCATCAATTTCCAACACGTTCTGACATCATTTGTTGTTTTCCAGTTATTTACCGAATTGTTTAGAGAGCTAAATGACC
>NC_041380.1:27611212-27616215 GCF_002162155.2 Triticum dicoccoides
CATCATCAATTTCCAACATGTTCTGATATCATTTGTTATTTTCAGTTATTTACCGAATTGTTTAGAGAGCTAAATGACCGTGAAATTGAAAATTACTTCAAAATGATCTATGGAAATGTTGAAACTTGGCATGGTATCATCATTTCACCCGCTTAGCATGTGCGAAAGAGTAGAGAGGGTCACGGTAAAAACTGGACGCACTTCGTGTACAAACTGGACAATGTCTTTTGAAGTATCAGGGTTTCGGACGAGAACTCATCTGTTACACGGGCACTTCAATGTTTTTTAAACTTATTTGAAATCCCGACTTCTTTTGCGTTTAGTATTCAACATTCAAAGCGACTTCATCAATTTCCAACACGTTCTGACATCATTTGCTATTTTCAGTCATTTACCGAATTGTTTAGAGAGCTAAATGACCGTGAAATTGAAAATCACTACAAAATGAACTCTGAAAATGTTGAAACTTGGCATGGTATCATCATTTCACCCGCATAGCATGTGCAAAAGAATAGACAGGGTCACGGCAAAAATTGGACGCACTTCGTGTACAAACTGGAGAATGTGTTTCGGAGTGTCAGGGTTTCGGACGAGAACTCTTCTGTTACACGGGCACTTCAATGTTTTTTAAACTTATTTGAAATCCCGACTTCTTTTGCATTCAGTGTGCAACATTCAAAGCAGCGTCATCAATTTCCAACACGTTCTGACATCATTTGCTATTTTCAGTCATTTACCGAATTGTTTAGAGAGCTAAATGACCGTGAAATTGAAAATCACTACAAAATAAACTCTGAAAATGTTGAAATTTTGCATGGTATCATCATTCACCCGCATAGCATGTGCGAAAGAGTAGACAGGGTCACGGCAAAAACTGGACGCACTTCATGTACAAACTGGACAATGTCTTCCGGAGTATCAGGGTTTCAGATGAGAACTCATCTGTTACACGGGTATTTCAATGTTTTTTAAACTTATTTGAAATCCCGACTTCTTTTGCCTTCAGTATGCAACATTCAAAGTGACGTCATCAATTTCCAACACGTTCTGACATCATTTGCTATTTTCAGTCATTTACCGATTTGTTTAGCGAGCTAAATGACCGTGAAATTGAAAATCACTACAAACTGAACTATGAAAATGTTGAAACTTGACATGGTATTATCATTTCACCTGCATAGCATGTGTGTAAGAGTAGAGAGGGTTACGGCAAAACCTGGACGCACTACGTGTACAAACTGGACAATGTCTTTCGGAGTATCAGGGTTTTGGATGAGAACTCATATGTTATACGGGCACTTCAATGTTTTTTAAACTTATTTGAAATCCCGACTTCTTTTGCATTCAGTATACAGCATTCAAAGCGACGTCATCAATTTCCAACACGTTCTGACATCATTTGCTGTTTTCAGTCATTTACCGAATTGTTTAGAGAGCTAAATGACCGTGAAATTGAAAATCACTACAAAATGAACTATGAAAATGTTGAAACTCGACATGGTATCATCATTTCACCCGCATAGCATGTGTGAAAGAGTAGAGAGGGTCACGGCAAAACCTCGATGCACTACGTGTACAAACTGGACAATGTCTTTCAGAGTATCAGGGTTTCGGACGAGAACTCATATGTTACACGGGCACTTCAATGTTTTTTAAACTTATTTGAAATCCTGACTTCTTTTGCGTTCAATATGCAGCATTCAAAGCGACATCATCAATTTCCAACACGTTCTGACATCATTTGTTGTTTTCTAGTTATTTACCGAATTGTTTAGAGAGCTAAATGACCGTGAAATTGAGAATTACTACAAAATGAACTCTGAAAATGTTGAAACTTGGCATGGTATCATTATTTCACCCGCATAGGATGTGCGAAAGAGCAGAGAGGGTCACCGCAAAAACTGGACGCACTTCGTGTACAAACTGGATAATGTCTTTCGGAGTATCAGGGTTTTGGACGAGAACTCGTCGGTTACATGGGCACTTCAATGTTTTTTAAACTTATTTGAAATCCCGACTTCTTTTGCATTCAATATGCAACATTCAAAGTGACATCATCAATTTCCAACACGTTCTGACATCATTTGTTGTTTTTCAGTTATTTACCGAATTCTTTAGAGAGCTAAATGACCGTGAAATTCAAAATTACTACAAAATGAACTCTGAAACTGTTGAAACTTGGCATGGTATCATGATTTCACCCGCTTAGCATGTGCGAAAGAGTAGAGAGGGTCACGGCAAAAACTGGACGCACTTCGTGTACAAACTGGACAATGTCTTTTGAAGTATCAGGGTTTCGGACAAGAACTCATCTGTTACACGGGCACTTCAATGTTTTTTAAACTTATTTGAAATCCCGACTTCTTTTGCGTTTAGTATTCAACATTCAAAGTGACGTCATCAATTTCCAACATGTTCTGACATAATTTGCTATTTTCAGTCATTTACCGAATTGTTTAGAGAGCTAAATGATCGTGAAATTGAAAATCACTACAAAATGAACTCTGAAAATGTTGAAACTTGGCATGGTATCATCATTTCACCCGCATAGCATGTGCGAAAGAATAGACAGGGTCACGGCAAAAACTGGACGCACTTCGTGTACAAATTGGAGAATGTCTTTCGGAGTATCAGGGTTTCGGACGAGAACTCATCTGTTACACAGGCACTTCAATGTTTTTTAAACTTATTTGAAATCCTGACTTCTTTTGCATTCAGTGTGCAACATTCGAAGCGGCATCATCAATTTCCAACACGTTCTGACATCATTTGCTATTTTCAGTCATTTACCGATTTGTTTAGAGAGCTAAATGACGGTGAAATTGAAAATCACTACAAAATGAACTATGAAAATGTTGAAACTTGACATGGTATCATCATTTCACCTGCATAGCATGTGTGAAAGAGTAGAGAGGGTCATGGCAAAACCTGGACGCATTACGTGTACAAACTGGACAATATCTTTCAGAGTATCAGGGTTTCGGACGAGAACTCATATGTTACACGGGCACTTCAATGTTTTTTAAACTTATTTGAAATCCTGACTTCTTTTGTGTTCAATATGCAGCATTCAAAGCGACATCATCAATTTCCAACATGTTCTGACATCATTTGTTGTTTTCCAGTTATTTACCGAATTGTTTAGAGAGCTAAATGACCGTGAAATTGAGAATTACTACAAAATGAACTCTGAAAATGTTGAAACTTGGCATGGTATCATTATTTCACCCGCATAGCATGTGCTAAAGAGCAGAGAGGTTCACCGCAAAAACTGGACGCACTTCGTGTACAAACTGGACAATGTCTTTCCGAGAATCAGGGTTTTGGACGAGAACTCGTCGGTTACACGGGCACTTCAATGTTTTTTAAACTTATTTGAAATCCCGACTTCTTTTGCATTCAATATGCAACATTCAAAGTGACATCATCAATTTCCAACACGTTCTGACATCATTTGTTGTTTTTCAGTTATTTACCGAATTCTTTAGAGAGCTAAATGACCGTGAAATTCAAAATTACTACAAAATGAACTCTGAAACTGTTGAAACTTGGCATGGTATCATGATTTCACCCGCTTAGCATGTGCGAAAGAGTAGAGAGGGTCACGGCAAAACCTGGACGCACTTCGTGTACAAACTGGACAATGTCTTTCGGAGTATCAGGGTTTCGGAGGAGAACTCATCTGTTACACGGGCACTTCAATGTTTTTTAAACTTATTTAAAATCCCGACTTCTTTTGCGTTCAATATGCAGCATTCAAAGCGACATCATCAATTTCCAACACGTTCTGACATCATTTGTTGTTTTTCAGTTATTTACCGAATTGTTTAGAGAGCTAAATGACCGTGAAATTGAAAATTACTACAAAATGAAATCTGAAAATGTTGAAACTTGGCATGGTATCATCATTTCACCCGCATAGCATGTGCGAAAGAGCAGAGAGGGTCACGGCAAAAACTGGACGCACTTCGTGTACAACCTAGACAATGTCTTTTGAAGTATCAGGGTTTCGGACAAGAACTCATCTGTTACACGGGCACTTCAATGTTTTTTAAACTTATTTGAAATCCCGACTTCTTTTGCGTTTAGTATTCAACATTCAAAGCGACATCATCAATTTACAACACGTTCTGACATCAGTTGTTGTTTTTCAGTTATTTACCGAATTGTTTAGAGAGCTAAATGACCGTGAAATTGAAAATTACTACAAAATGAACTCTGAAATGTTGAAACTTGGCATGGTATCATCATTTCACCTGCTTAGCATGTGCGAAAGAGTAGAGAGGGTCACGGCAAAAACTGGACGCACTTCGTGTACAAACTGGACAATGTCTTTTGAAGTATCAGGGTTTCGGACGAGAACTCATATGTTACAGGGGCACTTCAATGTTTTTTAAACTTATTTGAAATCCCGACTTCTTTTGCGTTTAGTATTCAACATTCAAAGCGACGTCATCAATTTCCAACACGTTCTGACATCATTTGCTATTTTCAATCATTTACCGAATTGTTTAGAGATCTAAATGACCGTGAAATTGAAAATCACTACAAAATGAACTCTGAAAATGTTGAAACTTGGCATGGTATCATCATTTCACCCGCATAGCATGTGCAAAAGAATATACATGGTCACGGCAAAAACTGGACGCACTTCGTGTACAAACTGGAGAATGTCTTTCGGAGTATCAGGGTTTCGGACGAGAACTCATCTGTTACACGGGCACTTCAATGTTTTTTAAACTAATTTGCAATCCCGACTTCTTTTGCATTCAGTGTGCAACATTCAAAGCGGCGTCATCAATTTCCAACACGTTCTGACATCATTTGCTATTTTCAGTCATTTAACGATTTGTTTAGAGAGCTAAATGACTGTGAAATTGAAAATCACTACAAAATGAACTATGGAAATGTTGAAACTTGACATGGTATCATCATTTCACCCGCATAACATGTGTGAAAGAGTAGAGAGGGTCACGGCAAAACCTGGACGCACTACGTGTACA
>NC_041380.1:27616720-27630408 GCF_002162155.2 Triticum dicoccoides
AACACGTTCTGACATCATTTGCTATTTTCAGTCATTTACCGAATTGTTTAGAGAGCTAAATGACCGTGAAATTGAAAATCACTACAAAATGAACTCTGAAAATGTTGAAACTTTGCATGGTATCATCATTTCACCCGCATAGCATGTGCGAAAGAGCAGAGAGGGTCACGGCAAAAACTGGACGCACTTCGTGTACAACCTAGACAATGTCTTTTGAAGTATCAGGGTTTCGGACAAGAACTCATCTGTTACACGGGCACTTCAATGTTTTTTAAACTTATTTGAAATCCCGACTACTTTTGCGTTTAGTATTCAACATTCAAAGCGACGTCATCAATTTCCAACACGTTCTGACATCAGTTGTTGTTTTTCAGTTATTTACCGAATTGTTTAGAGAGCTAAATGACCGTGAAATTGAAAATTACTACAAAATGAACTCTGAAATGTTGGAACTTGGCATGGTATCATCATTTCACCTGCTTAGCATGTGCGAAAGAGTAGAGAGGGTCACGGCAAAAACTGGACGCACTTCGTGTACAAACTGGACAATGTCTTTTGAAGTATCAGGGTTTCGGACGAAAACTCATATGTTACAGGGGCACTTCAATGTTTTTTAAACTTATTTGAAATCCCGACTTCTTTTGCGTTTAGTATTCAACATTCAAAGCGACGTCATCAATTTCCAACACGTTCTGACATCATTTGCTATTTTCAATCATTTACCGAATTGTTTAGAGAGCTAAATGACCGTGAAATTGAAAATCACTACAAAATGAACTCTGAAAATGTTGAAACTTGGCATGGTATCATCATTTCACCCGCATAGCATGTGCGAAAGAATATACAGGGTCACGGCAAAAACTGGACGCACTTCGTGTACAAACTGGAGAATGTCTTTCGGAGTATCAGGGTTTCAGACGAGAACTCATCTGTTACACGGGCACTTCAATGTTTTTTAAACTAATTTGAAATCCTGACTTCTTTTGCATTCAGTGTGCAACATTCAAAGCGGCGTCATCAATTTCCAACACATTCTGACATCATTTGCTATTTTCAGTCATTTAACGATTTGTTTAGAGAGCTAAATGACTGTGAAATTGAAAATCACTACAAAATGAACTATGGAAATGTTGAAACTTGACATGGTATCAACATTTCACCCGCATAACATGTGTGAAAGAGTAGAGAGGGTCACGGCAAAACCTGGACGCACTACGTGTACAAACTGGACAATGTCTTTCGGAGTATCAGGGTTTCGGAGGAGAACTCATCTGTTACACGGGCACTTCAATGTTTTTTAAACTTATTTAAAATCCCGACTTCTTTTGCGTTCAATATGCAGCATTCAAAGCGACATCATCAATTTCCAACACGTTCTGACATGATTTGTTGTTTTTCAGTTATTTACCGAATTGTTTAGAGAGCTAAATGACCGTGAAATTGAAAATTACTACAAAATGAACTCTGAAAATGTTGAAACTTGGCATGGTATCATCATTTCAGCCGCATAGCATGTGCAAAAGAGCAGAGAGGGTCACGGCAAAAACTGGACGCACTTCGTGTACAAACTAGACAATGTCTTTTGAAGTATCAGGGTTTCAGACAAGAACTCATCTGTTACACGGGCACTTCAATGTTTTATAAACTTATTTGAAATCCCGACTTCTTTTGAGTTTAGTATTCAACATTCAAAGCGACGTCATCAATTTCCAACACGTTCTGACATCATTTGCTATTTTCAATGACCGTGAAATTGAAAATCACTACAAAATGAACTCTGAAAATGTTGAAACTTTGCATGGTATCATCATTTCACCCACATAGCATGTGCGAAAGAGTAGAGAGGGTCACGGCAAAAACTGGACGCACTTCATGTACAAACTGGACAATGTCTTTCGGAGTATCAGGGTTTGAGACGAGAACTCATCTGTTACACGGGCACTTCAATGTTTTTTAAACTTATTTGTAATCCCGACTTCTTTTGCATTCAGTATTCAACATTCAAAGTGACGTCATCAATTTCCAACATGTTCTGACATCATTTGTTGTTTTTCAGTCATTTACCGATTTGTTTAGAGAGCTAAATGACCGTGAAATTGAAAATCACTACAAAATGAACTCTGAAATGTTGAAACTTGGCATGGTATCATCATTTCACCTGCTTAGCATGTGTGTAAGAGTAGAGAGGGTCACGGCAAAAACTGGACGCACTTCGTGTACAAACTGGACAATGTCTTTTGAAGTATCAGGGTTTCGGACGAGAACTCATCTGTTACAGGGGCACTACAATGTTTTTTAAACTTATTTGAAATCCCGACTTCTTTTGCGTTTACTATTCAACATTCAAAGCGACGTCATCAATTTCCAACACGTTCTGACATCATTTGCTATTTTCAATCATTTACCGAATTGTTTAGAGAGCTAAATGACCGTGAAATTGAAAATCACTACAAAATGAACTCTGAAAATGTTGAAACTTGGCATGGTATCATCATTTCACCCGCATAGCATGTGCGAAAGAATATACAGGGTCACGGCAAAAACTGGACGCACTTCGTGTACAAACTGGAGAATGTCTTTCGGAGTATCAGGGTTTCAGACGAGAACTCATCTGTTACACGAGCACTTCAATGTTTTTTAAACTAATTTGAAATCCCGACTTCTTTTGCATTCAGTGTGCAACATTCAAAGTGGCGTCATCAATTTCCAACACATTCTGACATCATTTGCTATTTTCAGTCATTTAACGATTTGTTTAGAGAGCTAAATGACTGTGAAATTGAAAATCACTACAAAATGAACTATGGAAATGTTGAAACTTGACATGGTATCATCATTTCACCCGCATAACATGTGTGAAAGAGTAGAGAGGGTCACGGCAAAACCTGGACGCACTACGTGTACAAACTGGACAATGTCTTTCGGAGTATCAGGGTTTCGGAGGAGAACTCATCTGTTACACGGGCACTTCAATGTTTTTTAAACTTATTTAAAATCCCGACTTCTTTTGCGTTCAATATGCCGCATTCAAAGCGACATCATCAATTTCCAACACGTTCTGACATCATTTGTTGTTTTTCAGTTATTTACCGAATTGTTTAGAGAGCTAAATGACCGTGAAATTGAAAATTACTACAAAATGAACTCTAAAAATGTTGAAACTTGGCATGGTATCATCATTTCACCCGCATAGCATGTGCAAAAGAGCAGAGAGGGTCACGGCAAAAACTGGATGCACTTCGTGTACAAACTAGACAATGTCTTTTGAACTATCAGGGTTTCAGACAAGAACTCATCTGTTACACGGGCACTTCAATGTTTTTTAAACTTATTTGAAATCCCGACTTCTTTTGAGTTTAGTATTCAACATTCAAAGCGACGTCATCAATTTCCAACACGTTCTGACATCATTTGCTCTTTTCAGTCATTTACCGAATTGTTTAGAGAGCTAAATGACCGTGAAATTGAAAATCACTACAAAATGAACTCTGAAAATGTTGAAACTTTGCATGGTATCATCATTTCACCCGCATAGCATGTGCGAAAGAGTAGAGAGGGTCACGGCAAAAACTGGACGCACTTCATGTACAAACTGGACAATGTCTTTCGGATTATCAGAGTTTGAGACGAGAACTCATCTGTTACACGGGCACTTCAATGTTTTTTAAACTTATTTGAAATCTTGACTTCTTTTGCATTCAGTATGCAACATTCAAAGTGACGTCATCAATTTCCAACATGTTCTGACATCATTTGCTATTTTCAGTCATTTACCGATTTGTTTAGAGAGCTAAATGACCGTGAAATTGAAAATCACTACAAACTGAACTATGAAAATGTTGAAACTTGACATGGTATCATCATTTCACCTGCATAGCATGTGTGTAAGAGTAGAGAGGGTCACGGCAAAACCTGGATGCACTACGTGTACAAACTGGACAATGTCTTTCGGAGTATCAGGGTTTCGGACGAGAACTCGTATGTTGTACGGGCACTTCAATGTTTTTTAAACTTATTTGAAATCCCGACTTCTTTTTCGTTCAGTATGCAGCATTCAAAGCGACGTCATCAATTTCCAACATGTTCTGACATCATTTGCTGTTTTTAGTCATTTACCGAATTGTTTAGAGAGCTAAATGGCCGTGAAATTGAAAATCACTACAAAATGAACTATGAAAATGTTGAAACTTGCCGTGGTATCATCATTTCACCCGCATAGCATGTGCAAAAGAGTGGAGATGGTCACGGCAAAAAATGGACGCACTTCGTGTACTGACTCGACAATGTCTTTCGAAGTATCATTGTTTCGGACGAGAACTCATCTGTTACACGGGCACTTCAATGTTTTTTAAACTTATTTGAAATCCCGACTTCTTTTGCGTTCAATATGCAACATTCAAAGCGACATCATCAATTTCCAACATGTTCTGACATCATTTGTTGTTTTTCAGTTATTTACCGAATTGTTTAGAGAGCTAAATGACCGTGAAATTGAAAATTACTACAAAATGAACTCTGAAAATGTTGAAACTTGGCATGGTATCATCATTTCACCCGCATAGCATGTGCGAAAGAGAAGAGAGGGTCACGGCAAAAACTGGACGCTCTTCGTGTACAAACTGGACAATGTCTTTTGGAGTATCAGGGTTTCGGACGAGAACTCATCTGTTACACGGGCACTTCAATGTTTTTTAAACTTATTTATAATCCCGACTTCTTTTGCGTTCAATATGCAGCATCCAAAGTGACATCATCAATTTCCAACACGTTCTGACATCATTTGTTGTTTTTCAGTTATTTACCGAATTGTTTAGAGAGCTAAATGACCGTGAAATTGAACATTACTACAAAATGAACTCTAAAAATGTTGAAACTTGGCATGGTATCATCATTTCACCCGCATAGCATGTGCGAAAGAGCAGAGAGGGTCACGGCAAAAACTGGACGCACTTCGTGTACAAACTGGACAATGTCTTTCGGAGTATCAGGGTTTTGGACGAGAACTCATCGGTTACACAGGCACTTCAATGTTTTTTAAACTTATTTGAAATCCTGACTTCTTTTGCATTCAGTGTGCAACATTCAAAGTGACATCATCAATTTCCAACACGTTCTGACATCATTTGTTGTTTTTTAGTTATTTACGAATTCTTTAGAGAGCTAAATGACCGTGAAATTCAAAATTACTACAAAATGAACTCTGAAACTGTTGAAACTTGGCATCGTATCATGATTTCACCCACTTAGCATGTGCGAAAGAGTAGAGAGGGTCACGGCAAAAACTGGACACACTTCGTGTACAAACTAGACAATGTCTTTTGAAGTATCACGGTTTCGGACAAGAACTCATCTGTTACACGGGCACTTCAATGTTTTTTAAACTTATTTGAAATCCCGACTTCTTTTGCGTTTAGTATTCAACATTCAAAGCGACGTCATCAATTTCCAACACGTTCTGACATCATTTGCTATTTTCAGTCATTTACCGAATTGTTTAGAGAGCTAAATGACCGTGAAATTGAAAATCACTACAAAATGAACTCTGAAAATGTTGAAACTTTGCATGGTATCATCATTCACCCGCATAGCATGTGCGAAAGAGTAGAGAGGGTCACGGAAAAAACTGGACGCACTTCATGTACAAACTGGACAATGTCTTCCGGAGTATCAGGGTTTCAGACGAGAACTCATCTGTTACACGGGCATTTCAATGTTTTTTAAACTTATTTGAAATCCCGACTTCTTTTGCATTCAGTATGCAACATTCATAGTGACGTCATCAATTTCCAACACGTTCTGACATCATTTGCTATTTTCAGTCATTTACCGATTTGTTTAGAGTGCTAAATGACCGTGAAATTGAAAATCACTACAAACTGAACTATGAAAATGTTGAAACTTGACATGGTATTATCATTTCACCTGCATAGCATGTGTGTAAGAGTAGAGAGGGTCACGGTAAAACCTGGACGCACTACGTGTACAAACTGGACAATGTCTTTCGGAGTATCAGGGTTTCGGACGAGAACTCATATGTTATACGGGCACTTCAATGTTTTTTAAACTTATTTGAAATCCCGACTTCTTTTGCGTTCAGTATGCAGCATTCAAAGCGACGTCATCAATTTCCAACGCGTTCTGACATCATTTGTTGTTTTCAGTCATTTACCGAATTGTTTAGAGAGCTAAATGACCGTGAAATTGAAAATCACTACAAAATGAACTATGAAAATGTTGAAACTTGTCGTGTTATCATCATTTCACCCGCATAGCATGTGCAAAAGAGTGGAGATGGTCACGGAAAAAAATGGACGCACTTCGTGTACTGACTGGACAATGTCTTTCAGAGTATCAGGGTTTCGGACGAGAACTCGTCTGTTACACAGGCACTTCATATGTTGTTTTTTAAACTTATTTATAATCCCGACTTCTTTTGCGTTCAATATGCAGCATTCAAAGTGACATCATCAATTTCCAACACGTTCTGACATCATTTGTTGTTTTTCAGTTATTTACCGAATTGTTTAGAGAGCTAAATGACCGTGAAATTGAAAATTACTACAAAATGAACTCTGAAAATGTTGAATCTTGGCATGGTATCATCATTTCACCCGCATAGCATGTGCGAAAGAGCAGAGAGGGTCGCAGCAAAAACTGGACGCACTTCGTGTACAAACTGGACAATGTCTTTCGGAGTATCAGGGTTTTGGACGAGAACTCATCGGTTACACGGGCACTTCAATGTTTTTTAAACTTATTTGAAATCCCGACTTCTTTTTCATTCAATATGAAACATTCAAAGTGACATCATCAATTTCCAACACGTTCTGACATCATTTGTTGTTTTTCAGTTATTTACCGAATTGTTTAGAGAGCTAAATGACCGTGAAATTGAAAATTACTACAAAATGAACTCTGAAATGTTGAAACTTGGCATGGTATCATCATTTCACCTGCTTAGCATGTGCGAAAGAGTAGAGAGGGTCACGGCAAAAACTGGACGCACTTCGTGTACAAACTGGACAATGTCTTTTGAAGTATCAGGGTTTCGGACGAGAACTCATTTGTTACAGGGGCACTTCAATGTTTTTTAAACTTATTTGAAATCCCGACTTCTTTTGCGTTTAGTATTCAACATTCAAAGCGACGTCATCAATTTCCAACACGTTCTGACATCATTTGCTATTTTCAATCATTTACCGAATTGTTTAGAGAGCAAAATAACCGTGAAATTGAAAATCACTACAAAATGAACTCTGAAAATGTTGAAACTTTGCATGGTATCATCATTTCACCCGCATAGCATGTGCGAAAGAATATACAGGGTCACGGCAAAAACTGGACGCACTTCGTGTACAAACTGGAGAATGTCTTTCGGAGTATCAGGGTTTCGGACGAGAACTTATCTGTTACACGGGCACTTCAATGTTTTTTAAACTTATTTAAAATCCCGACTTCTTTTGCGTTCAATATGCAGCATTCAAAGCGACATCATCAATTTCCAACACGTTCTGACATCATTCGTTGTTTTTCAGTTATTTACCGAATTGTTTAGAGAGCTAAATGACCGTGAAATTGAAAATTACTACAAAATGAACTCTGAAAATGTTGAAACTTGGCATGGTATCATCATTTCACCCGCATAGCATGTGCGAAAGAGCAGAGAGGGTCACGGCAAAAACTGGACGCACTTCGTGTACATACTAGACAATGTCTTTTGAAGTATCAGGGTTTCGGACAAGAACTCATCTGTTACACGGGCACTTCAATGTTTTTTAAACTTATTTGAAATCCCAACTTCTTTTGCGTTTAGTATTCAACATTCAAAGCGACGTCATCAATTTCCAACATGTTCTGACATCATTTGCTATTTTCAGTCATTTACCGAATTGTTTAGAGAGCTAAATGACCGTGAAATTGAAAATCACTAAAAAATGAACTCTGAAAATGTTGAAACTTTGCATGGTATCATCATTTCACCCGCATAGCATGTGGGAAAGAGTAGAGAGGGTCACGGCAAAAACTGGACGCACTTCATGTACAAACTGGACAATGTCTTTCGGAGTATCACGATTTGAGACGAGAACTCATCTGTTACACGGGCACTTCAATGTTTTTTAAACTTATTTGAAATCCCGACTTCTTTTGCATTCAGTATGCAACATTCAAAGTGACGTCATCAATTTCCAACATGTTCTGACATCATTTGCTATTTTCAGTCATTTACCGATTTGTTTAGAGAGCTAAATGACCGTGAAATTGAAAATCACTACACACTGAACTATGAAAATGTTGAAACTTGACATGGTATCATCATTTCACCTGCATAGCATGTGTGTAAGAGTAGAGAGGGTCACGGCAAAACCTGGATGCACTACGTGTACAAACTGGACAATGTCTTTCGGAGTATCAGGGTTTCGGACGAGAACTCATATGTTATACGGGCACTTCAATGTTTTTTAAACTTATTTGAAATCCCGACTTCTTTTGCGTTAAGTATGCAGCATTCAAAGCGATGTCATCAATTTCCAACATGTTCTGACATCATTTGCTGTTTTCAGTCATTTACCGAATTGTTTAGAGAGCTAAATGACCGTGAAATTGAAAATCACTACAAAATGAACTATGAAAATGTTGAAACTTGCCGTGGTATCATCATTTCACCCGCATAGCATGTGCAAAAGAGTGGAGATGGTCACGGCAAAAATAGGACGCACTTCGTGTACTGACTCGACAATGTCTTTCGAAGTATCATTGTTTCGGACGAGAACTCATCTGTTACACGGGCACTTCAATGTTTTTTAAACTTATTTATAATCCCGACTTCTTTTGCGTTCAATATGCAGCATTCAAAGTGACATCATCAATTTCCAACACGTTCTGACATCATTTGTTGTTTTTCAGTTATTTACCGAATTGTTTAGAGAGCTAAATGACCGTGAAATTGAAAATTACTACAAAATGAACTCTAAAAATGTTGAAACTTGGCATGGTATCATCATTTCACCCGCATAGCATGTGCGAAAGAGCAGAGAGGGTCACGGCAAAAACTGGACGCACTTCGTGTACAAACTGGACAATGTCTTTCGGAGTATCAGGGGTTTGGACAAGAACTCATCGGTTACACGGGCACTTCAATGTTTTTTAAACTTATTTGAAATCCCGACTTCTTTTGCATTCAATATGCCACATTCAAAGCGGCGTCATCAATTTCCAACACGTTCTGACATCATTTTCTATTTTGAGTCATTTAACGATTTGTTTAGAGAGCTAAATGACTGTGAAATTGAAAATCACTACAAAATGAACTATGAAAATGTTGAAACTTGACATGGTATAATCATTTCACCCGCATAGCATGTGTGAAAGAGTAGAGAGGGTCACGGCAAAACCTGGACGCACTACGTGTACAAACTAGACAATGTCTTTCGGAGTATCAGGGTTTCGGACGACAACTCATATGTTACACGGGCACTTCAATGTTTTTTAAACTTATTTAAAATCCCGACTTCTTTTTTGTTCAATATGCAGCATTCAAAGCGACATCATCAATTTCCAACACATTCTGACATCATTTGTTGTTTTTCAGTTATTTACCGAATTGTTTAGAGAGCTAAATGACCGTGAAATTGAAAATTACTACAAAATGAACTCTGAAAATGTTGAAACTTGGCATGGTATCATCATTTCACCCGCATAGCATGTGCGAAAGAATAGACAGGGTGACGGCAAAAACTGGACGCACTTCGTGTACAAACTGGAGAATGTCTTTCGGTGTATCAGGGTTTCGGACAAGAACTCATCTGTTACACGGGCACTTCAATGTTTTTTAAACTTATTTGAAATCCCGACTTCTTTTGCATTCAGTGTGCAACATTCAAAGCAGCGTCATCAATTTCCAACACGTTCTGACATCATTTGCTATTTTCAGTCATTTAACGATTTGTTTAGAGAGCTAAATGACTGTGAAATTGAAAATCACTACAAAATGAACTATGAAACTGTTGAAACTTGCCGTGGTATCATCATTTCACCCCCATAGCATGTGCAAAAGAGTGGAGATGGTCACGGCAAAAAATGGACGCACTTCGTGTACTGACTCGACAATGTCTTTCGAAGTATCATTGTTTCGGACGAGAACTCATCTGTTACACGGGCACTTCAATGTTTTTTAAACTTATTTGAAATCCCGACTTCTTTTGCGTTCAACATGAAACATTCAAAGCGACATCATCAATTTCCAACACGTTCTGACATCATTTGTTGTTTTTCAGTTATTTACCGAATTGTTTAGAGAGCTAAATGACCGTGAAATTGAAAATTACTACAAACTGAACTCTGAAAATATTGAAACTTGGCATGGTATCATCATTTCACCCGCATAGCATGTGCGAAAGAGAAGAGAGGGTCACGGCAAAAACTGGACGCACTTCGTGTACAAACTGGACAATGTCTTTCGGAGTATCAGGGTTTCGGACGAGAACTCATCTGTTACACGGGCACTTCAATGTTTTTTAAACTTATTTATAATCCCGACTTCTTTTGCGTTCAATATGCAGCATTCAAAGTGACATCATCAATTTCCAACACGTTCTGACATCATTTGTTGTTTTTCAGTTATTTACCGAATTGTTTAGAGAGCTAAATGACCGTGAAATTGAAAATTACTACAAAATGAACTCTAAAAATGTTGAAACTTGGCATGGTATCATCATTTCACCCGCATAGCATGTGCGAAAGAGCAGAGAGGGTCACGGCAAAAACTGGACGCACTTCGTGTACAAATTGGACAATGTCTTTCGGAGTATCAGGGGTTTGGACAAGAACTCATCGATTACACGGGCACTTCAATGTTTTTTAAACTTATTTGAAATCCCGACTTCTTTTGCATTCAATATGCCACATTCAAAGTGACATCAATCAATTTCCAACACGTTCTGACATAATTTGTTGTTTTTCAGTTATTTACCGAATTGTTTAGAGAGCTAAATGACCGTGAAATTGAAAATTACTACAAAATGAACTCTGAAAATGTTGAAACTTGGCATGGTATCATCATTTCACCCGCTTAGCATGTGCGAAAGAGGAGAGTGGGTTACGGCAAAAACTGGACGCACTTCGTGTACAAACTGGACAATGTCTTTTGAAGTATCATGGTTTCTGACGAGAACTCATCTGTTACACGGGCACTTCAATGTTTTCTAAACTTATTTGAAATCCCGACTTCTTTTGCGTTTAGTATTCAACATTCAAAGCAATGTCATCAATTTCCAACATGTTCTGACATCATTTGCTATTTTCAGTCATTTACCGAATTGTTTAGAGAGCTAAATGACCGTGAAATTGAAAATCACTACAAAATGAACTCTGAAAATGTTGAAACTTGGCATGGTATCATCATTTCTCCCGCATAGCATGTGCGAAAGAATAGACAGGGTGACGGCAAAAACTGGACGTACTTCGTGTACAAACTGGAGAATGTCTTTCGGTGTATCAGGGTTTCGGACAAGAACTCATCGGTTACACGGGCACTTCAATGTTTTTTAAACTTATTTGAAATCCCGACTTCTTTTGCATTCAGTGTGCAACATTCAAAGCAGCGTCATCAATTTCCAACACGTTCTGACATCATTTGCTATTTTCAGTCATTTAACGATTTGTTTAGAGAGCTAAATGACTGTGAAATTGAAAATCACTACAAAATGAACTGTGAAAATGTTGAAACTTGCCGTGGTATCATCATTTCACCCGCATAGCATGTGCAAAAGAGTGGAGATGGTCACGGCAAAAAATGGACGCACTTCGTGTACTGACTCGACAATGTCTTTCGAAGTATCATTGTTTCGGACGAGAACTCATCTGTTACACGGGCACTTCAATGTTTTTTAAACTTATTTGAAATCCCGACTTCTTTTGCGTTCAACATGAAATATTCAAAGCGACATCATCAATTTCCAACACGTTCTGACATCATTTGTTGTTTTTCAGTTATTTACCGAATTGTTTAGAGAGCTAAATGACCGTGAAATTGAAAATTTCTACAAAATGAACTCTGAAAATATTGAAACTTGGCATGGTATCATCATTTCACCCGCATAGCATGTGCGAAAGAGAAGAGAGGGTCACGGCAAAAACTGGACGCACTTCGTGTACAAACTGGACAATGTCTTTCGGAGTATCAGGGTTTCGGACGAGAACTCATCTGTTACACGGGCACTTCAATGTTTTTTAAACTTATTTATAATCCCGACTTCTTTTGCGTTCAATATGCAGCATTCAAAGTGACATCATCAATTTCCAACACGTTCTGACATCATTTGTTGTTTTTCAGTTATTTACCGAATTGTTTAGAGAGCTAAATGACCGTGAAATTGAAAATTACTACAAAATGAACTCTAAAAATGTTGAAACTTGGCATGGTATCATCATTTCACCCGCATAGCATGTGCGAAAGAGCAGAGAGGGTCACGGCAAAAACTGGACGCACTTCGTGTACAAATTGGACAATGTCTTTCGGAGTATCAGGGGTTTGGACAAGAACTCATCGGTTACACGGGCACTTCAATGTTTTTTAAACTTATTTGAAATCCCGACTTCTTTTGCATTCAATATGCCACATTCAAAGTGACATCAATCAATTTCCAACACGTTCTGACATAATTTGTTGTTTTTCAGTTATTTACCGAATTGTTTAGAGAGCTAAATGACCGTGAAATTGAAAATTACTACAAAATGAACTCTGAAAATGTTGAAACTTGGCATGGTATCATCATTTCACCCGCTTAGCATGTGCGAAAGAGGAGAGTGGGTTACGGCAAAAACTGGACACACTTCGTGTACAAACTGGACAATGTCTTTTGAAGTATCATGGTTTCTGACGAGAACTCATCTGTTACACGGGCACTTCAATGTTTTTTAAACTTATTTGAAATCCCGACTTCTTTTGCGTTTAGTATTCAACATTCAAAGCAATGTCATCAATTTCCAACATGTTCTGACATCATTTGCTATTTTCAGTCATTTACCGAATTGTTTAGAGAGCTAAATGACCGTGAAATTGAAAATCACTACAAAATGAACTCTGAAAATGTTGAAACTTGGCATGGTATCATCATTTCACCCGCATAGCATGTGCGAAAGAATAGACAGGGTGACGGCAAAAACTGGACGTACTTCGTGTACAAACTGGAGAATGTCTTTCGGTGTGTCAGGGTTTCGGACAAGAACTCATCGGTTACACGGGCACTTCAATGTTTTTAAACTTATTTGAAATCCCGACTTCTTTTGCATTCAGTGTGCAACATTCAAAGCAGCGTCATCAATTTCCAACACGTTCTGACATCATTTGTTATTTTCAGTCATTTAACGATTTGTTTAGAGAGCTAAATGACTGTGAAATTGAAAATCACTACAAAATGAACTGTGAAAATGTTGAAACTTGCCGTGGTATCATCATTTCACCCGCATAGCATGTGCAAAAGAGTGGAGATGGTCACAGCAAAAAATGGACGCACTTCGTGTACTGACTCGACAATGTCTTTCGAAGTATCATTGTTTCGGACGAGAACTCATCTGTTACACGGGCACTTCAATGTTTTTTAAACTTATTTGAAATCCCGACTTCTTTTGCGTTCAACATGAAATATTCAAAGCGACATCATCAATTTCCAACACGTTCTGACATCATT
>NC_041380.1:27630418-27641234 GCF_002162155.2 Triticum dicoccoides
TGAACTCTGAAAATATTGAAACTTGGCATGGTATCATCATTTCACCCGCATAGCATGTGCGAAAGAGAAGAGAGGGTCACGGCAAAAACTGGACGCACTTCGTGTACAAACTGGACAATGTCTTTCGGAGTATCAGGGTTTCGGACGAGAACTCATCTGTTACACGGGCACTTCAATGTTTTTTAAACTTATTTATAATCCCGACTTCTTTTGCGTTCAGAATGCAGCATTCAAAGTGACATCATCAATTTCCAACACATTCTGACATCATTTGTTGTTTTTCAGTTATTTACCGAATTGTTTAGAGAGCTAAATGACCGTGAAATTGAAAATTACTACAAAATGAACTCTAAAAATGTTGAAACTTGGCATGGTATCATCATTTCACCCGCATAGATGTGCGAAAGAATAGACAGGGTCACGGCAAAAACTGGACACACTTCGTGTACATACTGGAGAATGTCTTTCGGTGTATCAGGGTTTCGGACAAGAACTCATCTGTTACACGGGCACTTCAATGTTTTTTAAACTTATTTGAAATCCCGACTTCTTTTGCATTCAGTGTGCAACATTCAAAGCGGCGTCATCAATTTCCAACACGTTCTGACATCATTTTCTATTTTGAGTCATTTAACGATTTGTTTAGAGAGCTAAATGACTGTGAAATTGAAAATCACTACAAAATGAACTATGAAAATGTTGAAACTTGACATGGTATAATCATTTCACCCGCATAGCATGTGTGAAAGAGTAGAGAGGGTCACGGCAAAACCTGGACGCACTACGTGTACAAACTAGACAATGTCTTTCGGAGTATCAGGGTTTCGGACGACAACTCATATGTTACACGGGCACTTCAATGTTTTTTAAACTTATTTAAAATCCCAACTTCTTTTTTGTTCAATATGCAGCATTCAAAGCGACATCATCAATTTCCAACACATTCTGACATCATTTGTTGTTTTTCAGTTATTTACCGAATTGTTTAGAGAGCTAAATGACCGTGAAATTGAAAATTACTACAAAATGAACTCTGAAAATGTTGAAACTTGGCATGGTATCATCATTTCACCCGCTTAGCATGTGCGAAAGAGGAGAGTGGGTTACGGCAAAAACTGGACGCACTTCGTGTACAAACTGGACAATGTCTTTTGAAGTATCATGGTTTCTGACTAGAACTCATCTGTTACACGGGCACTTCAATGTTTTTTAAACTTATTTGAAATCCCGACTTCTTTTGCGTTTAGTATTCAACATTCAAAGCAATGTCATCAATTTCCAACATGTTCTGACATCATTTGCTATTTTCAGTCATTTACCGAATTGTTTAGAGAGCTAAATGACCGTGAAATTGAAAATCACTACAAAATGAACTCTGAAAATGTTGAAACTTGGCATGGTATCATCATTTCACCCGCATAGCATGTGCGAAAGAATAGACAGGGTGACGGCAAAAACTGGACGCACTTCGTGTACAAACTGGAGAATGTCTTTCGGTGTATCAGGGTTTCGGACAAGAACTCATCTGTTACACGGGCACTTCAATGTTTTTTAAACTTATTTGAAATCCCGACTTCTTTTGCATTCAGTGTGCAACATTCAAAGCAGCGTCATCAATTTCCAACACGTTCTGACATCATTTGCTATTTTCAGTCATTTAACGATTTGTTTAGAGAGCTAAATGACTGTGAAATTGAAAATCACTACAAAATGAACTATGAAAATGTTGAAACTTGCCGTGGTATCATCATTTCACCCACATAGCATGTGCAAAAGAGTGGAGATGGTCACGGCAAAAAATGGACGCACTTCGTGTACTGACTCGACAATGTCTTTCGAAGTATCATTGTTTCGGACGAGAACTCATCTGTTACACGGGCACTTCAATGTTTTTTAAACTTATTTGAAATCCCGACTTCTTTTGCGTTCAACATGAAACATTCAAAGCGACATCATCAATTTCCAACACGTTCTGACATCATTTGTTGTTTTTCAGTTATTTACCGAATTGTTTAGAGAGCTAAATGACCGTGAAATTGAAAATTACTACAAAATGAACTCTGAAAATATTGAAACTTGGCATGGTATCATCATTTCACCCGCATAGAATGTGCGAAAGAGAAGAGAGGGTCACGGCAAAAACTGGACGCACTTCGTGTACAAACTGGACAATGTCTTTCGGAGTATCAGGGTTTCGGACGAGAACTCATCTGTTACACGGGCACTTCAATGTTTTTTAAACTTATTTATAATCCCGACTTCTTTTGCGTTCAGAATGCAGCATTCAAAGCGACATCATCAATTTCCAACACATTCTGACATCATTTGTTGTTTTTCAGTTATTTACCGAATTGTTTAGAGAGCTAAATGACCGTGAAATTGAAAATTACTACAAAATGAACTCTGAAAAACTGACGCACTTCGTGTACAAACTGGAGAATGTCTTTCGGAGTATCAGGGTTTTGGACGAGAACTCATCGGTTACACGGGCACTTCAATGTTTTTTAAACTTACTTGAAATCCCGACTTCTTTTGCATTCAATATGCAACATTCAAAGTGACATCATCAATTTCCAACGCATTCTGACATCATTTGTTGTTTTTCAGTTATTTACCGAATTGTTTAGAGAGCTAAATGACCGTGAAATTGAAAATTAATACAAAATGAACTCTGAAAATGTTGAAACCTGGCATGGTATCATAATTTCACCCGCTTAGCATGTGCGAAGGAGTAGAGAGGGTCACGGCAAAAACTGGACGCACTTCGTGTACAAACTGGACAATGTCTTTTGAAGTATCAGGGTTTCGGACGAGAACTCATCTGTTACACGGGCACTTCAATGTTTTTTAAACTTATTTGAAATCCCGACTTCTTTTGTGTTTAGTATTCAACATTCAAAGCGACGTCATCAATTTCCAACACGTTCTGACATCATTTGCTATTTTCAGTCATTTACCGAATTGTTTAGAGAGCTAAATGACCGTGAAATTGAAAATCACTACAAAATGAACTCTGAAAATGTTGAAACTTGCCGTGGTATCATCATTTCACCTGCATAGCATGTGCAAAAGAGTGGAGATGATCACGGCAAAAAATGGACGCACTTCGTGTACTGACTCGATAATGTCTTTCGAAGTATCATTGTTTCGGACGAGAACTCATCTGTTACACGGGCACTTCAATGTTTTTTAAACTTATTTGAAATCCCGTCTTCTTTTGCATTCAGTGTGCAACATTCAAAGCGGTGTCATCAATTTCCAACATGTTCTGACATCATTTGCTATTTTCAGTCATTTAATGATTTGTTTAGAGAGCTAAATGACTGTGAAATTGAAAATCACTACAAAATGAACTATGAAAATGTTGAAACTTGACATGGTATCATCATTTCACCCGCATAGCATGTGTGAAAGAGTAGAGAGGGTCACGGCAAAACCTGGACGCACTACATGTACAAACTAGACAATGTCTTCCGGAGTATCAGGGTTTCGGACGAGAACTCATATGTTACACGGGCACTTCAATGTTTTTTAAAGTTATTTAAAATCCCGACTTCTTTTGCATTCCATATGCAGCATTCAAAGCGACATCATCAATTTCCAACACATTCTGACATCATTTGTTGTTTTTCAGTTATTTACCGAATTGTTTAGAGAGCTAAATGACCGTGAAATTGAAAATTACTACAAAATGAACTCTGAAAATGTTGATACTTGGCATGGTATCATCATTTCACCTGCATAGCATGTGCGAAAGAGCAGAGAGGCTCGCGGCAAAAACTGGACGCACTTCGTGTACAAACTGGACAATGTCTTTCGGAGTATCAGGGTTTTGGACGAGAACTCATCGGTTACACAGGCACTTCAATGTTTTTTAAAGTTACTTGAAATCCCGACTTCTTTTGCATTCAATATGCAACATTCAAAGTGACATCATCAATTTCCAACACATTCTGACATCATTTGTTGTTTTTCAGTTATTTACCGAATTGTTTAGAGAGCTAAATGACCATGAAATTGAAAATTACTACAAAATGAACTCTGAAAATGTTGAAACTTGGCATGGTATCATCATTTCACACGCTTAGCATGTGCGAAAGAGTAGAGAGGGTCACCGCAAAAACTGGAAGCACTTCGTGTACAAACTGGACAATGTCTTTTGAAGTATTACGGTTTCGCACGAGAACTCATCTGTTACACGGGCACTTCAATGTTTTTTAAACTTATTTGAAATCCCGACTTCTTTTGCGTTTAGTATTCAACATTCAAAGCAATGTCATCAATTTCCAACATGTTCTGACATCATTTGCTATTTTCAGTCATTTACCGAATTGTTTAGAGAGCTAAATGACCGTGAAATTGAAAATCACTACAAAATGAACTCTGAAAATGTTGAAACTTGGCATGGTATCATCATTTCACCCGCATAGCATGTGTGAAAGAATAGACAGGGTCACGGCAAAAACTGGACGCACTTCGTGTACAAACTGGAGGATGTCTTTCGGTGTATCAGGGTTTCGGACAAGAACTCATCTGTTACACGGGCACTTCAATGTTTTTTAAACTTATTTGAAATCCCGACTTCTTTTGCATTCAATGTGCAACATTCAAAGCGGCGTCATCAATTTCCAACATGTTCTGACATCATTTGCTATTTTCAGTCATTTAACGATTTGTTTAGAGAGCTAAATGGCTGTGAAATTGAAAATCACTACAAAATGAACTATGAAAATGTTGAAACTTGACATGGTATCATCATTTCACCCGCATAGCATGTGTGAAAGAGTAGAGAGGGTCACGGCAAAACCTGGACGCACTACGTGTACAAACTAGACAATGTCTTTCGGAGTATCAGGGTTTCGGACGAGAACTCATATGTTACACGGGCACTTCAATGTTTTCTAAAGTTATTTAAAATCCCGACTTCTTTTGCATTCCATATGCAGCATTCAAAGCGACATCATCAATATCCAACACATTCTGACATCATTTGTTGTTTTTCAGTTATTTACCGAATTGTTTCGAGAGCTAAATGACCGTGAAATTGAAAATTACTACAAAATGAACTCTGAAAATGTTGATACTTGGCATGG
Organism: Triticum dicoccoides; assembly: GCF_002162155.2. NCBI lineage: Eukaryota > Viridiplantae > Streptophyta > Magnoliopsida > Poales > Poaceae > Triticum > Triticum dicoccoides. The sequence goes on from NC_041380.1 coordinate 27,635,512, forward strand.
TATCATCATTTCACCTGCATAGCATGTGCGAAAGAGCAGAGAGGGTCACGGCAAAAACTGGACGCACTTCGTGTACAAACTGGACAATGTCTTTCGGAGTATCAGGGTTTTGGACGAGAACTCATCGGTTACACGGGCACTTCAATGTTTTTTAAACTTACTTGAAATCCCGACTTCTTTTGCATTCAATATGCAACATTCAAAGTGACATCATCAATTTCCAACGCATTCTGACATCATTTGTTGTTTGTCAGTTATTTACTGAATTGTTTAGAGAGCTAAATGACCGTGAAATTGAAAATTAATACAAAATGAACTCTGAAAATGTTGAAACCTGGCATGGTATCATAATTTCACCCGCTTAGCATGTGCGAAAGAGTAGAGAGGGTCACGGCAAAAACTGGACGCACTTCGTGTACAAACTGGACAATGTCTTTTGAAGTATCAGGGTTTCGGACGGGAACTCATCTGTTACACGGGCACTTCAATGTTTTTTAAACTTATTTGAAATCCCGACTTCTTTTGTGTTTAGTATTCAACATTCAAAGCGGCGTCATCAATTTCCAACACGTTCTGACATCATTTGCTATTTTCAGTCATTTACCGAATTGTTTAGAGAGCTAAATGACCGTGAAATTGAAAATCACTACAAAATGAACTCTGAAAATGTTGAAACTTGCCGTGGTATCATCATTTCACCCGCATAGCATGTGCAAAAGAGTGGAGATGATCACGGCAAAAAATGGACGCACTTCGTGTACTGACTCGACAATGTCTTTCGAAGTATCATTGTTTCGGACAAGAACTCATCTGTTACACGGGCACTTCAATGTTTTTTAAACTTATTTGAAATCCCGACTTCTTTTGCATTCAGTGTGCAACATTCAAAGCGGCGTCATCAATTTCCAACATGTTCTGACATCATTTGCTATTTTCAGTCATTTAACGATTTGTTTAGAGAGCTAAATGACTGTGAAATTGAAAATCACTACAAAATGAACTATGAAAATGTTGAAACTTGACATGGTATCATCATTTCACCCGCATAGCATGTGTCAAAGAGTAGAGAGGGTCACGGCAAAACCTGGACGCACTACGTGTACAAACTAGACAATGTCTTTCGGAGTATCAGGGTTTCGGACGAGAACTCATATGTTACACGGGCACTTCAATGTTTTTTAAAGTTAGTTAAAATCCCGACTTCTTTTGCATTCCATATGCAGCATTCAAAGAGACATCATCAATTTCCAACACGTTCTGACATCATTTCTTGTTTTTCAGTTATTTACCGAATTGTTTAGGGAGCTAAATGACCGTGAAATTGAAAATTACATCAAAATGAACTCTGAAAATGTTGAAACTTGGCATGGTATCATCATTTCACCCGCATAGCATGTGCGAAAGAGCAGAGAGGGTCACGGCAAAAACTGGATGCACTTCGTGTACAAACTGGACAATGTCTTTCGGAGTATCATGGTTTTGGACGAGAACTCATCGGTTACACGGGCACTTCAATGTTTTTTAAACTTATTTGAAATCCCGACTTCTTTTGCATTCAATATGCAACATTCAAAGTGACATCATCAATTTCCAACACGTTCTGACATCATTTGTTGTTTTTCAGTTATTTACCGAATTGTTTAGAGAGCTAAATGACCGTGAAATTGAAAATTACTACAAAATGAACTCTGAAAATGTTGAAACTTGGCATGGTATCATCATTTCACCCGCTTAGCATGTGCGAAAGAGTAGAGAGGGTCACGGCAAAAACTGGACGCACTTCGTGTACAAACTGGACAATGTCTTTTGAAGTATCAGGGTTTCAGACGAGAACTCATCTGTTACACGGGAACTTCAATGTTTTTTAAACTTATTTGAAATCCCGACTTCTTTTGCGTGTAGTATTCGACATTCAAAGCGACGTCATCAATTTCCAACACGTTCTGACATCATTTGCTATTTTCAGTCATTTACCGAATTGTTTAGAGAGCTAAATGACCGTGAAATTGAAAATCACTACAAAATGAACTCTGAAAATGTTGAAACTTGGCATGGTATCATCATTTCACCCGCATAGCATGTGCGAAAGAATAGACAGGGTCCCGGCAAAAACTGGACGCACTTCGTTTACAAACTGGGGAATGTCTTTCGGAGTATCAGGGTTTCGGACGAGAACTCATCTGTTACACGGGGACTTCAATGTTTTCTAAACTAATTTGAAATCCCGACTTCTTTTGCATTCAATGTGCAACATTCAAAGCGGCGTCATCAATTTCCAACATGTTCTGACATCATTTGCTATTTTCAGTCATTTAGCGATTTGTTTAGAGAGCTAAATGACTGTGAAATTGAAAATCACTACAAAATGAACTATGAAAATGTTGAAACTTGGCATGGTATCATCATTTCACCCGCATAGCATGTGCGAAAGAGCAGAGAGGGTCACGGCAAAAACTGGATGCACTTCGTGTACAAACTGGACAATGTCTTTCGGAGTATCAGTGTTTTGGACGAGAACTCATCGGTTACATGGGCACTTCAATGTTTTTTAAACTTATTTGAAATCCCGACTTCTTTTGCATTCAATATGCAACATTCAGAGTGACATCATCAATTTCCAACACGTTCTGACATCATTTGTTGTTTTTCAGTTATTTACCGAATTGTTTAGAGAGCTAAATGACCGTGAAATTGAAAATTACTACAAAATGAACTCTGAAAATATTGAAACTTGGCATGGTATCATCATTTCACCCGCTTAGCATGTGCGAAAGAGTAGAGAGGGTCACGGCTAAAACTGGACGCACTTCGTGTACAAACTGGACAATGTCTTTTGAAGTATCAGGGTTTCGGACGAGAACTCATCTGTTACACGGACACTTCAATGTTTTTTAAACTTATTTGAAATCCCCACTTCTTTTGCGTTTAGTATTCGAGATTCAAAGCGACGTCATCAATTTCCAACACGTTCTGACACCATTTGCTATTTTCAGTCATTTAACGAATTGTTTAGAGAGCTAAATGACCGTGAAATTGAAAATCACTACAAAATGAACTCTGAAAATGTTGAAACTTGGCATGGTATCATCATTTCACCCGCGTAGCATGTGCGAAGGAATAGACAGGGTCACGGCAAAAACTGGACGCACTTCGTGTACAAACTTGAGAATGTCTTTCGGAGTATCAGGGTTTCGCACGAGAACTCATCTGTTACACGGGGACTTCAATGTTTTTTAAACTAATTTGAAATCCCGACTTCTTTTGCATTCAGTGTGCAACATTCAAAGCGGCGTCATCAATTTCCAACACGTTTTGACATCATTTGCTATTTTCAGTCATTTAACAATTTGTTTAGAGAGCTAAATGACTGTGAAATTCAAAATCACTACAAAATGAACTATGAAAATGTTGAAACTTGACATGGTATCATCATTTCACCCACATAGCATGTGTGAAAGAGTAGAGAGGGTCACGGCAAAACCTGCACGCACTACATGTACAAACTGGATAATGTCTTTCGGAGTATCAGGGTTTCGGACGAGAACTCATCTGTTACACGGGCACTTCAATGTTTTTTAAACTTATTTAAAATCCCGACTTCTTTTGCGTTCAATATGCAGCATTCAAAGCGACATCATCAATTTCCAACACGTTCTGACATCATTTGTTGTTTTTCAGTTATTTACCGACTTGTTTAGAGAGCTAAATGACCGTGAAATTGAAAATTACTACAAAATGAACTCTGAAAATGTTGAAACTTGGCATGGTATCATCATTTCACCCGCATAGCATGTGCGAAAGAGCAAAGAGGGTCACGGCAAAAACTGGATGCACTTCGTGTACAAATTGGACAATGTCTTTCGGAGTATCAGGGTTTTGGACGAGAACTCATCGGTTACACGGGCACTTCAATGTTTTTTAAACTTATTTGAAATCCCGACTTCTTTTGCATTCAATATGCAACATTCAAAGTGACATCATCAATTTCCAACATGTTCTGACATCATTTGTTGTTTATCAGTTATTTACCGAATTGTTTAGAGAGCTAAATGACCGTGAAATTGAAAATTACTACAAAATGAACTCTGAAAATGTTGAAACTTGGCATGGTATCATCATTTCACCCGCTTAGCATGTGCGAAAGAGTACAGACGGTCACGGCAAAAACTGGACGCACTTCGTGTACAAACTGGACAATGTCTTTTGAAGTATCAGGGTTTCGGACGAGAACTCATCTGTTACACGGGCACTTCAATGTTTTTTAAACTTATTTGAAATTGCGACTTCTTTTGCGTTTAGTATTCGACATTCAAAGCGACGTCATCAATTTCCAACACGTTCTGACATCATTTGCTATTTTCAGTCATTTACCGAATTGTTTAGAGAGCTAAATGACCGTGAAATTTAAAATCACTACAAAATGAACTCTGAAAATGTTGAAACTTGGCATGGTATCATCATTTCACCCGCATAGCATGTGCGAAAGAATAGACAGGGTCACGGCAAAAACTGGACGCACTTCGTGTACAAACTTGAGAATGTCTTTCGGAGTATCAGGGTTTCGCACGAGAACTCATCTGTTACACGGGGACTTCAATGTTTTTTAAACTAATTTGAAATCCCGACTTCGTTTGCATTCAGTGTGCAACATTCAAAGCGGCGTCATCAATTTCCAACACGTTCTAACATCATTTGCTATTTTCAGTCATTTAACAATTTGTTTAGAGAGCTAAATGACTGTGAAATTGAAAATCACTACAAAATGAACTATGAAAATGTTGAAACTTGACATGGTATCATCATTTCACCCACATAGCATGTGTGAAAGAGTAGAGAGGGTCACGGCAAAACCTGCACGCACTACATGTACAAACTGGACAATGTCTTTCGGAGTATCAGGGTTTCGGACGAGAACTCATCTGTTACACGGGCACTTCAATGTTTTTTAAACTTATTTAAAATCCCGACTTCTTTTGCGTTCAATATGCAGCATTCAAAGCGACATCATCAATTTCCAACACGTTCTGACATCATTTGTTGTTTTTCAGTTATTTACCGACTTGTTTAGAGAGCTAAATGACCGTGAAATTGAAAATTACTACAAAATGAACTCTGAAAATGTTGAAACTTGGCATGGTATCATCATTTCACCCGCATAGCATGTGCGAAAGAGCAAAGAGGGTCACGGCAAAAACTGGATGCACTTCGTGTACAAATTGGACAATGTCTTTCGGAGTATCAGGGTTTTAGACGAGAACTCATCGGTTACACGGGCACTTCAATGTTTTTTAAACTTATTTGAAATCCCGACTTCTTTTGCATTCAATATGCAACATTCAAAGTGACATCATCAATTTCCAACATGTTCTGACATCATTTGTTGTTTATCAGTTATTTACCGAATTGTTTAGAGAGCTAAATGACCGTGAAATTGAAAATTACTACAAAATGAACTCTGAAAATGTTGAAACTTGGCATGGTATCATCATTTCACCCGCTTAGCATGTGCGAAAGAGTACAGAGGGTCACGGCAAAAACTGGACGCACTTCGTGTACAAACTGGACAATGTCTTTTGAAGTATCAGGGTTTCGGACGAGAACTCATCTGTTACACGGGCACTTCAATGTTTTTTAATCTTATTTGAAATCCCGACTTCTTTTGCGTTTAGTATTCGACATTCAAAGCGACGTCATCAATTTCCAACACGTTCTGACATCATTTG
>NC_041380.1:27641478-27642705 GCF_002162155.2 Triticum dicoccoides
GTGTACAAACTGGACAATGTCTTTTGAAGTATCAGGGTTTCGGACGAGAACTCATCTGTTACACGGGCACTTCAATGTTTTTTAAACTTATTGGAAATCCCCACTTCTTTTGCGTTTAGTATTCGAGATTCAAAGCGACGTCATCAATTTCCAACACGTTCTGACACCATTTGCTATTTTCAGTCATTTAACGAATTGTTTAGAGAGCTAAATGACCGTGAAATTGAAAATCACTACAAAATGAACTCTGAAAATGTTGAAACTTGGCATGGTATCATCCTTTCACCCGCATAGCATGTGCGAAGGAATAGACAGGGTCACGGCAAAAACTGGACGCACTTCGTGTACAAACTTGAGAATGTCTTTCGGAGTATCAGGGTTTCGCACGAGAACTCATCTGTTACACGGGGACTTCAATGTTTTTTAAACTAATTTGAAATCCCGACTTCTTTTGCATTCAGTGTGCAACATTCAAAGCGGCGTCATCAATTTCCAACACGTTTTGACATCATTTGCTATTTTCAGTCATTTAACAATTTGTTTAGAGAGCTAAATGACTGTGAAATTGAAAATCACTACAAAATGAACTATGAAAATGTTGAAACTTGACATGGTATCATCATTTCACCCACATAGCATGTGTGAAAGAGTAGAGAGGGTCACGGCAAAACCTGCACGCACTACATGTACAAACTGGACAATGTCTTTCGGAGTATCAGGGTTTCGGACGAGAACTCATCTGTTACACGGGCACTTCAATGTTTTTTAAACTTATTTAAAATCCCGACTTCTTTTGCGTTCAATATGCAGCATTCAAAGCGACATCATCAATTTCCAACACGTTCTGACATCATTTGTTGTTTTTCAGTTATTTACCGACTTGTTTAGAGAGCTAAATGACCGTGAAATTGAAAATTACTACAAAATGAACTCTGAAAATGTTGAAACTTGGCATGGTATCATCATTTCACCCGCATAGCATGTGCGAAAGAGCAAAGAGGGTCACGGCAAAAACTGGATGCACTTCGTGTACAAATTGGACAATGTCTTTCGGAGTATCAGGGTTTTGGACGAGAACTCATTGGTTACACGGGCACTTCAATGTTTTTTAAACTTATTTGAAATCCCGACTTCTTTTGCATTCAATATGCAACATTCAAAGTGACATCATCAATTTCCAACATGTTCTGACATCATTTGTTGTTTATCAGTTATTTACCGAATTGT
>NC_041380.1:27642715-27647776 GCF_002162155.2 Triticum dicoccoides
GACGAGAACTCATCGGTTACACGGGCACTTCAATGTTTTTTAAACTTATTTGAAATCCCGACTTCTTTTGCATTCAATATGCAACATTCAAAGTGACATCATCAATTTCCAACATGTTCTGACATCATTTGTTGTTTATCAGTTATTTACCGAATTGTTTAGAGAGCTAAATGACCGTGAAATTGAAAATTACTACAAAATGAACTCTGAAAATGTTGAAACTTGGCATGGTATCATCATTTCACCCGCTTAGCATGTGCGAAAGAGTACAGAGGGTCACGGCAAAAACTGGATGCACTTCGTGTACAAACTGGACAATGTCTTTTGAAGTATCAGGGTTTCGGACGAGAACTCATCTGTTACACGGGCACTTCAATGTTTTTTAAACTTATTTGAAATCCCGACTTCTTTTGCGTTTAGTATTCGACATTCAAAGCGACGTCATCAATTTCCAACACGTTCTGACATCATTTGCTATTTTCAGTCATTTACCGAATTGTTTAGAGAGCTAAATGACCATGAAATTGAAAATCACTACAAAATGAACTATGAAAATGTTGAAACTTGGCATGGTATCATCATTTCACCCGCATAGCATGTGTGAAAGAGTAGAGAGGGTCACGGCAAAACCTGCACGCACTACGTGTACAAACTAGACAATGTCTTTCGGAGTATCAGGGTTTCGGACGAGAACTCATCTGTTACACGGGCACTTCAATGTTTTTTAAACTTATTTAAAATCCCGACTTCTTTTGCGTTCAATATGCAGCATTCAAAGCGACATCATCAATTTCCAACACGTTCTGACATCATTTGTTGTTTTTCAGTTATTTACCGAATTGTTTAGAGAGCTAAATGACCGTGAAATTGAAAATTACTACAAAATGAACTCTGAAAATGTTGAAACTTGGCATGGTATCATCATTTCACCCGCATAGCATGTGCTAAAGAGCAGAGAGGGTCACGGCAAAAACTGGATGCACTTCATGTACAAACTGGACAATGTCTTTCGGAGTATCAGTGTTTTGGACGAGAACTCATCGGTTACACGGGCACTTCAATGTTTTTTAAACTTATTTGAAATCCCGACTTCTTTTGCATTCAATATGCAACATTCAGAGTGACATCATCAATTTCCAACACGTTCTGACATCATTTGTTGTTTTTCAGTTATTTACCGAATTGTTTAGAGAGCTAAATGACCGTGAAATTGAAAATTACTACAAAATGAACTCTGAAAATGTTGAAACTTGGCATGGTATCATCATTTCACCCACTTAGCATGTGCGAAAGAGTAGAGAGGGTCACGGCTAAAACTGGACGCACTTCGTGTACAAACTGGACAATGTCTTTTGAAGTATCAGGGTTTCGGACGAGAACTCATCTGTTACACGGGCACTTCAATGTTTTTTAAACTTATTTGAAATCCCCACTTCTTTTGCGTTTAGTATTCGAGATTCAAAGCGACGTCATCAATTTCCAACACGTTCTGACACCATTTGCTATTTTCAGTCATTTAACGAATTGTTTAGAGAGCTAAATGACCGTGAAATTGAAAATCACTACAAAATGAACTCTGAAAATGTTGAAACTTGGCATGGTATCATCATTTCACCCGCATAGCATGTGCGAAGGAATAGACAGGGTCACGGCAAAAACTGGACGCACTTCGTGTACAAACATGAGAATGTCTTTCGGAGTATCAGGGTTTCGCACGAGAACTCATCTGTTACACGGGGACTTCAATGTTTTTTAAACTAATTTGAAATCCCGACTTCTTTTGCATTCAGTGTGCAACATTCAAAGCGGCGTCATCAATTTCCAACACGTTTTGACATCATTTGCTATTTTCAGTCATTTAACAATTTGTTTAGAGAGCTAAATGACTGTGAAATTGAAAATCACTACAAAATGAACTATGAAAATGTTGAAACTTGACATGGTATCATCATTTCACCCGCATAGCATGTGTGAAAGAGTAGAGAGGGTCACGGCAAAACCTGCACGCACTACGTGTACAAACTGGACAATGTCTTTCGGAGTATCAGGGTTTCGGATGAGAACTCATCTGTTACACGGGCACTTCAATGTTTTTTAAACTTATTTAAAATCCCGACTTCTTTTGAGTTCAATATGCAGCATTCAAAGCGACATCATCAATTTCCAACACGTTCTGACATCATTTGTTGTTTTTCAGTTATTTACTGAATTGTTTAGAGAGCTAAATGACCGTGAAATTGAAAATTACTACAAAATGAACTCTGAAAATGTTGAAACTTGGCATGGTATCATCATTTCACCCGCATAGCATGTGCGAAAGAGCAGAGAGGGTCACGGCAAAAACTGGATGCACTTCGTGTACAAATTGGACAATGTCTTTCGGAGTATCAGGGTTTTGGACGAGAACTCATCGGTTACACGGGCACTTCAATGTTTTTTAAACTTATTTGAAATCCCGACTTCTTTTGCATTCAATATGCAACATTCAAAGTGACATCATCAATTTCCAACATGTTCTGACATCATTTGTTGTTTATCAGTTATTTACCGAATTGTTTAGAGAGCTAAATGACCGTGAAATTGAAAATTACTACAAAATGAACTCTGAAAATGTTGAAACTTGGCATGGTATCATCATTTCACCCGCTTAGCATGTGCGAAAGAGTACAGAGGGTCACGGCAAAAACTGTACGCACTTCGTGTACAAACTGGACAATGTCTTTTGAAGTATCAGGGTTTCGGACGAGAACTCATCTGTTACACGGGCACTTCAATGTTTTTTAAACTTATTTGAAATCCCGACTTCTTTTGCGTTTAGTATTCGACATTCAAAGCGACGTCATCAATTTCCAACACGTTCTGACATCATTTGCTATTTTCAGTCATTTACCGAATTGTTTAGAGAGCTAAATGACCGTGATATTGAAAATCACTACAAAATGAACTCTGAAAATGTTGAAACTTGGCATGGTATCATCATTTCACCCGCATAGCATGTGCGAAAGAATAGACAGGGTCACGTCAAAAACTGGACGCACTTCGTGTACAAACTGGAGAATGTCTTTCGGAGTATCAGGGTTTCAGATGAGAACTCATCTGTTACACGGAGACTTCAATGTTTTTTAAACTAATTTGAAATCCCGACTTCTTTTGCATTCAGTGTGCAACATTCAAAGCGGTGTCATCAATTTCCAACACGTTCTGACATCATTTGCTATTTTCAGTCATTTAACGATTTGTTTAGAGAGCTAAATGACTGTGAAATTGAAAATCACTACAAAATGAACTATGAAAATGTTGAAACTTGACATGGTATCATCATTTCACCCGCATAGCATGTGTGAAAGAGTAGAGAGGGTCACGGCAAAACCTGCACGCACTACGTGTACAAACTGGGCAATGTCTTTCGGAGTATTAGGGTTTCGGACGAGAACTCATCTGTTACACGGGCACTTCAATGTTTTTTAAACTTATTGAAAATCCCGACTTCTTTTGCGTTCAATATGCAGCATTCAAAGCGACATCATCAATTTCCAACACGTTCTGACAACATTTGTTGTTTTTCAGTTATTTACCGAATTGTTTAGAGAGCTAAATGACCGTGAAATTGAAAATTACTACAAAATGAACTCTGAAAATGTTGAAACTTGGCATGGTATCATCATTTCACCCGCTTACCATGTGCGAAAGAGTAGAGAGGGTCACGGCAAAAACTGGACGCACTTCGTGTACAAACTGGACAATGTCTTTTGAAGTATCAGGGTTTCGGACGAGAACTCATCTGTTACACGGGCAGTTCAATGTTTTTTAAACTTATTTGAAATCCCCACTTCTTTTGCGTTTAGTATTCGAGATTCAAAGCGACGTCATCAATTTCCAACACGTTCTGACACCATTTGCTATTTTCAGTCATTTACCGAATTGTTTAGAGAGCTAAATGACCGTGAAATTGAAAATCACTACAAAATGAACTCTGAAAATGTTGAAACTTGGCATGGTATCATCATTTCACCCGCATAGCATGTGCGAAAGAATAGACAGGGTCACGGCAAAAACTGGACGCACTTCGTGTACAAACTGGAGAATGTCTTTCGGAGTATCAGGGTTTCGGACGAGAACTCATCTGTTACACGGGGACTTCAATGTTTTTTAAACTAATTTGAAATCCCGACTTCTTTTGCATTCAGTGTGCAACATTCAAAGCGGCGTCATCAATTTCCAACACGTTTTGACATCATTTGCTATTTTCAGTCATTTAACGATTTGTTTAGAGAGCTAAATGACTGTGAAATTGAAAATCAGTACAAAATGAACTATGAAAATGTTGAAACTTGACATGGTATCATCATTTCACCCGCATAGCATGTGTGAAAGAGTAGAGAGGGTCATGGCAAAACCTGCACGCACTACGTGTACAAACTGGACAATGTCTTTCGGAGTATCAGGGTTTCGGACGAGAACTCATCTGTTACACGGGCACTTCAATGTTTTTTAAACTTATTTAAAATCCCGACTTCTTTTGCGTTCAATATGCAGCATTCAAAGCGACATCATCAATTTCCAACACGTTCTGACATCATTTGTTGTTTTTCAGTTATTTACCGAATTGTTTAGAGAGCTAAATGACCGTGAAATTGAAAATTACTATAAAATGAACTCTGAAAATGTTGAAACTTGGCATGGTATCATCATTTCACCCGCATAGCATGTGCGAAAGAGCAGAGAGGGTCACGGCAAAAACTGGATGCACTTCGTGTACAAAGTGGACAATGTCTTTCGGAGTATCAGGGTTTTGGACGAGAACTCATCGGTCACACGGGCACTTCAATGTTTTTTAAACTTATTTGAAATCCCGACTTCTTTTGCATTCAATATGCAACATTCAAAGTGACATCATCAATTTCCAACATGTTCTGACATCATTTGTTGTTTATCAGTTATTTACCGAATTGTTCAGAGAGCTAAATGACCGTGAAATTGAAAATTACTACAAAATGAACTCTGAAAATGTTGAAACTTGGCATGGTATCATCATTTCACCCGCTTAGCATGTGCGAAAGA
>NC_041380.1:27648996-27650937 GCF_002162155.2 Triticum dicoccoides
GGAGTATCAGGGTTTCGGACGAGAACTCATCTGTTACACGGGCACTTCAATGTTTTTTAAACTTATTTAAAATCCCGACTTCTTTTGCGTTCAATATGCAGCATTCAAAGCGACATCATCAATTTCCAACACGTTCTGACATCATTTGTTGTTTTTCAGTTATTTACCGAATTGTTTAGAGAGCTAAATGATCGTGAAATTGAAAATTACTACAAAATGAACTCTGAAAATGTTGAAACTTGGCATGGTATCATCATTTCACCCGCATAGCATGTGCGAAAGAGCAGAGAGGGTCACGGCAAAAACTGGATGCACTTCGTGTACAAACTGGACAATGTCTTTCGGAGTATCAGGGTTTTGGACGAGAACTCATCGGTTACACGGGCACTTCAATGTTTTTTAAACTTATTTGAAATCCCGACTTCTTTTGCATTCAATATGCAACATTCAAAGTGACATCATCAATTTCCAACACATTCTGACATCATTTGTTGTTTTTCAGTTATTTACCGAATTGTTTAGAGAGCTAAATGACCGTGAAATTGAAAATTACAACAAAATGAACTCTGAAAATGTTGAAACTTGGCATGGTATCATCATTTCACCCGCTTAGCATGTGCGAAAGAGTAGAGAGGGTCACGGCAAAAACTGGACGCACTTCATGTACAAACTGGACAATGTGTTTTGAAGTATCTGGATTTCGGACGAGAACTAATCTATTACACGGGCACTTCAATATTTTTTACACTTATTTGAAATCCCGACTTTTTTTGCGTTTAGTATTCAACATTCAAAGCAACGTCATCAATTTCCAACATGTTCTGACATCATTTGCTATTTTCAGTCATTTACCGAATTGTTTAGAGAGCTAAATGACCGTGAAATTGAAAATCACAGAAAATGAACTCTGATAATGTTGAAACTTGGCATGGTATCATCATTTCACCCGCATAGCATGTGCTAAAGAATAGATAGGGTCACGGTAAAAACTGGACGCACTTCGTGTACAAACTGGAGAATGTCTTTCGGAGTATCAGGGTTTCGGACGAGAACTCATCTGTTACACGGGCACTTCAATGTTTTTTAAACTAATTTGAAATCCTGACTTCTTTTGCATTCAGTGTGCAACATTCAAAGCGGCATCATCAATTTCCAACACGTTCTGACATCATTTGCTATTTTCAGTCATTTAACGATTTGTTTAGAGAGCTAAATGACTGTGAAATTGAGAATCACTACAAAATGAACTATGAAAATGTTGAAACTTGACATGGTATCATCATTTCACCCGCATAGCATGTGTGAAAGTGTAGAGAGGGTCACGGCAAAACCTGCACGCACTACGTGTACAAACTGGACAATGTCTTTCGGAGTATCAGGGTTTCGGAGGAGAACTCATCTGTTACACGGGCACTTTAATGTTTTTTAAACTTATTTAAAATCCCGACTTATTTTGCGTTCAATATGCAGCATTCAAAGTGACATGATCAATTTCCAACACGTTCTGACATCATTTGTTGTTTTTCAGTTATTTACCGAATTGTTTAGAGAGCTAAATGACTGTGAAATTGAAAATTACTACAAAATGAACTCTGAAAATTTTGAAACTTGGCATGGTATCATCATTTCACCCGCATAGCATGTGCGAAAGAAAAGAGAGTGTCACGGCAAAAACTGGACGCACTACGTGTACAAACTGGACAATGTCTTTCGGAGTATCAGGGTTTCGGACGAGAACTCATCTGTTACAGGGCACTTCAATGTTTTTTAAACTTATTTAAAATCCCGACTTCTTTTGCGTTCAATATGCAGCATTCAAAGCGACATCATCAATTTCCAACACGTTCTGACATCATTTGTTGTTTTTCAGTTATTTACCGAATTGTTTAGAGAGCTAAATGACCGTGAAATTGAAAATTACTATAAAATGAACTCTGAAAA
>NC_041380.1:27651657-27656061 GCF_002162155.2 Triticum dicoccoides
ATTCAGTGTGCAACATTCAAAGCGGTGTCATCAATTTCCAACACGTTCTGACATCATTTGCTATTTTCAGTCATTTAACGATTTGTTTAGAGAGCTAAATGACTGTGAAATTGAAAATCACTACAAAATGAACTATGAAAATGTTGAAACTTGACATGGTATCATCATTTCACCCGCATAGCATGTGTGAAAGAGTAGAGAGGGTCACGGAAAAACCTGCACGCACTACGTGTACAAACTGGACAATGTCTTTCGGAGTATTAGGGTTTCGGACGAGAACTCATCTGTTACACGGGCACTTCAATGTTTTTTAAACTTATTGAAAATCCCGACTTCTTTTGCGTTCAATATGCAGCATTCAAAGCGACATCATCAATTTCCAACACGTTCTGACAACATTTGTTGTTTTTCAGTTATTTACCGAATTGTTTAGAGAGCTAAATGACCGCGAAATTGAAAATTACTACAAAATGAACTCTGAAAATGTTGAAACTTGGCATGGTATCATCATTTCACCCGCTTACCATGTGCGAAAGAGTAGAGAGGGTCACGGCAAAAACTGGACGCACTTCGTGTACAAACTGGACAATGTCTTTCGAAGTATCAGGGTTTCGGACGAGAACTCATCTGTTACACGGGGACTTCAATGTTTTTTAAACTTATTTGAAATCCCGACTTCTTTTGCATTCAGTGTGCAACATTCAAAGCAGCGTCATCAATTTCCAACATGTTCTGACATCATTTGCTATTTTCAGTCATTTAACGATTTGTTTAGAGAACTAAATGACCGTGAAATTGAAAATTACTACAAAATGAACTCTGAAAATGTTGAAACTTGGCCTGGTATCATCATTTCACCCGCTTAGCATGTGCGAAAGAGTAGAGAGGGTCACGGCAAAAACTGGACGCACTTCATGTACAAACTAGACAATGTCTTTTGAAGTATCAGGGTTTCGGACGAGAACTCATCTATTACACGGGCACTTCAATATTTTTTAAACATATTTGAAATCCCGACTTTTTTTGCGTTTAGTATTCAACATTCAAAGCAACGTCATCAATTTCCAACACGTTCTGACACCATTTGCTATTTTCAGTCATTTACCGAATTGTTTAGAGAGCTAAATGACCGTGAAATTGAAAATCACTACAAAATGAACTCTGATAATGTTGAAACTTGGCATGGTATCATCATTTCACCCGCATAGCATGTGCGAAAGAATAGATAGGGTCACGGCAAAAACTGGACGCACTTCGTGTACAAACTGGAGAATGTCTTTCGGAGTATCAGGGTTTCGGACGAGAACTCATCTGTTACACGGGCAGTTCAATGTTTTTTAAAATAATTTGAAATCCTGACTTCTTTTGTATTCAGTGTGCAACATTCAAAGCGGCGTCATCAATTTCCAACACGTTCTGACATCATTTGCTATTTTCAGTCATTTAACGATTTGTTTAGAGAGCTAAATGATCGTGAAATTGAGAATCACTACAAAATGAACTATGAAAATGTTGAAACTTGACATGGTATCATCATTTCACCCGCATAGCATGTGTGAAAGAGTAGATAGGGTCACGGCAAAACCTGCACGCACTACGTGTACAAACTGGACAATGTCTTTTGGAGTATCAGGGTTTCGGACGAGAACTCATCTGTTACACGGGCACTTCAATGTTTTTTAAACTTATTTAAAATCCCGACTTCTTTTGCGTTCAATATGCAGCATTCAAAGCGACATCATCAATTTCCAACACGTTCTGACATCATTTGTTGTTTTTCAGTTATTTACCGAATTGTTTAGAGAGCTAAATGATCGTGAAATTGAAAATTACTACAAAATGAACTCTGAAAATGTTGAAACTTGGCATGGTATCATCATTTCACCCGCATAGCATGTGCGAAAGAGCAGAGAGGGTCACGGCAAAAACTGGATGCACTTCGTGTACAAACTGGACAATGTCTTTCGGAGTATCAGGGTTTTGGACGAGAACTCATCGGTTACACGGGAACTTCAATGTTTTTTAAACTTATTTGAAATCCCGACTTCTTTTGCATTCAATATGCAACATTCAAAGTGACATCATCAATTTCCAACACATTCTGACATCATTTGTTGTTTTTCAGTTATTTACCGAATTGTTTAGAGAGCTAAATGACCGTGAAATTGAAAATTACAACAAAATGAACTCTGAAAATGTTGAAACTTGGCATGGTATCATCATTTCACCCGCTTAGCATGTGCGAAAGAGTAGAGAGGGTCACGGCAAAAACTGGACGCACTTCATGTAGAAACTGGACAATGTGTTTTGAAGTATCAGGATTTCGGACGAGAACTAATCTATTACACGGGCACTTCAATATTTTTTACACTTATTTGAAATCCCGACTTTTTTTGCGTTTAGTATTCAACATTCAAAGCAACGTCATCAATTTCCAAGATGTTCTGACATCATTTGCTATTTTCAGTCATTTACCGAATTGTTTAGAGAGCTAAATGACCGTGAAATTGAAAATCACAGAAAATGAACTCTGATAATGTTGAAACTTGGCATGGTATCATCATTTCACCCGCATAGCATGTGCGAAAGAATAGATAGGGTCAGGGCAAAAACTGGACGCACTTCGTGTACAAACTGGAGAATGTCTTTCGGAGTATCAGGGTTTCGGACGAGAACTCATCTGTTACACGGGCACTTCAATGTTTTTTAAACTAATTTGAAATCCTGACTTCTTTTGCATTCAGTGTGCAACATTCAAAGCGGCGTCATCAATTTCCAACACGTTCTGACATCATTTGCTATATTCAGTCATTTAACGATTTGTTTAGAGAGCTAAATGACTGTGAAATTGAGAATCACTACAAAATGAACTATGAAAATGTTGAAACTTGACATGGTATCATCATTTCACCCGCACAGCATGTGTGAAAGTGTAGAGAGGGTCACGGCAAAACCTGCACGCACTACGTGTACAAACTGGACAATGTCTTTCGGAGTATCAGGGTTTCGAAGGAGAACTCATCTGTTACACGGGCACTTTAATGTTTTTTAAACTTATTTAAAATCCCGACTTATTTTGCGTTCAATATGCAGCATTCAAAGTGACATGATCAATTTCCAACACGTTCTGACATCATTTGTTGTTTTTCAGTTATTTACCGAATTGTTTAGAGAGCTAAATGACTGTGAAATTGAAAATTACTACAAAATGAACTCTGAAAATTTTGAAACTTGGCATGGTATCATCATTTCACCCGCATAGCATGTGCGAAAGAAAAGAGAGTGTCACGGCAAAAACTGGACGCACTTCGTGTACAAACTGGATAATGTCTTTTGGAGTATCAGGGTTTCGGATGAGAACTCATCTGTTACACGGGCACTTCAATGTTTTTTAAACTTATTTGAAATCCCGACTTCTTTTGCATTCAATATGCAACATTCAAAGTGACATCATCAATTTCCAACACGTTTTGACATCATTTGTTGTTTTTCAGTTATTTACCGAATTGTTTGGAGAGCTAAATGACCGTGAAATTTAAAATTACTACAAAATGAACTCTGAAAATGTTGAAACTTGGCATGGTATCATCATTTCACCCACATAGCATGTGCGAAAGAGCAGAGAGGGTCACGGCAAAAACTGGACACACTTCGTGTACAAACTGGATAATGTCTTTCGGAGTATCAGGGTTTCGGATGAGATGTCACATCCCTAGCTTCTGGTAATGCTCTAGGCTAGCTCATGTGTGCATCATGTTTAAATTCTGAAAATTTGAACTGAGGGAATTTTGAAAGCCTCAAAAACTTAAATAAAAGAGGGGCAAAAACCCTAGAAATCTTATTCATTGCTCCAAAAGGCTCTTCTTAAATGTTTGATAATTTTTGGTAAGGGTTCTGGTCCCAACCAAAATGTTGAACATTTTTAAGGATTTATTTTTGGGACTTTGAATTTAAATCATAGCTATTTGAATTGGACTTATATCTACTGTTAAATAAATATAGGTCCAATAATTCTGAAATATTTTTGTGGAGCATTGTTTTAATTCTTTAGCTCCTAAAAATATTGTCAGAAGCAAAATAAATTGAATTGGTTTCAAAACCAAATTCAAAACAAACCTGCAAAATAGAAAACAGAATTAAAAACAAAACAGAGAGAAGAAAAAAATAAAAAGAACAGAGCTTACCTGGCCTCACCGTGCAGCCCACCAGAGCCGGCCCAGCTCCCCCAGCGGCCCAGCCCACCTGCCCCCCCCCTTCTCCTGTCTTCTTCCGTGCCAGCGCACGAAGCAGCTCGGTGGCGAGCACCGCCGTCGTGCTTGGCCACCTCCTGCTTCCCCCGGCCTCCCTAGCGACGCCACGAGGACGCCTCGTATCCCCTCGCCCCTCTTCCTCCCTCGCTGCCCC
>NC_041380.1:27661143-27669564 GCF_002162155.2 Triticum dicoccoides
GGTGGTTCGTGACTTTCCAAATATCTTCTTGGAGGTGTTACCGGGTTGTCACCTGACCGCTATGTTGAGTTCGTGATCAAGTTGGTTTCTTGTGAACCACCTTCTCTCCAAGAATCGGTGTTAGATATCCCTGAGCTAGTTGGTTAAGCTAGACAACAACTTGGAGAGTTGGAAGATAAAAGCTTGTCTGACTTAGTTCGTTCCAAAGGGATATTCTTGTGTAGTGTGTGTTGAAGAAAGATGATATCTTCATCGATTGGTCCTTGTGATCAGTTGCTGGACCTATTGTCTTATCAATCCTTTGATTTGAGTGTGGGCTATCGTCAAATCAAATCAGTACCAACGATGCTCGTAATGTTGTCTTATTCGTGGTTGATCCCTCGAGCATACACCATTATATCTTTTAGGTCTGACCAATGCTATCACTAGTTCACTTAACTATGGAATTCCTTTTAAAAGGAAACCCAGATGAATTGTTGTTGTGCCCATTGACAACATCCTTGTCTTCTCCATAATTTTGCTGAACATTAAGCTAGTGTTGGAAACTTTTGAAAGCATTTGTTCATGCTAGCTCATGAAGCATATGTTTGGATGAAGGTAGTGACTTCCTTTAATTCATGTGCATCTGATGCAAGTTGCCGCCGTGGATTCGAGAAAGTCAATGTTGCTTTCTTTGGAATCATTCCAATCATGCACACGTGCGAAGAATGTTGTGGTTTGAAGACTTGCAACCTTCAATCTATATGTATCCCTAGCACACCAAGCCACTGATTGATTTGTTCAAGGAGAAGGAGTTCCTTCATAAGAGCTAATCCGGACTTATGAAAGAACTTCGATACCCTCGTTGATGGTTCCCCCTCCTGAACTCGGTAGTGTTTTATTATAAGACTACCACATGGTCATGCTTGTCTGGGACAACGTGTTCACATGTTTGTAGCAGAACCAGCTCATGTTTTGGAGCTTGCTATCGTAGTTCATCTCCCGAGAATCCCGCAACGTCATCTCATCGATTTGTGTTGCAAACTTTCATTTTTCTTCCTAAGACTCGATGAGCCTGGAATATCCTAACACCAACCAGAGCTGAATCTCAGGCAGATATGATGGTTGAAACATTTCCCTAAGAACTATAATATTGGTCTCTCGATAACCGGTAAGGTGGATGTCGTGGCCAACACACCCATCCGGTAGACCTATTATTATAGTATCTTGTTTGAGGAAGTTGGCCACCCCCCCCCTAGGGATTTCGTAGGATTTACTCCCTAGTTGCCCCTATGGATTTTTGTGTTCCCGAAGTCCGACCTTTTACTTGATGTTTTAGATATCAAACCATATCTATGAATGGGTTATACTAGCACATCAAGGAGAACATTAGAAGCGGAGTGCTAAATGTCTCTCGGTCGATCATCCAGATTTTATTTGCTTGGCCTCGCTAAGGTGAAATCTGAGAAAGTGTTATCCTCCTTCGCATCTGCATCGTCCATCGCTATTCATCATGGTAGTAAGTTGTGTTACCGGACCCTTGACACGGATGTTGGTAAAACCTTGATGAATATGGAAATGCTCAAGTTCTTGAGAGCATGCACAAGCGCTACGTGTTATCATCGGCACTAACCGGGATTGCTCCTAGTCTCTTCGGTTATGCTATAACCATTCCAATAGTGGAATAACTCCCTATTGTTGAGCCTCTCCCCAGTTACCAGAATCATTCCCAGCATTTGCATTTTGTTCCCAACTTGCACCGCCAATGTGCCATTCTACCATGGGTCTCTTCCATTTCCGGTGATAAGTAAATTCATCCATTGCGTTGTCTTCAACAAGGTAATCCACATCATCCAAGTCCGAGTATGCCATTCTACCGACCCCCTCCAAACGATTGCTGTGATTTGCCTTAGGCTGATATAGAGAGTCTCAATGATTTCTATATCAAAAGTAATTCTTTTTGCCACTTAAGATAATAATCTACGAATCACCCTCCTCCAGGATGTTTCGTCGTGGTATCATGGCAACTCAACTCCTCGCTACGTTGACAACCGATTACCACCTTCTTAAGTGTGGAATTGTTGTCTACCTAGTGAACCCTCATCATCTGTTCCACTCCATCCCTCTAGAGGTGTGCTTTGTCTCTCAGCTCGAGAGATATTGTTATGTCTCATTCCGTGAGTTGTTCGATCTTCGAGAAGATCGACCCTTCTAGAGTCTCCTTCTTCCCTCCATGTCATGTTGACAGGAATTCTCAGATCAAGACTTCAAGACGATGATGGTGATCGAATCAACGTTCCTATGAAGTGCAACCTGGATCGTGAAGATTATACTAGTTGCGTTTCCCCTTCACCTTACCCTATGCTTGAATCTCGAGACGAGATTCTTGTTTAGTGGGGGTGAGTTGTCACATCCCTAGCTTCTGGTAATGCTCTAGGCTAGCTCATGTGTGCATCATGTTTAAATTCTGAAAATTTGAACTGAGGGAATTTTGAAAGCCTCAAAAACTTAAATAAAAGAGGGGCAAAAACCCTAGAAATCTTATTCATTGCTCCAAAAGGCTCTTCTTAAATGTTTGATAATTTTTGGTAAGGGTTCTGGTCCCAACCAAAATGTTGAACATTTTTAAGGATTTATTTTTGGGACTTTGAATTTAAATCATAGCTATTTGAATTGGACTTATATCTACTGTTAAATAAATATAGGTCCAATAATTCTGAAATATTTTTGTGGAGCATTGTTTTAATTCTTTAGCTCCTAAAAATATTGTCAGAAGCAAAATAAATTGAATTGGTTTCAAAACCAAATTCAAAACAAACCTGCAAAATAGAAAACAGAATTAAAAACAAAACAGAGAGAAGAAAAAAATAAAAAGAACAGAGCTTACCTGGCCTCACCGTGCAGCCCACCAGAGCCGGCCCAGCTCCCCCAGCGGCCCAGCCCACCTGGCCCCCCCCTTCTCCTGTCTTCTTCCGTGCCAGCGCACGAAGCAGCTCGGTGGCCAGCACCGCCGTCGCGCTTGGCCACCTCCTGCTTCCCCCGGCCTCCCTAGCGACGCCACGAGGACGCCTCGTATCCCCTCGCCCCTCTTCCTCCCTCGCTGCCCCCTCTCTCTTCCCTGAACACTCTCCCCATCCTCTGTTCCCCTCCCCGAACGGAGCCGCCACCACCGACGAGAGTCACCGTGGCTACCGGCCACCCCATGGCTCACCGACGCCCAGGAAGCTCCGCGGGTCCTCCCTCTACCTCCTCAACGAGCCACGAGGCCCCGGACGTGCCGCATCGCCGCCATCGACGTCGTCTTCTACCTCGGACCCGCCGGCCATCTTCGTCAAATTCGTCGGCTCCGGTGCCTCCCCGAGCTCGCCGAGGCCACCACTGCACCCGCTGTGAGCTCATGTGCTGTTTCCCCCTCTCCGTTCTCTCGTTTGCACACCGCAGCTGCCACTTTGCCGACGACCGGAGCTCGCTGCCGCCGGCCATGCTGCCGTCGCGGCCATGGCCTGTTTCGGTCGCGTCCGAGCACGGCTTTGAGCTCGTGGGGCTCACAGGAAGCCCATGCGCAGCTCAGCTTGCCCAAAACCCCACCAGGGCCTCGCGCCCGTTACCACCCGAACTCCGGCGCCGCCGCGAGCTCCGTTCCGACGAGCCCCGGTGTTCCCGCAGCCTCCCACCTACCCCATCAGATGCGGGAGAGCCCGGGCTACGCCCCGGTGCCCTCAGCCGCCGCCTCCGTCGCCTTTAGCGCAAGTCCGGCGCGTTGCCGCCGCCATTTTGGTCGCCGCCGGCGTAAGTCCGGCGATGATGACGTGGGCATCATTAGCGGCTAACCCCCCCACACTAATCAACCCCCTAGGCCACTGACAGCGGGCCCCACCCCTGGTCAAACCCCAGTCAGCGCTGGGTTTGACCGGGATTAGCTCCTGTGTCACAGACGTGTGGCCCCCACACGTCAGGTTTGACCTGGGGCGCCCAGTTGACCCTGCTGACGTCACTGTGACGTGGGGCTGACGCAATAAGTATTTTCTGGATTTTTTTTTATAATTCAGGAAATTTCAGAAAATGCCTAAAACTTCTAAAATTCATAGAAATTTCACCGTAGCTCCAAATTAAATAATTTATATATGAAAAATTATCAGAAAAATTCAAGGAATCCATCTGTACCATTTTCATGCATGTTAGAACAACTTGTCACTACTGTTTAGGACAAATGAATTAAATGGCATTTGAATAATCACATATGGAATTTGAATTTGAATCTTGGATTCAAACCAACTTCATTTAATCTGGTTTTAGATGCATTAGCCCAAAACACATTCATTTTGCCATGTCATGATCATGCATCATATTGTGCATTGCATTGATTGTGTTCCCTTCTGTGTTCCCGGTATTTGTCCCCTCTCGATAGACGTGATACCGATGATGTGATCGTTGACACTGATGAAGACTCAATGTTATCTTCAGAAGTGCCAGGCAAGCAAAACCCCCTTGTTCATTCCGATACAATCCTACTCTCTCGCTCCTGCTCTCTTTTACTGCATTAGGACAACACCGATTCATCTGTTACTTGCTGCGGTAGCTGAACCCCTTTGTCCTTTGCATGACCTGTCATTGCCACAGTAAATAGATGAAACCCACTAGCATGAGTAGGAGTTGTTTGAGCCCTGATGTGCCTACTCATTCATGTTTGTTTGTCATGCCTGCTATTGCTTAGAGTTGAGTCAGGTCTGATTCATCGGGGATGAATCAGAGGCGTGTGAACCTGTCCTACTGTGTGTGAGCTAAGTGTGTGAACACGATTTGGTAAAGGTAGCGGTGAGAGGCCATGTAGGAGTACATGGTGGGTTGTCTCATTGCAGCCGTCCTCAGGAACTGAGTTCTGTGTTTGTGATCCATGATTCAGCTACTACCACGCATTGGGCCCGAAACCAATGGACCCTCTCGGCTTCTTGATCACCCTTGTCCTCTGTCCAGGAGTTGCAAGTAGTTTCTGGTGTTTGTAGTATGCTGGAGGCCGTGCGCAGCGCTGACCGTAGGGGTGGGCTGTGATGCGGTAGGCACGTGGCACGGTGTACCGGGCGCCCGTTTGGTGTCTCGGGAACCCTGTTCACACCGTTTGGGGCTGTGAGCGAAACTCCGGCCGGATCTCCTCATGGATGGAACCCGAATAGGCGATAAACCTGGACTAGAGACTTAGGTGATTAGGTAGGTCGTGGTCGACACCCACGTTGGGCTTCCGCTTGAAGGTTGCCGAGTACATGTCGTGTAAACGGCGGTAAGTGGTGAGAGCGTGTGTGAAGAAGTACACCCCTGCAGGGTTAACCTAATCTATTCGAATAGCCGTGTCCGCGGAAAAGGACTTCTGGGTTGCTTATATCAGTTCATAGACAAGTGAAAGTGGATACTCTAAAATACGCAAGATAAGCGTGAGTGCTATGGATGGCGTTCTCGTAGGGAGACGGGAGCGGATCCATAGTGGTGTATTGATATGGTGAATATGTGGACTCGTGTGCGCCACCTCAAAAAAGTTACTCGCAGTCGTAGTTCAGGATAGCCACCGAGTCAAAGCTGGCTTGCTGCAGTTAAACCCCACCATCCCTTTGTTGATAATGATGCATATGTAGATAGCTCTGATGTAAGTCTTGCTGGGTACATTTGTACTCACGTTTGCCTATTTTATGTTTTTGCAGAGAGACTTCAGTCTCACTAGTATTTCCGCGTGGTCTTCGACGTTTAGCTTGTTACCTCAGCTACGATCTTGTGCCTCGGCAGGATTTGGTAGATAGTCAGGCTTCTCAGCCTTTTTCATTTATAGATGTCTGTACTCAGACATGATAGCTTCCGCTTGTGCTTGATTTGTATGCTCTGAATGTTGGGTCATGAGACCCATGTTTGTAATATCTCGCTCCTCGGAGCCTATTGAATAGATTACTTGAGTCATAGAGTCATGTTGTGATGCCATGTTGTATTTGCACATATCGAGCATATTGTGTGTATGTTATTGAAATGCTTGGTATGTGTGGGATCTGACCATCTAGTTGTTTATCTTTAGTAGCCTCTCTTACGGGGAAATGTCTCCTAGTGTTTCCACCGAGCCGTGGTAGCTTGCTACTGCTCCGGAACACTTAGGCTGGCCGGCATGTGTCCTTCTTCGTTCCTGTGTCTGTCCCTTCGGGGAAATGTCACGCGGTGAATACCGGAGTCCTGTTAGCCCGCTACAGCCCGGTTCACCGGAGTCCTGCTAGCCCAGTGCTACAGCCTGGATTCACTCGCTGATGACCGACACGTTCGATGCTGGGTCATGGATGCCTGTCCCTGTAAGTCTGTGCCGCTTTGGGTTTACGACTAGCCATGTCAGCCCGGGCTCCTTATCATATGGATGCTAGCGACACTGTCGTATACGTGTGCCAAAAGGCGCAAACGGTCCCGGGCAAAGGTAAGGCGACACCCGTGGGAATACCGTGCGTGAGGCCGCAAAGTGATATGAGGTGTTACATGCTAGATCGATGTGGCATTGAGTCGGGGTCCTGACATGAGAACTCATCTGTTACACGGGCACTTCAATGTTTTTTAAACTTATTTGAAATCCCGACTTCTTTTGCATTCAATATGCAACATTCAAAGTGACATCATCAATTTCCAACATGTTTTGACATCATTTGTTGTTTTTCAGTTATTTACAGAATTGTTTGGAGAGCTAAATGACCGTGAAATTGAAAATTACTACAAAATGAACTCTGAAAATGTTGAAACTTGGCATGGTATCATCATTTCACCCGCATAGCATGTGCAAAAGAGTAGAGAGGGTCACGTCAAAAACTGGACACACTTCGTGTACAAACTGGACAATGTCTTTTGAAGTATCAGGGTTTCGGACGAGAACTCATCTGTTACACGGGCACTTCAATGTTTTTTAAACTTATTTGAATTCTCGACTTCTTTTGCGTTTAGTATTCAACATTCAAAGCGACGTCATCAATTTCCAACACGTTCTGACATCATTTGCTATTTTAAGTCATTTACCGAATTGTTTAGAGAGCTAAATGACCGTGAAATTGAAAATTACTACAAAATGAACTCTGAAAATGTTGAAACTTGGCATGGTATCATCATTTCACCTGCATAGCATGTGTGAAAGAGTAGAGAGGGTCACGGCAAAACCTGGACGCACTACGTATACAAACTGGACAATGTCTTTCGGACTATCAGGGTTTCAGACGAGAACTCATATGTTACACGGGCACTTCAATGTTTTTTAAACTTATTTAAAATCCCGACTTCTTTTGCCTTCAATATGCAGCATTCAAAGCGACATCATTAATTTCAACACGTTCTGACATCATTTGTTGTTTTTCAGTTATTTACCGAATTGTTTAGAGAGCTAAATGACCGTGAAATTGAAAATTACTACAAAATGAACTCTGAAAATGTTGAAACTTGGCATGGTATCATCATTTCACCCGCATAGCATGTGCGAAAGAGTAGAGAGGGTCACGGCAAAAACTGGACGCACTTCGTGTACAAACTGGACAATGACTTTCGGAGTATCAGGGTTTTGGACGAGAACTCATCGGTTACACGGGCACTTCAATGTTTTTTAAACTTATTTGAAATCCCGACTTCTTTTGCATTCAATATGCAACATTCAAAGTGACATCATCAATTTCCAACATGTTTTGGCATCATTTGTTGTTTTTCAGTTATTTACCGAATTGTTTGGAGAGCTAAATGACCGTGAAATTGAAAATTACTACAAAATGAACTCTGAAAATGTTGAAACTTGGCATGGTATCATCATTTCACCCGCATAGCATGTGCGAAAGAGTAGAGAGGGTCACGTCAAAAACTGGACGCACTTCGTGTACAAACTGGACAATGTCTTTTGAAGTATCAGGGTTTCGGACGAGAACTCATCTGTTACACGGGCACTTCAATGTTTTTTAAACTTATTTGAAATCCCGACTTCTTTTGCATTTAGTATTCAACATTCAAAGCGACGTTATCAATTTCCAACACGATCTGACATCATTTGCTATTTTCAGTCATTTACCGAATTGTTTAGAGAGCTAAATGACCGTGAAATTGAGAATCACTACAAAATGAAATCTGAAAATGTTGAAACTTGGCATGGTATCATCATTTCACCCGCTTAGCATGTGCGAGAGAGTAGAGAGGGTCACGGCAAAAACTGGACGCACTTCGTGTACTGACTGGACAATGTCTTTCGGAGTATCAGGGTTTCGGACGAGAACTCATTTGTTACATGGGCACTTCAATGTTTTTTAAACTTATTTGAAATCCTGACTTATTTTGCGTTCAATATGCAGCATTCAAAGCGACATCATCAATTTCCAACATGTTCTCATATCATTTGTTGTTTTTCAGTTATTTACCGAATTGTTTAGGGAGCTAAATGACCGTGAAATTGAAAATTACTACAAA
>NC_041380.1:27669782-27701202 GCF_002162155.2 Triticum dicoccoides
GGAGTATCAGGGTTTCGGACGAGAACTCATCGGTTACACGGGCACTTCAATGTTTTTTAAAATTATTTGAAATCCTGACTTCTTTTGCGTTCAATATGCAGCATTCAAAGCGACATCATCAATTTCCAACACGTTCTGACATCATTTGCTGTTTTCATTCAATTACCGAATTGTTTAGAGAGCTAAATGACCGTGAAATTGAAAATTACTACAAAATGAACTATGAAAATGTTGAAACTTGCCATGGTATCATCATTTCACCCGCATAGCATGTGCAAAAGAGTAGAGGTGGTCACGGCAAAAAATGGACGCACTTCGTGTACTGACTGGACAATGTCTTTCGGAGTATCAGGGTTTCGGACGAGAACTCATCGGTTACACAGGCACTTCAATGTTTTTTAAACTTATTTGAAATCCCAACTTCTTTTTCGTTCAATATGAAGCATTCAAAGCGACATCATCAATTTCCAACACGTTTTGACATCATTTGTTGTTTTTCAGTTATTTACCGAATTGTTTGGAGAGCTAAATGACCGTGAAATTGAAAATTACTACAACATGAACTCCGAAAATGTTGAAACTTGGCATGGTATCATCATTTCACCCGCATAGCATGTGCGAAAGAGTAGAGAGGGTCACAGAAAAAACTTGTCGGGGGCGATGCTGATTCCCGCCAACACCTATGGGGACAGGGCCCCTTTCGGTTCGGTGGGGGCGGAGAGCGCACAAAGAGCGGATCGAGGCAGTTCACGCGGGGCGATTTTACCCAGCTTCGGGCCGCACGGATGCGTAAAACCCTACTGCTGCTTGTTTGTGTATATTGGATTCTTGCTCAGGAGCGATGGACGCTGCCAGACTGAGCATGAGAGTGTTCCTGGTGTTGAACGAGCCGGACCGGCCGAGCCTCTGAACTTCCTAACCTTTTTTCTACGTTGCGCTTGGGCCTCCTTTTATACTCTCAAGGGGTCACCGATAGGGGGCAATGTAGACAAGAAGGGTAAAAATGGAAAAGGATGCGGTAGGTGCAGCTACCGCTACTATGGATACAGTGCGCCCTACCTAACTCTGACGGCAGGGGACAAAGGCATTAAATGCCTGTCTGAGTCTCCTAAACAGTGCAAAAGGTGACCGTCAGGAGTGCCACCGTTTGCCACGATGGGCTTCTCTTCATCTCCGCTTGCCACCACGTACCCCTAGCTGCACGGCCACCCACCACGTGTGCTTGGGAGAGTCCCAGAGCGACACGTTAGCAGGTAAGCTGGAGCGCGGGCACGAAGTGGGGGTTTCCCGCGGCAAGCTCCTTGCCGCGGCTGTCGTCTTGTCGCGTCCGGAAGCTTGTCGCTCGCCGGTTCTTGCCGGGACGCAGGGCGCGTCGCGGCAAGCTTTCTTGATACGCCTTGAGTGGCCCTCCCGGCAAGCTCCTCTTGCCGGGATCTTGTCTCTTCCCGGCAAGATCCTCTTGCCGGGGCCTTGGTTGGCCTTCCCGGCAAGCTCCTCTTGCTGGGGCCTTGGTTTGAGTACTTTGTTCTTGAATGGTCTTCAAGGGAACCACGGAGGGTCCTGGCGGTCACCCGGCAAGCCTTGCCGCGGGGCGCTGCAACTGCCCGTGCACGAGTTCGGGGTAATAGGGTACCCCTACTCTAGTACACCGACAGGAGCCCCCGGGCCTGGGCCATACACGGTGCCGAGCGCTGTTGGGCCAGGCCCAAAACAGTGCACGGGCACGCGTGGCCTATGTCACGCCGAATCTAACTCCGGTCCCACCGCGCACGCCCAGAACGGCACGTGTCAAACGCGGCGTCGTGGGTGAGATCGTGGGTGGCGTGCGTGGGGCTAAGCCCCCCGAGCATGCGTCAGGCCACGATGATGGGGACGATTCACGCCCTCCTCCTAAAACGGAGGTAGGTGTGAGGGCGTGGTGCATTTACTGGACGGGGCCGGTGCGCGGTTTTCGGGACGACCACTCCCCGCGTTCACGGGGCGGGGCGAGGCCGCCTCATCTGTCGCCTTAGTTCTGCATCCCCGCCACGCGGCTCCCATGCGCATGGGGTCACGGATGGTGGAGTGGGAAACTGGGCCGTCGCGAGCGGGTTGGCCCCGACTCCCTGCTCTTCCCGGGTGTTGATTCGCTGAGCGGGGCAGCCGAGCTCCCACCTCGCTCCTTTATAAAGAGCGGTATGGGAGCACAGAAACCCGCACTCTCTCATCTTTTCCTTTCTTCAGCTTCTGCTCCCCTTTCTCTCATCTACCATGGAGAAAGGGAACCCAGGTCCTTCATCGGTGGCGGCGAGGGTCGCCGTCAGACAGCGCATCTCTCCCACTTCCGCGCCCGTGGTGGCAGAGCCAGCCATAAGGGGAAGAGGGAGGGGGCGAGGTCACGGACGAGGTCGAGGACGAGGTCGAGGCGCTCGGGGAAGAGGCGGACGGGGTGGCGCGTCAGCTTCACCTCCGCCGGCGGCTTCTCCTCCCACGGCGGTCCAGATAGGGGACGACCCTTGCGAGTTCTTCGTCAGGCTGCGCCGGGCGCCTCGTCGTCGCCTCCGGCTTCCAGCTCCGTTTGCGCGCGCGATGGAAGTGGAGCCGCCCGAGACGCTGAGACTGCACATGAGGGGTTGTGGGATCAGCGGCACGCGAGTCCGCGTTGCATTCCCAGCCCCTAATGTGATGTATCTTGATCGAGGGTGGAAGACGTTCGCCCGCATCCACAGCTTGACGGAGGGGTTTACCCTCCATTTCAAGTTGATGGAGGGCGATATCCTCTCCGTCAAGGCCTTCGGGTGCTTCGGCACTCGGGCGAAGTGCTGCGTGGACAGCTCCTCCGACAGCGAAGGCTCCTCCTCGAGCGAGAGCGACGAGGAGGGGAGCGACAGCGACGACGAGGGTAGCGGGCGGCGTGGTAGCGGGTCCGACTAGGCGTCGGGCGCCGCCTTGCGCGGCACCGGCGACTCCATCATCCGTGTCGCCGGCTTCTTGAACTCCCTGGGGTCGTCTCCTTGGGCGGCTGGCGTAGGGAGGCTGCGGAAGGGGAAGAGGGCAGGCGACAAGGCCGTCAAGCCGGAGTACGAGGGCGTGGTGCCCTCGACAGCGTGCTGACGTCCTGTCGCCCCGTCTTCGAGCCCCGCTTCCGGCGCCGCCGTCGCCGTCCAGCCTTCGGACGGCCCCCGGGATGTTCCCTTGGTGTCTTCAGGCACCCGTAGCTCACCTAGGCACTCCTTTTGCCCTTTTCGCCTCCTTGACCTGTGTCCTGAAAAGGGGGACAGGAAAGGGATTACGGGCATCTTATCTTTTTAGTTTGTAAGCCTTCGGGCCTTAGCTGTATCTAGAACTTGTAATCCTCTCTTTCATGTTTTTCATCCTCTATGGACTGTACCTGAGTGGGATGTTTTTAATGAAAAGGGGATGCTTGCCGGGTTATTTGTCTCGCGAGTTAAACCCACGCCAAGGAGCAAATCCTTGGTATCCCTCGGACAGACATTTCATCTCCCGGCAACAGGCCCTGCCGCCTTCCCACGTCGCTCAACCTTTCTCACGCTTTTAACGGAGGCAGGAACGAGGTGGGTGCGGTCTCCTCATTTCATCCCTTTGCTGCCGCGACTACGACCAAACTTGGCCCCGAGAACGAGCCCCAGGGCCTAGAGTCGAGGGAGCACGATAGTTTCCGGGGAGAAACGTGGTTTTACTTTCCCTAGTCCATAAGAGGATGCATGATGAGGGATGAAAGACTTATCTGATAGTGCAGCCCTCGGCAACTCTGGTTTGCCGTGGACGATTCTTGGCACCCACAGCCCCCAGCGATACTGGCTTGCCGGGAAGGCTTTTAATCTTCAGCAGAGAACTTTGACGTTCTCGATGTCGGCTTCCGGCAAGGTGGTTGCCAGGAAGACTTTTATCTTCAGCAGAGAACTTTGACGCTCTCGATGCCGGCTTCCGGCAAGCTTGTTGCCAGGAAGGCTTTTATCTTCAGCAGAGAACTTTGACGTTCTCGATGCCGGCTTCCGGCAAGCTTGTTGCCAGGAAGGCTTTTATCTTCAGCAGAGAACTTTGACGTTCTCGATGCCGGCTTCCGGCAAGCTCGTTGCCAGGAAGGCTTTTATCTTCAGCAGAGAACTTTGACGTTCTTGATGCCGGCTTCCGGCAAGCTCGTTGCCAGGAAGGCTTTTATCTTCAGCAGAGAACTTTGACGTTCTCGATGCCGGCTTCCGGCAAGCTTGTTGCCAGGAAGGCTTTTATCTTCAGCAGAGAACTTTGACGTTCTCGATACCGGCTTCCGGCAAGCTGGTTGCCAGGAAGGCTTTTATCTTCAGCAGAGAACTTTGACGTTCTCGATGCGGGCTTCCGGCAAGCTCGTTGCCAGGAAGGCTTTTATCTTCAGCAGAGAACTTTGACGTTCTCGATGCCGGCTTCCGGCAAGCTGGTTGCCAGGAAGGCTTTTATCTTCAGCAGAGAAACTTAACGTTCTCGATGCCGGCTTCCGGCAAGCTCATTGCCAGGAAGGCTTTTATCTTCAGCAGAGAACTTCGACGTTCTCGATGCCGGCTTCCGGCAAGCTGGTTGCCAGGAAGGCTTTTGGTGAAGAACTTCGTTGTTCTTGACACTGGCTCCCGGCAAGATCGTTGCCGGAAAGGCTTATGGTGAAGAACTTCGTTGTTCTTGACACCGGCTCCCGGCAAGATCGTTGCCGGAAAGGCTTATGGCAAAGAACTTCGTCGTTCTTGACGCCGAAAAGATTGGCCCTAAAGGTGTTGCCAGCCCCCGGGCCATAACTGCGTTCAAACATAGCAAGTGATTAGCATCCGAAGTGCACTCAACTTGCTTGCGAATTTCGACTTTTGCTGCATATTCCCTATGCCTGCCGGAATGCTTTCCGGTGCGTACGATCCAGCCAGTAGCGCTTTGAGGGAACTGGCCCTTAGCGGCTATTCGGGAACAACGCCTCCCGGAAAGGTTTACCTTCTTGGTTCTAGCGCAACCGCACAAGTTGTCGAGCGGACTCGAGGCAACATGGAGCGCAACTAGCCCCGAGAAGGCTCCTCGGTATACAGGTCTATGCAGAAATCTCAAATAAATAGCGCATGCTATCTTCCTGTTCAACCCCTCTTTGTACGTCCACCCTACGCTTTCTAGGGAAACTTGCCGGTGCAGGCACCGTTGCCGCGAGCGCCGAGTGCGGAACTTCAACAGCCTGCTGGCGGGGTCGCTACCGACAAGCATTCTTGTCGCAACTAGTTGCAGCTCGCTTAAGTTGTTGAGCGGACTCGAAACAAAGTAAGGGCGCTAGCAGCTCACTTAAGTTGCTGAGCGGACTCGAAGCAAAGTAAGGGCGCTAGCAGCTCACTTAAGTTGTTGAGCGGACTCGAAACAAAGTAAGGGCGCGAGTAGCTACGAGTTGATTCCTCCGCGCACAGGTTTTCCGTACAAAGAACAAGATCTCGGAGGCGGATAACCTTATATAGAAAGGAAATATCTAAAGTTTTGCATGACTTAGCTTTTTCTGTTGCCGCACTGGTGTCGTTCTTTTGCTCGCCCGCTCCTTGGGAGCCATGACGATGAAGATTTAGCTTGCGTGCATGCCGGATCGGGTTCGCACGATCTCGACGCCCCCTAACTCGCGCGCCAGAGATGTCGGGGGCGATGCTGATTCCCGCCAACACCTATGGGGACGGGGCCCCTTTCGGTTCGGTGGGGGGCGGAGAGCGCACAAAGAGCGGATCGAGGCAGTGCACGCGGGGAGATTTTACCCAGCTTCGGGCCGCACAGATGCGTAAAACCCTACTGCTGCTTGTTTGTGTATATTGGATTCTTGCTCAGGAGCGATGGACGCTGCCAGACTGAGCGTGAGAGTGTTCCTGGTGTTGAACTAGCCGGACCGGCCGGGCCTCTGAACTTCCTAACCTTTTTTCTACGTTGCGCTTGGGCCTCCTTTTATACTCTCAAGGGGTCACCGACAGGGGGCAACGTAGACAAGAAGGGTAAAAATGGAAAAGGATGCGGTAGGTGCAGCTACCGCTACTGTGGATACAGTGCGCCCTACATAACTCTGACGGGAGGGGACAAAGGCATTAAATGCCTGTCTGAGTCTCCTAAACAGTGCAAAAGGTGACGGTCAGGAGTGCCACCGTTTGCCACGATGGGCTTCTCTTCATCTCCGCTTGCCACCACGTACCCCTAGCTGCACGGCCTCCCGCCACGTGTGCTTGGGAGAGTCCCAGAGCGACACGTTAGCAGGTAAGCTGGAGCGCGGGCAAGAAGTGGGGGTTTCCCACGGGAAGCTCCTTGCCGCGGCTGTCGTCTTGTCGTTTCTGGAAGCTTGTCGCTCGCCGGTTCTTGCCGGGACGCAGGGCGCGTCGCGGCAAGCTTTCTTGATACGCCTTGAGTGGCCCTCCCGGCAAGCTCCTCTTGCCGGGGTCTTGTCTCTTCCCGGCAAGATCCTCTTGCCGGGGCCTTGGTTGGCCTTCCCGGCAAGCTCCTCTTGCCGGGGCCTTGGTTTGAGTACTTTGTTCTTGAATGGTCTTCAAGGGAACCACGGAGGGTCCTGGCGGTCACCCGGCAAGCCTTGCCGCGGGGCGCTGCAACTGCCCGTGCACGAGTTCGGGGTAATAGGGTACCCCTACTCTAGTACACCGACAAAACTGGACGCACTTTGTGTACAAACTGGACAATGTCTTTTGAAGTATCAGGGTTTGGACGAGAACTCATCTGTTACACGGGCACTTCAATGTTTTTTAAACTTATTTGAAATCCCAACTTCTTTTGCGTTTAGTATTCAGCATTCAAAGCGACATCATCAATTTCAAACACGTTCTGACATCATTTGCTATTTTCAGTCATTTACCGAATTGTTTAGAGAACTAAATGACCGTGAAATTTAAAATCACTACAAAATGAACTCTAAAAATGTTGAAACTTTGCATGGTATCATCATTTCACCCGCATAGCATGTGCGAAAGAGTAGAGAGGGTCACGGCAAAAACTGGACGCACTTCATGTACAAACTGGACAATGTCTTTCGGAGTATCAGGGTTTCGGACGAGAACTCATCTGTTACACGGGCACTTCAATGTTTTTTAAACTTATTTGAAATCCCGACTTCTTTTGCATTCAATATTCAACATTCAAAGTGACGTCATCAATTTCCAACACGTTCTGACATCATTTGCTATTTTCAGTCATTTACCGATTTGTTTAGAGAGCTAAATGACCGTGAAATTGATAATCACTACAAACTAAACTATGAAAATGTTGAAACTTGACATGGTATCATCATTTCACCTGCATAGCATGTGTGAAAGAGTAGAGAGGATCACGGCAAAACCTGGACGCACTACGTGTACAAAGTGGACAATGTCTTTCGGACTATCAGGGTTTCAGACGAGAACTCATATGTTACACGGGCACTTCAATATTTTTTAAACTTATTTGAAATTCCGACTACTTTTGCATTCGGTATGCAGCATTCAAAGCGATGTCATCAATTTCCAACACGTTCTGACATCATTTGTTGTTTTTCTGTCATTTACCGAATTGTTTAGAGAGCTAAATGACTGTGAAATTGAAAATCACTACAAAATGAACTGTGAAAATATTGAAACTTGGCATGGTTTCATTATTTCACCCGCATAGTATGTGCGAAAGAGTAGAGAGGGTCACGGCAAAAACTGGACGCACTTCGTGTACAAACTGGACAATGTCTTTAGGAGTATCAGGGTTTCGGACGAGAACTCATCTGTTACACGGGCACTTCAATGTTTTTTAAAATTATTTGAAATACTGACTTCTTTTGCGTTCAATATGCAGCATTCAAAGCGACATCATCAATTTCCAACACGTTCTGACATCATTTGCTGTTTTCAGTCAATTACCGAAATGTTTAGAGAGCTAAATGACCGTGAAATTGAAAATCACTACAAAATGAACTATGAAAATGTTGAAACTTGCCATGGTATCATCATTTCACCGGCATAGCATGTGCGAAAGAGTAGAGAGGGTCACTACAAAATCTGGACGCACTTTGTGTACAAACTGGACAATGTCTTTTGAAGTATCGGGGTTTCGGACGAGAACTCAGCTGTTACACGGGCAATTCAATGTTTTTTAAACTTATTTGAAATCCCAACTTCTTTTGCATTTAGTATTCAGCATTCAAAGCGACATCATCAATTTCCAACACGTTCTGACATCATTTGCTATTTCCAGTCATTTACCCAATTGTTTAGAGAGCTAAATGACCGTGAAATTGAAAATCACTACAAAATGAACTCTGAAAATGTTGAAACTTTGCATGGTATCATCGTTTCACCCGCATAGCATGTGCGAAAGAGTAGAGAGGGTCACGGCAAAAACTGGACGCACTTCATGTACAAACTGGACAATGTCTTTCGGAGCATCAGGGTTTCGGACGAGAACTCATCTGTTACACGGGCACTTCAATGTTTTTTAAACTTATTTGAAATCCCGACTTCTTTTGCATTCAGTATGCAACATTCAAAGTGACGTCATCAATTTCCAACACGTTCTGACATCATTTGCTATTTTCAGTCATTTACCGATTTGTTTAGAGAGCTAAATGACCGTGAAATTGATAATCACTACAAACTGAACTATGAAAATGTTGAAACATGACATGGTATCATCATTTCACCTGCATAGCATGTGTGAAAGAGTAGAGAGGGTCACGGCAAAACCTGGACACACTACGTGTACAAAGTGGACAATGTCTTTCGGACTATCAGGGTTTCAGACGAGAACTCATATGTTACACGGGCACTTCAATGTTTTTTAAACTTATTTGAAATTCCGACTACTTTTGCATTCGGTATGCAGCATTCAAAGCGATGTCATCAATTTCCAACACGTTCTGACATCATTTGCTGTTTTTCAGTCATTTACCGAATTGTTTAGAGAGCTAAATGACTGTGAAATTGAAAATCACTACAAAATGAACTGTGAAAATATTGAAACTTGGCATGGTTTCATTATTTCACCCGCATAGTATGTGCGAAAGAGTAGAGAGGGTCACGGCAAAAACTGGACGCACTTCGTGTACAAACTGGACAATGTCTTTAGGAGTATCAGGGTTTCGGACGAGAACTCATCTGTTACACGGGCACTTCATTGTTTTTTAAAATTATTTGAAATACTGACTTCTTTTGCGTTCAATATGCAGCATTCAAAGCGACATCATCAATTTCCAACACGTTCTGACATCATTTGCTGTTTTCAGTCAGTTACCGAATTGTTTAGAGAGCTAAATGACCGTGAAATTGAAAATCACTACAAAATGAACTATGAAAATGTTGAAACTTGCCATGGTATCATCATTTCACCGGCATAGCATGTGCGAAAGAGTAGAGAGGGTCACTGCAAAATTTGGACGCACTTTGTGTACAAACTGGACAATGTCTTTTGAAGTATCGGGGTTTCGGACGAGAACTCAGCTGTTACACGGGCAATTCAATGTTTTTTAAACTTATTTGAAATCCCAACTTCTTTTGTGTTTAGTATTCAGCATTCAAAGCGACATCATCAATTTCCAAGACGTTCTGACATCATTTGCTATTTTCAGTCATTTACCGAATTGTTTAGAGAGCTAAATGACCGTGAAATTGAAAATCACTACAAAATGAACTCTGAAAATGTTGAAACTTTGCATGGTATCATCATTTCACCCGCATAGCATGTGCGAAAGTGTAGAGAGGGTCACGGCAAAAACTGGACGCACTTCATGTACAAACTGGACAATGTCTTTCGGAGCATCAGGGTTTCGGACGAGAACTCATCTGTTACACGGGCACTTCAATGTTTTTTAAACTTATTTGAAATCCCAACTTCTTTTGCATTCAGTATGCGACATTCAACGTGACGTCATCAATTTCCAACACGTTCTGACATCATTTGCTATTTTCAGTCATTTACCGATTTGTTTAGAGAGCTAAATGACCGTGAAATTGAAAATCACTACAAACTGAACTATGAAAATGTTGACACATGACATGGTATCATCATTTCACCTGCATAGCATGTGTGAAAGAGTAGAGAGGGTCACGGCAAAACCTGGACACACTACGTGTACAAACTGGACAATGTCTTTCGGACTATCAGGGTTTCAGACGAGAACTCATATGTTACACGGGCACTTCAATGTTTTTTAAACTTATTTGAAATTCCGACTACTTTTGCGATCGGTATGCAGCATTCAAAGCGACGTCATCAATTTCCAACACGTTCTGACATCATTTGCTGTTTTTCAGTCATTTACCGAATTGTTTAGAGAGCTAAATGACTGTGAAATTGAAAATCACTACAAAATGAACTCTGAAAATATTGAAACTTGGCATGGTTTCATTATTTCACCCGCATAGTATGTGCGAAAGAGTAGAGAGGGTCACGGCAAAAATTGGACGCACTTCGTGTACAAACTGGACAATGTCTTTAGGAGTATCAGGGTTTCGGACGAGAACTCATCTGTTACACGGGCACTTCAATGTTTTTTAAAATTATTTGAAATCCTGACTTCTTTTGCGTTCAATATGCAGCATTCAAAGTGACATCATCAATTTCCAACACGTTCTGACATCATTTGCTGTTTTCAGTCAATTACCAAATTGTTTAGAGAGCTAAATGACCGTGAAATTGAAAATCACTACAAAATGAACTATGAAAATGTTGAAACTTGCCATGGTATCATCATTTCACCCGCATAGCATGGGCAAAAGAGTAGAGATGGTCACGGCAAAAAATGGACGCACTTCGTGTACTGACTGGACAATATCTTTCGGAGTATCAGGGTTTCGGACGAGAACTCATCGGTTACACAGGCACTTCAATGTTTTTTAAACTTATTTGAAATCCCAACTTCTTTTGCGTTCAATATGAAGCATTCAAAGCGACATCATCAATTTCCAACACGTTTTGACATCATTTGTTGTTTTTCAGTTATTTACCGAATTGTTTGGAGAGCTAAATGACCGTGAAATTGAAAATTACTACAAAATGAACTCTGAAAATGTTGAAACTTGGCATGGTATCATCATTTCACCCGCATAGCATGTGCAAAAGAGTAGAGAGGGTCACGGCAAAAACTGGATGCACTTTGTGTACAAACTGGACAATGTCTTTTGAAGTATCAGGGTTTCGGACGAGAACTCATCTGTTACACGGGCACTTCAATGTTTTTCAAACTTATTTGAAATCCCAACTTCTTTTGCGCTCAGTGTGCAACATTCAAAGCGGCGTCATCAATTTCCAACACGTTCTAACATCATTTGCTATTTTCAGTCATTTACCGATTTGTTTAGAGAGCTAAATGACCGTGAAATTGAAAATCACTACAAAATGAACTCTGAAAATGTTGAAACTTTGCATGGTATCATCATTTCACCCGCATAGCATGTGCAAAAGAGTAGAGAGGGTCACGGAAAAAACTGGACGCACTTCATGTACAAACTGGACAATGTCTTTCGGAGTATCAGGGTTTCGGACGAGAACTCATCTGTTACACGGGCACTTCAATGTTTTTTAAACTTATTTGAAATCCCGACTTCTTTTGCATTCAGTATGCAACATTCAAAGTGACATCATCAATTTCCAACATGTTCTGACATCATTTGCTATTTTCAGTCATTTAGCGATTTGTTTAGAGAGCTAAATGACCGTGAAATTGATAATCACTACAAACTGAACTATGAAAATGTTGAAACTTGACATGGTATCATCATTTCACCTGCATAGCATGTGTGAAAGAGTAGAGAGGGTCACGGCAAAACCTGGACGCACTACGTGTAAAAACTGGACAATGTCTTTCGGACTATCAGGGATTCAGACGAGAACTCATATGTTACACGGGCACTTCAATGTTTTTGAAACTTATTTGAAATTCCGACTACTTTTGCGTTCGGTATGCAGCATTCAAAGCGACGTCATCAATTTCCAACACGTTCTAACATCATTTGCTATTTTCAGTCATTTACCGATTTGTTTAGAGAGCTAAATGACCGTGAAATTGAAAATCACTACAAAATGAACTCTGAAAATGTTGAAACTTTGCATGGTATCATCATTTCACCCGCATAGCATGTGCAAAAGAGTAGAGAGGGTGACGGAAAAAACTGGACGCACTTCATGTACAAACTGTACAATGTCTTTCGGAGTATCAGGGTTTCGGACGAGAACTCATCTGTTACACGGGC
Source organism: Triticum dicoccoides (assembly GCF_002162155.2). Lineage (NCBI taxonomy): Eukaryota > Viridiplantae > Streptophyta > Magnoliopsida > Poales > Poaceae > Triticum > Triticum dicoccoides. Next base: position 27,681,968 of record NC_041380.1, read on the forward strand.
ACTTCAATGTTTTTTAAACTTATTTGAAATCCCGACTTCTTTTGCATTCAGTATGCAACATTCAAAGTGACATCATCAATTTCCAACATGTTCTGACATCATTTGCTATTTTCAGTCATTTAGCGATTTGTTTAGAGAGCTAAATGACCGTGAAATTGATAATCACTACAAACTGAACTATGAAAATGTTGAAACTTGACATGGTATCATCATTTCACCTACATAGCATGTGTGAAAGAGTAGAGAGGGTCACGGCAAAACCTGGACGCACTACGTGTAAAAACTGGACAATGTCTTTCGGACTATCAGGGATTCAGACGAGAACTCATATGTTACACGGGCACTTCAATGTTTTTGAAACTTATTTGAAATTCCGACTACTTTTGCGTTCGGTATGCAGCATTCAAATCGACGTCATCAATTTCCAACATGTTCTGACATCATTTGCTGTTTTTCAGTCATTTACCGAATTGTTTAGAGAGCTAATTGACTATGAAATTGAAAATCACTACAAAATGAACTCTGAAAATATTGAAACTTGGCATGGTTTCATTATTTCACCCGTATAGTATGGGCGAAAGAGTAGAGAGGGTCACAGCAAAAACTGGACGCACTTCGTGTACAAACTGGACAATGTCTTTAGGAGTATCAGGGTTTCGGACGAGAACTCATCTGTTACACGGGCACTTCAATGTTTTTTAAACTTATTTGAAATCCCGAATTCTTTTGCATTCAGTATGCAGCATTCAAAGCGACGTCATCAATTTCCAACACGTTCTGACATCATTTGCTATTTTTCAGTCATTTACCGAATTGTTTAGAGAGCTAAATGACCGTGAAATTGAAAATCACTAGAAAATGAAATCTGAAAATGTTGAAACTAGGCATGGTATCATCATTTCACCCACATAGCATGTGCGAAAGAGTAGAAAGGGTCACGGAAAAAACTGGACACACTTCGTGTACAAACTGGACAATGTCTTTTGAAGTATCAGGGTTTCGGACGAGAACTCATCTGTTACACGGGCACTTCAATGTTTTTTAAACTTATTTGAAATCCCGACTTCTTTTGCGTTCAGTATTCAGCATTGAAAGCGACATCATCAATTTCCAACATGTTCTGACGTCATTTGCTATTTTCAGTCATTTACCGAATTGTTTAGAGAGCTAAATGACCGTGAAATTGAAAATCACTACAAAATGAACTCTGAAAATGTTGAAACTTGGCATGGTATCATCATTTCACCCGCATAGTATGTGCGAAAGAGTAGAGAGGGTCACGGCAAAAACTGGACGCACTTCGTGTACAAACTGCAGAATGTCTTTTGGAGTATCAGGGTTTCGGACGAGAATTCATCTGTTACACGGGCACTTCAATGTTTTTAAAACTTATTTGAAATCCCGACTTATTTTGCGCTCAGTGTGCAACATTCAAAGCGGCGTCATCAATTTCCAACACGTTCTAACATCATTTGCTATTTTCAGTCATTTACCGATTTGTTTAGAGAGCTAAATGACTGTGAAATTGAAAACCACTACAAAATGAACTATGAGAATGTTGAAACTTGCCATGGTATCATCATTTCACCCGCATAGCATGTGCAAAAGAGTAGAGATGGTCACGGAAAAAAAATGGACGCACTTCGTGAACTGACTGGACAATGTCTTTCGGAGTATCAGGGTTTCGGACGAGAACTCATCTGTTACACGGGCACTTCAATGTTTTTTAAACTTATTTGAAATCCTGACTTATTTTGCGTTCAATATGCAGCATTCAAAGCGACATCATCAATTTCCAACATGTTCTCATATCATTTGTTGTTTTTCAGTTATTTACCGAATTGTTTAGGGAGCTAAATGACCGTGAAATTGAAAATTACTACAAAATGAACTCTGAAAATGTTGAAATTTGGCATGGTATCATCATTTCACCCGCATAGCATGTGCGAAAGAGTAGAGGGGGTCACGGCAAAAACTGGATGCACTTCGTGTACAAACTGGACAATGTCTTTTGAAGTATCAGGGTTTCGGACGAGAACTCATCTGTTACACGAGCACTTCAATGTTTTTTAAACTTATTTGAAATCCCGACTTCTTTTGCGTTCAATATGCAGCCTTGAAAGCGAAGTCATCAATTTCCAACATGTTCTGACATCATTTGCTATTTTCAGTCATTTACCGAATTGTTTAGAGAGCTAAATGACCGTGAAATTGAAAACCACTACAAAATGAACTCTGAAAATGTTGAAACTTGGCATGGTATCATCATTTCACCCGCATAGCATGTGAGAAAGAATAGAGAGGGTCACGGCAAAAACTGGACGCACTTCGTGTACAAACTGCAGAATGTCTTTCGGAGTATCAGGGTTTCGGACGAGAACTCATCTGTTACACGGGCACTTCAATGTTTTTTAAACTTATTTAAAATCCTGACTTATTTTGCGTTCAATATGCAGCATTCAAAGCGACATCATCAATTTCCAACATGTTCTCATATCAGTTGTTGTTTTTCAGTTATTTACCGAATTGTTTAGAGAGCTAAATGACCGTGAAATTGAAAATTACTACACAATGAACTCTGAAAATGTTGAAATTTGGCATGGTATCATCATTTCACCCACATAGCATGTGCGAAAGAGGAGAGAGGGTCACGGCAAAAACTGGACGCACTTCGTGTACAAACTGGACAAGGTCTTTCCGAGTATCAGGGTTTCGGACGAGAACTCATCGGTTACACGGGCACTTCAATGTTTTTTAAACTTATTTGAAATCCCGAATTCTTTTGCATTCAGTATGCAGCATTCAAAGCGACGTCATCAATTTCCAACACGTTCTGACATCATTTGCTGTTTTTCAGTCATTTACCGAATTGTTTAGAGAGCTAAATGACCGTGAAATTGAAAATTACTACAAAATGAACTCTGAAAATGTGGAAACTTGGCATGGTATCATCATTTCACCCGCATAGCATGTGCGAAAGAGTAGAGAGGTTCACGGCAAAAACTGGACGCACTTCGTGTACAAACTGGACAATGTCTTTCGGAGTATCAGGGTTTCAGACGAGAACTCATCGGTTACACGGGCACTTCAATGTTTTTTAAACTTATTTGAAATCCCGACTTCTTTTGCGTTCAATATGCAGCATTCAAAGCGACATCATCAATTTCCAACACGTTCTGACATCATTTGTTGTTTTTAAGTTATTTACCGAATTGTTTAGAGAGCTAAACGACCGTGAAATTGAAAATTACTACAAAATGAACTCTGAAAATGTTGAAACTTGCCATGGTATGATCATTTCACCCGCATAGCATGTGCGAAAGAGTAGAGAGGGTCACGGCGAAACTTGACGCACTTTGTGTACAAACTATACTATGTCTTTTGAAGTATCAAGGTTTCAGACGAGAACTCATCTGTTACACGGGCACTTCAATGTTTTTTAAACTTTTTTGAAATCCTGACTTCTTTTGCATTCAATATGCAACATTCAAAGCAACGTCATCAATTTCCAACACGTTCTGACATCATTTGCTATTTTCAGTCATTTGCCGATTTGTTTAAAGAGCTAAATGACCGTGAAATTGAAAATCACTACAAACTGAACTATGAAAATGTTGAAACTTGACATGGTACCATCATTTCACCTGCATAGCATGTGTGAAAGAGTAGAGAAGGTCACGGCAAAACCTGGACGCACTACGTGTACAAACTGGACAATGCCTTTCGGAGTATCAGGGTTTCTGACGAGAACTCATATGTTACAAGGGCACTTCAATGTTTTTTAAACTTATTTGAAATTTCGACTAATTTTGCGTTCAGTATGCAGCATTCAAACCGATGTCATCAATTTCCAACAAGTTCTGACATCATTTGCTGTTTTTTAGTCTTTTACCGAATTGTTTAGAGAGCTAAATGAATGTGAAATTAAAATCACTACAAAATGAACTCTAAAAATATTGAAACTTGGCATGGTTTCATTATTTCACCCGCATAGTATGTGTGAAAGAGTAGAGAGGGTCACGGCAAAAACTGGACGCACTTCGTGTACAAACTGGACAATGTCTTTCGGAGTATCAGGGTTTCGGACGAGAACTCATCTGTTACATGGGCACTTCAATGTTTTTTAAACTTATTTAAAATCCCGACTTCTTTTGCGTTCAGTATGTAGCAATCAAAGCAGCGTCATCAATTTCCAACACGTTCTGACATCATTTGCTGTTTTTCAGTCATTTACCGAATTGTTTAGAGAGCTAAATGACCGTGAAATTGAAAATCACTACAAAATGAAATCTGAAAATGTTGAAACTTGGCATGGTATCATCATTTCACCCGCATAGCATGTGCGAAAGAGTAGAGAGGGTCACGGCAAAAACTGGATGCACTTCATGTACAAACTGGACAATGTCTTTTGAAGTATCAGGGTTTCGGACGAGAACTCATCTGTTACACGAGCACTTCAATGTTTTTTAAACTTATTTGAAATCCCGACTTCTTTTGCATTCAGTATTCAGCCTTGAAAGCGAAGTCATCAATTTCCAACATGTTCTGACGTAATTTGCTATTTTCAGTCATTTACCGAATTGTTTAGAGAGCTAAATGACCGTGAAATTGAAAACCACTACAAAATGAACTCTGAAAATGTTGAAACTTGGCATGGTATCATCATTTCACCCGCATAGCATGTGAGAAAGAATAGAGAGGGTCACGGCAAAAACTGGACGCACTTCGTGTACAAACTGCAGAATGTCTTTCGGAGTATCAGGGTTTCGGACGAGAACTCATCTTTTACACGGGCACTTCAATGTTTTTTAAACTCATTTGAAATCCCGACTTCTTTTGCGTTCAGTGTGCAACATTCAAAGCGGCGTCGTCAATTTCCAACACGTTCTGACATCATTTGCTATTTTCAGTCATTTACCGATTTGTTTAGAGAGCTAAATGACTGTGAAATTGAAAATCACTACAAAATGAACTATGAAAATGTTGAAACTTGACATGGTATCATCATTTCACCCGCATAGCATGTGTGAAAGAGTAGAGAGGGTCACGGCAAAACCTGGACGCACTACGTGTACAAACTGGACAATGTCTTTCGGAGTATCAGGGTTTCGGACGAGAACTCATATGTTACACGGGCACTTCAATGTTTTTTAAACTTATTTGAAATCCCGACTTCTTTTGCGTTCAGTATGCAGAATTCAAAGTGACGTCATCAATTTCCAACACGTTCTGACATCATTTGCTGTTTTCAGTCATTTACTGAATTATTTACAGAGCTAAATGACCGTGAAATTAAAAATCACTACAAAATGAACTATGAAAATGTTGAAACTTGCCATGGTATCATCATTTCACCCGCATAGCATGTGCAAAAGAGTAGAGATGGTCACGGCAAGAAATGGACGCACTTCTTGTACTGACTGGACAATGTCTTTCGGAGTATCAGGGTTTCGGACGAGAACTCATCTGGTACACGGGCACTTCAATGTTTTTTAAACTTATTTGAAATCCTGACTTATTTTGCTTTCAATATGCAGCATTCAAAGCGACATCATCAATTTCCAACACGTTCTCATATCATTTGTTGTTTTTCAGTTATTTACCGAATTGTTTAGAGAGCTAAATGACCGTGAAATTGAAAATTACTACAAAATGAACTCTGAAAATGTTGAAACTTGGCATGGTATCATCATTTCACCCGCATAGCATGTGCGAAAGAGTAGAGAGGGTCATGGCAAAAACTGGACGCACTTCGTGTACAAACTAGACAAGGTCTTTCGGAGTATCAGGGTTTCGGATGAGAACTCATTGGTTACATGGGTACTTCAATGTTTTTTAAACTTATTTGAAATCCCGACTTCTTTTGCGTTCAATATGCAGCATTCAAAGCAACGTCATCAATTTCCAACACGTTCTGACATCATTTGTTGTTTTTCAGTTATTTACTGAATTGTTTAGAGAGCTAAATGACCGTGAAATTGAAAATTACTACAAAATGAACTCTGAAAATGTTGAAACTTGGCATGGTATCATCATTTCACCCGCATAGCATGTGCGAAAGAGTAGAGAGGGTCACGGCAAAAACTGGACGCACTTCGTGTACAAACTGGACAATGTCTTTTGAAGTATCAGGGTTTCGGACGAGTACTCATCTGTTACACGAGCACTTCAATGTTTTTTAAACTTATTTGAAATCCCGACTTCTTTTGCGTTTAGTATTCAGCCTTGAAAGCGAAGTCATCAATTTCCAACATGTTCTGACTTCATTTGCTATTTTCAGTCATTTACCGAATTGTTTAGAGAGCTAAATGACCGTGAAATTGAAAACCACTACAAAATGAACTCTGAAAATGTTGAAACTTGGCATGGTATCATCATTTCACCCGCATAGCATGTGAGAAAGAATAGAGAGGGTCACGGCAAAAACTGGACGCACTTCGTGTACAAACTGCAGAATGTCTTTCGGAGTATCAGGGTTTCTGACGAGAACTCATCTGTTACACGGGCACTTCAATGTTTTTTAAACTCATTTGAAATCCCGACTTCTTTTGCATTCAGTGTGCAACATTCAAAGCGGCGTCGTCAATTTCCAACACGTTCTGACATCATTTGCTATTTTCAGTCATTTACCGATTTGTTTAGAGAGCTAAATGACTGTGAAATTGAAAATCACTACAAAATGAACTATGAAAATGTTGAAACTTGACATGGTATTATCATTTCACCCGCATAGCATATGTGAAAGAGTAGAGAGGGTCACGGCAAAACCTGGACGCACTACGTGTACAAACTGGACAATGTCTTTCGGAGTATCAGGGTTTTGGACGAGAACTCATATGTTACACGGGCACTTCAATGTTTTTTAAACTTATTTGAAATCCCGACTTCTTTTGCGTTCAGTATGCAGAATTCAAAGTGACGTCATCAATTTCCAACACGTTCTGACATCATTTGCTGTTTTCAGTCATTTACTGAATTATATACAAAGCTAAATGACCGTGAAATTGAAAATCACTACAAAATGAACTATGAAAATGTTGAAACTTGACATGGTATCATCATTTCACCCGCATAGCATGTGTGAAAGAGTAGAGAGGGTCACGGCAAAACCTGGACGCACTACGTTTACAAACTGGACAATGTCTTTCGGAGTATCAGGGTTTCGGACGAGAACTCATATGTTACACGGGCACTTCAATGTTTTTTAAACTTATTTGAAATCCCGACTTCTTTTGCATTCAGTATGCAGAATTCAAAGTGACGTCATCAATTTCCAACACGTTCTGACATCATTTGCTGTTTTCAGTCATTTACTGAATTATTTACAGAGCTAAATGACCGTGAAATTGAAAATCACTACAAAATGAACTATGAAAATGTTTAAACTTGCCATGGTATCATCATTTCACCCGCATAGCATGTGCAAAAGAGTAGAGATGGTCACGGCAAGAAATGGACGCAGTTCTTGTACTGACTGGACAATGTCTTTCGGAGTATCAGGGTTTCGGACGAGAACTCATCGGTTACATGGGCACTTCAATGTTTTTTAAACTTATTTGAAATCCCGACTTCTTTTGCGTTCAATATGCAGCATTCAAAGCAACGTCATCAATTTCCAACACGTTCTGACATCATTTGTTGTTTTCAGTTATTTACTGAATTGTTTAGAGAGCTAAATGACCGTGAAATTGAAAATTACTACAAATGAACTCTGAAAATGTTGAAACTTGGCATGGTATCATCATTTCACCCGCATAGCATGTGCGAAAGAGTAGAGAGGGTGACGGCAAAAACTGGACGCACTTCGTGTACAAACTGGACAATGTGTTTTGAAGTATCAGGGTTTCGGACGAGAACTCATCTGTTACATGGTCACTTCAATGTTTTTTAAACTTATTTGAAATCCCGACTTCTTTTGCGTTCAGTATTCAGCAATCAAAGCAACGTCATCAATTTCCAACACGTTCTGACATCATTTGCTATTTTGAGTCATTTATCCAATTATTTAGAGAGCTAAATGACCGTGAAATTGAAAATCACTACAAAATGAAATCTGAAAATGTTGAAACTTGGCATGGTATCATCATTTCACCCGCATAGCATGTGCGAAAGAGTAGAGAGGGTGACGGCAAAAACTGGACGCACTTCGTGTACAAATTGGACAATGTCTTTTGAACTATCATGGTTTCGGGCGAGAACTCATCTGTTACACGGGCACTTCAATGTTTTTTAAACTTATTTGAAATCCCGACTTCTTTTGCGTTCAATATTCAGCATTGAAAGCAACGTCATCAATTTCCAACATGTTCTGACGTCAGTTGCTATTTTCAGTCATTTACCGAATTGTTTAGAGAGCTAAATGACTGTGAAATTGAAAATCACTACAAAATGAAATCTGAAAATGTTGAAACTTGGCATGGTATCATCATTTCACCCGCATAGCATGTGAGAAAGAATAGAGAGGGTCACGGCAAAAATTGGACGCACTTCGTGTACAAACTGCAGAATGTCTTTCGGTGTATCAGGGTTTCGGACGAGAACTCATCTGTTACACGGGCACTTCAATGTTTTTTAAACTTATTTGAAATCTTGACTTATTTTGCGTTCAATATGTAGCATTCAAAGTGACATCATCAATTTCCAACACATTCTCATATCATTTGTTGTTTTTCAGTTATTTACCAAATTGTTTAGAGAGCTAAATGACCGTGAAATTGAAAATTACTACAAATGAACTCTGAAAATGTTGAAACTTGGCATGGTATCATAATTTCACCCGCATAGCATGTGCGAAAGAGTAGAGAGGGTCACGGCAAAAACTGGATGCACTTCGTGTACAAACTGGACAAGGTCTTTCGGAGTATCAGGGTTTCGGACGAGAACTCATCGGTTACACGGGCACTTCAATGTTTTTTAAACTTATTTGAAATCCCGACTTGTTTTGCGTTCAATATGCAGCACTCAAAGCAACGTCATCAATTTCCAACATGTTCTGACATCATTTGTTGTTTTTCAGTTATTTACTGAATTGTTTAGAGAGCTAAATGATCGTGAAATTGAAAATTACTACAAAATGAACTCTGAAAATGTTGAAACTTGGCATGGTATCATCATTTCACCCGCATGGCATGTGCGAAAGAGTAGAGACGGTCACGGGAAAAACTAGACGCACTTCGTGTACAGACTGGACAATGTCTTTCGGAGTATCAGGGTTTGGGGCGAGAATTCATCTGTTATACGGGCACTTCAATGTTTTTAAAGTTATTAGAAATCCCGACTTCTTTTGCGTCCAGTATTCAGCATTCAAAGCAACGTCATCAATTTCCAACACGTTCTGACATCATTTGCTATTTTCAGTCATTTACCGAATTGTTTAGAGAGCTAAATGGCCGTGAAATTGAAAATCACTACAAAATGAACTCTGAAAATGTTGAAACTTGGCATGGTATCATCATTTCACCAGCATAGCATGTGCAAAGAATAGAGAGGGTCACGGCAAAAACTGGACGCACTTCGTGTACAAACTGGAGAATGTCTTTCGGAGTATCAGGGTTTTGGACGAGAACTCATCTGTTACACGGGCACTTCAATGTTTTTTAAACTTATATGAAATCCCGAGTTTTTTGCGTTCAGTGTGCAACATTCAAAGCGGCGTCATCAATTTCCAACACGTTCTGACATCATTTGCTATTTTCAGTCATTTACCGACTAGTTTAGAGAGCTAAATGACCGTGAAATTGAAAATCACTACAAACTAAACTATGAAAATGTTGAAACTTGACATGGTATCATCATTTCAGCTGCATAGCATGTGTGAAAGAGTAGAGAGGGTCACGGCAAAACCTGGACGCACTACGTGTACAAACTGGACAATGTCTTTCGGAGTATCAGGGTTTCAGATGAGAACTCATATGTTACACGGGCACTTCAATGTTTTTTAAAATTATTTGAAATCCCGACTACTTTTGCGTTCAGTATCCAGCATTCAAAGCGACGTCATCAATTTCCAACACGTTCTGACATCATTTGCTGTTTTTTAGTCATTTACCGTATTGTTTAGAGAGCTAAATGACCGTGAAATTGAAAATCACTACAAAATGAACTCTGAAAATATTGAAACTTGGCATGGTATCATCATTTCACCCGCACAGTATGTGCGAAAGAGTAGAGAGGGTCACAGCAAAAACTGGACGCACTTCGTGTACAAACTGGACAATGTCTTTTGAAGTATCAGGGTTTCGGACGAGAACTCATCTGTTACATGGGCACTTCAATGTTTTTTAAACTTATTTGAAATCCCGACTTCTTTTGCGTTCAGTATTCAGCAATCAAAGCAACGTCATCAATTTCCAACACGTTCTGACATCATTTGCTATTTTGAGTCATTTATCCAATTGTTTAGAGAGCTAAATGACCGTGAAATTGAAAATCACTACAAAATGAAATCTGAAAATGTTGAAACTTGGCATGGTATCATCATTTCACCCGCATAGCATGTGCGAAAGAGTAGAGAGGGTGACGGCAAAAACTGGACGCACTTCGTGTACAAATTGGACAATGTCTTTTGAACTATCATGGTTTCGGGCGAGAACTCATCTGTTACACGGGCACTTCAATGTTTTTTAAACTTATTTGAAATCCCGACTTCTTTTGCGTTCAATATTCAGCATTGAAAGCAACGTCATCAAATTCCAACATGTTCTGACGTCAGTTGCTATTTTCAGTCATTTACCGAATTGTTTAGAGAGCTAAATGACCGTGAAATTGAAAATCACTACAAAATGAAATCTGAAAATGTTGAAACTTGGCATGGTATCATCATTTCACCCGCATAGCATGTGAGAAAGAATAGAGAGGGTCACGGCAAAAATTGGACGCACTTCGTGTACAAACTGCAGAATGTCTTTCGGTGTATCAGGGTTTCGGACGAGAACTCATCTGTTACACGGGCACTTCAATGTTTTTTAAACTTATTTGAAATCTTGACTTATTTTGCGTTCAATATGCAGCATTCAAAGTGACATCATCAATTTCCAACACATTCTCATATCATTTGTTGTTTTTCAGTTATTTACCAAATTGTTTAGAGAGCTAAATGACCATGAAATTGAAAATTACTACAAATGAACTCTGAAAATGTTGAAACTTGGCATGGTATCATAATTTCACCCGCATAGCATGTGCGAAAGAGTAGAGAGGGTCACGGCAAAAACTGGATGCACTTCGTGTACAAACTGGACAAGGTCTTTCGGAGTATCAGGGTTTCGGACGAGAACTCATCGGTTACACGGGCACTTCAATGTTTTTTAAACTTATTTGAAATCCCGACTTGTTTTGCGTTCAATATGCAGCACTCAAAGCGACGTCATCAATTTCCAACATGTTCTGACATCATTTGTTGTTTTTCAGTTATTTACTGAATTGTTTAGAGAGCTAAATGATCGTGAAATTGAAAATTACTACAAAATGAACTCTGAAAATGTTGAAACTTGGCATGGTATCATCATTTCACCCGCATAGCATGTGCGAAAGAGTAGAGAGGGTCACGGCAAAAACTGGACGCACTTCGTGTACAAACTGGACAATGTCTTTTGAACTATCAGGGTTTCGGACGAGAACTCATCTGTTACATGGGCACTTCAATGTTTTTTAAACTTATTTGAAATCCCGACTTCTTTTGCGTCCAGTATTCAGCATTCAAAGCAACGTCATCAATTTCCAACACGTTCTGACATCATTTGCTATTTTCAGTCATTTACCGAATTGTTTAGAGAGCTAAATGGCCATGAAATTGAAAATCACTACAAAATGAACTCTGAAAATGTTGAAACTTGGCATGGTATCATCATTTCACTAGCATAGCATGTGCAAAGAATAGAGAGGGTCACGGCAAAAACTGGACGCACTTCGTGTACAAACTGGAGAATGTCTTTCGGAGTATCAGGGTTTTGGATGAGAACTCATCTGTTACACGGGCACTTCAATGTTTTTTAAACTTATATGAAATCCCGAGTTTTTTGCGTTCAGTGTGCAACATTCAAAGCGGCGTCATCAATTTCCAACACGTTCTGACATCATTTGCTATTTTCAGTCATTTACCGACTAGTTTAGAGAGCTAAATGACCGTGAAATTGAAAATCACTACAAACTAAACTATGAAAATGTTGAAACTTGACATGGTATCATCATTTCAGCTGCATAGCATGTGTGAAAGAGTAGAGAGGGTCACGGCAAAACCTGGACGCACTACGTGTACAAACTGGACATGTCTTTCGGAGTATGAGGGTTTCAGACGAGAACTCATATGTTACACGGGCACTTCAATGTTTTTTAAAATTATTTGAAATCCCGACTACTTTTGCGTTCAGTATCCAGCATTCAAAGCGACGTCATCAATTTCCAACACGTTCTGACATCATTTGCTGTTTTTCAGTCATTTACCGTATTGTTTAGAGAGCTAAATGACCGTGAAATTGAAAATCACTACAAAATGAACTCTGAAAATATTGAAACTTGGCATGGTATCATCATTTCACCCGCACAGTATGTGCGAAAGAGTAGAGAGGGTCACAGCAAAAACTGGACGCACTTCGTGTACAAACTGGACAATGTCTTTCGGAGTATCAGGGTTTCGTACGAGAACTCATCTGTTACACGGGCACTTCAATGTTTTTTAAAATTATTTGAAATCCCGACTTCTTTTGCATTCAGTATGTAGCATTCAAAGTGACGTCATCAATTTCCAACATGTTCTGACCACATTTGTTGCTTTTCAGTCATTTACCGAATTGTTTAGAGAGCTAAATGACCGTGAAATTGAAAATCACTACAAAATGAACTCTAAAAATGTTGAAACTTGGCATGGTATCATCATTTCACCCGCATAGCATGTGCTAAAGAGTAGAGAGGGTCACGGCAAAAACTGGACGCACTTCGTGTACAAACTAGACAAGGTCTTTCGGAGTATCAGGGTTTCGGACGAGAACTCATCGGTTACGTGGGCACTTCAATGTTTTTTAAACTTATTTGAAATCCCGACTTCTTTTGCATTCAATATGCAGCATTCAAAGCAACGTCATCAATTTCCAACACGTTCTGACATCATTTGTTGTTTTTCAGTTATTTACTGAATTGTTTAGAGAGCTAAATGACCGTGAAATTGAAAATTAGTACAAATTAATTCTGAAAATGTTGAAACTTGGCATGGTATCATCATTTCACCCGCATAGCATGTGCGAAAGAGTAGAGAGGGTCACGGCAAAAACTGGACGCACTTCGTGTACAAACTGGACAATGTCTTTTGAAGTATCAGGGTTTCGGACGAGAACTCATCTGTTACATGGGCACTTCAATGTTTTTTAAACTTATTTGAAATCCCGACTTCTTTTGCGTTCAGTATTCAGCATTCAAAGCAACGTCATCAATTTCCAACACGTTCTGACATCATTTGCTATTTTCAGTCATTTATCCAATTGTTTAAAGAGCTAAATGACCGTGAAATTGAAAATCACTACAAAATGAAATCTGAAAATGTTGAAACTTGGCATGGTATCATCATTTCACCCGCATAGCATGTGCGAAAGAGTAGAGAGGGTGACGGCAAAAACTGGACGCACTTCGTGTACAAATTGGACAATGTCTTTTGAACTATCAGGGTTTCGGGCGAGAACTCATCTGTTACACGGGCACTTCAATGTTTTTTAAACTTATTTGAAATCCCGACTTCTTTTGCGTTTAATATTCAGCATTGAAAGCAACGTCATCAATTTCCAACATGTTCTGACGTCGTTTGCTATTTTCAGTCATTTACCGAATTGTTTAGAGAGCTAAATGACCGTGAAATTGAAAATCACTACAAAATGAAATCTGAAAATGTTGAAACTTGGCATGGTATCATCATTTCACCCGCATAGCATGTGAGAAAGAATAGAGAGGGTCACGGCAAAATTTGGACGCACTTCGTGTACAAACTGCAGAATGTCTTTCGGAGTATCAGGGTTTCAGACGAGAACTCATCTGTTACACGGGCACTTCAATGTTTTTTAAACTTATTTGAAATCTTGACTTATTTTGCATTCAATATGCAGCATTCAAAGTGACATCATCAATTTCCAACATGTTCTCATATCATTTGTTGTTTTTCAGTTATTTACCGAATTGTTTAGAGAGCTAAATGACCGTGAAATTGAAAATTACTACAAAATGAACTCTGAAAATGTTGAAACTTGCCATGGTATCATCATTTCACCCGCATAGCGTGTGCGAAAGAGTAGAGAGGGTCACGGCAAAAACTGGATGCACTTCATGTAAAAACTGGACAAGGTCTTTCGGAGTATCAGGTTTCGGACGAGAACTCATCGGTTACATGGGCACTTCAATGTTTTTTAAACTTATTTGAAATCCCGACTTGTTTTGCGTTCAATATGCAGCACTCAAAGTGACGTCATCAATTTCCAACATGTTCTGACATCATTTGTTGTTTTTCAGTTATTTACTGAATTGTTTAGAGAGCTAAATGATCGTGAAATTGAAAATTACTACAAAATGAACTCTGAAAATGTTGAAACTTGGCATGGTATCATCATTTCACCCGCATAGCATGTGCGAAAGAGTAGAGAGGGTCACGGCAAAAACTGGACGCACTTCGTGTACAAACTGGACAATGTCTTTTGAACTATCAGGGTTTCGGACGAGAACTCATCTGTTACATGGGCACTTCAATGTTTTTTAAACTTATTTGAAATCCTAACTTCTTTTGCGTCCAGTATTCAGCATTCAAAGCAACGTCATCAATTTCCAACAAGTTCTGACATCATTTGCTATTTTCAGTCATTTACCGAATTGTTTAGAGAGCTAAATGACCGTGAAATTGAAAATCACTACAAAATGAACTCTGAAAATGTTGAAACTTGGCATGGTATCGTCATTTCACCAGCATAGCATGTGCAAAGAATAGAGAGGGTCACGGCAAAAACTGGACGCACTTCGTGTACAAACTGGAGAATGTCTTTCCGAGTATCAGGGTTTTGGACGAGAACTCATCTGTTACACGGGCACTTCAATGTTTTTTAAACTTATATGAAATCCCGACTTCTTTTGCGTTCAGTGTGCAACATTCAAAGCGGCGTCATCAATTTCCAACACGTTCTGACATCATTTGCTATTTTCAGTCATTTACCGACTTGTTTAGAGAGCTAAATGACCGTGAAATTGAAAATCACTATGAACTGAACTATGAAAATGTTGAAACTTGACATGGTATCATCATTTCAGCTGCATAGCATGTGTGAAAGAGTAGAGAGGGTCACGGCAAAACCTGGACGCACTACGTGTACAAACTGGACAATGTCTTTCGGAGTATCAGGGTTTCAGACGAGAACTCATATGTTACACGGGCACTTCAATGTTTTTCTAAAATTATTTGAAATCCCGACTACTTTTGCATTCAGTATCCAGCATTCAAAGCGACGTCATCAATTTCCAACACGTTCTGACATCATTTGCTGTTTTTCAGTCATTTACCGTATTGTTTAGACAGCTAAATGACCGTGAAATTGAAAATCACTACAAAATGAACTCTGAAAATATTCAAACTTGGCATGGTATCATCATTTCACCCGCACAGTATGTGCGAAAGAGTAGAGAGGGTCACAGCAAAAACTGGAAGCACTTCGTGTACAAACTGGACAATGTCTTTCGGAGTATCAGGGTTTCGGACGAGAACTCATCTGTTACACGGGCACTTCAATGTTTTTTAAACTTATTTGAAATCTTGACTTCTTTTGCATTCAATATGCAGCATTCAAAGTGACATCATCAATTTCCAACACGTTCTCATATCATTTGTTGTTTTTCAGTTATTTACCGAATTGTTTAGAGAGCTAAATGACCGTGAAATTGAAAATTACTACAAAATGAACTCTGAAAATGTTGAGACTTGGCATGGTATCATCATTTCACCCGCATAGCATGTGCGAAAGAGTAGAGAGGGTCACGACAAAAACTGGATGCACTTCGTGTACAAACTGGACAAGGTCTTTCGGAGTATCAGGTTTCGGACGAGAACTCATCGGTTACACGGGCACTTCAATGTTTTTTAAACTTATTTGAAATCCCGACTTGTTTTGCGTTCAATATGCAGCACTCAAAGTGACGTCATCAATTTCCAACATGTTCTGACATCATTTGTTGTTTTTCAGTTATTTACTGAATTGTTTAGAGAGCTAAATGATCGTGAAATTGAAAATTACTACAAAATGAACTCTGAAAATGTTGAAACTTGGCATGGTATCATCATTTCACCCGCATAGCATGTGCGAAAGAGTAGAGAGGGTCACGGCAAAAACTGGACGCACTTCGTGTACAAACTGGACAATGTCTTTTGAACTATCAGGGTTTCGGACGAGAACTCATCTGTTACATGGGCACTTCAATGTTTTTTAAACTTATTTGAAATCCTAACTTCTTTTGCGTCCAGTATTCAGCATTCAAAGCAACGTCATCAATTTCCAACACGTTCTGACATCATTTGCTATTTTCAGTCATTTACCGAATTGTTTAGAGAGCTAAATGACCGTGAAATTGAAAATCACTACAAAATGAACTCTGAAAATGTTGAAACTTGGCATGGTATCATCATTTCACCAGCATAGCATGTGCAAAGAATAGAGAGGGTCACGGCAAAAACTGGACGCACTTCGTGTACAAACTGGAGAATGTCTTTCCGAGTATCAGGGTTTTGGACGAGAACTCATCTGTTACACGGGCACTTCAATGTTTTTTAAACTTATATGAAATCCCGACTTCTTTTGCGTTCAGTGTGCAACATTCAAAGCTGTGTCATCAATTTCCAACACGTTCTGACATCATTTGCTATTTTCAGTCATTTACCGACTTGTTTAGAGAGCTAAATGACCGTGAAATTGAAAATCACTACGAACTGAACTATGAAAATGTTGAAACTTGACATGGTATCATCATTTCAGCTGCATAGCATGTGTGAAAGAGTAGAGAGGGTCACGACAAAACCTGGACGCACTACGTGTACAAACTGGACAATGTGTTTCGGAGTATCAGGGTTTCAGACGAGAACTCATATGTTACACGGGCACTTCAATGTTTTTTAAAATTATTTAAAATCCCGACTACTTTTGCGTTCAGTGTCCAGTATTCAAAGCGACGTCATCAATTTCCAACATGTTCTGACATCATTTGCTGTTTTTCAGTCATTTACCGTATTGTTTAGAGAGCTAAATGACCGTGAAATTGAAAATCACTACAAAATGAACTATGAAAATATTGAAACTTGGCATGGTATCATCATTTCACCCGCACAGTATGTGCGAAAGAGTAGAGAGGGTCACAGCAAAAACTGGACGCACTTCGTGTACAAACTGGACAATGTCTTTCGGAGTATCAGGGTTTCGGACGAGAACTCATCTGTTACACGGGCACTTCAATGTTTTTTAAACTTATTTGAAATCCCGACTTCTTTTGCGTTCAGTATGCAGCATTCAAAGTGACGTCATCAATTTCCAACATGTTCTGACATCATTTGTTGTTTTTCAGTTATTTACTGAATTGTTTAGAGAGCTAAATGATCGTGAAATTGAAAATTACTACAAAATGAACTCTGAAAATGTTGAAACTTGGCATGGTATCATCATTTCACCCGCATAGCATGTGCGAAAGAGTAGAGAGGGTCACGGCAAAAACTAGACGCACTTCGTGTACAAACTGGACAATGTCTTTTGAACTATCAGGGTTTCGGACGAGAACTCATCTGTTACATGGGCACTTCAATGTTTTTTAAACTTATTTGAAATCCTGACTTCTTTTGCGTCCAGTATTCAGCATTCAAAGCAACGTCATCAATTTCCAACACATTCTGACATCATTTGCTATTTTCAGTCATTTACCGAATTGTTTAGAGAGCTAAATGACCGTGAAATTGAAAATCACTACAAAATGAACTCTGAAAATGTTGAAACTTGGCATGGTATCATCATTTCACCAGCATAGCATGTGCAAAGAATAGAGAGGGTCACGGCAAAAACTGGACGCACTTCGTGTACAAACTGGAGAATGTCTTTCGGAGTATCAGGGTTTTGGACAAGAACTCATCTGTTACACGGGCACTTCAATGTTTTTTAAACTTATATGAAATCCCGACTTCTTTTGCGTTCAGTGTGCAACATTCAAAGCGGCGTCATCAATTTCCAACACGTTCTGACATCATTTGCTATTTTCAGTCATTTACCGACTTGTTTAGAGAGCTAAATGACCGTGAAATTGAAAATCACTACGAACTGAACTATGAAAATGTTGAAACTTGACATGGTATCATCATTTCAGCTACATAGCATGTGTGAAAGAGTAGAGAGGGTCACGGCAAAACCTGGACGCACTACGTGTACAAACTGGACAATGTCTTTCGGAGTATCAGGGTTTCAGACGAGAACTCATATGTTACACGGGCACTTCAATGTTTTTTAAAATTATTTGAAATCCCGACTACTTTTGCATTCAGTATCCAGCATTCAAAGCGACGTCATCAATTTCCAACACGTTCTGACATCATTTGCTGTTTTTCAGTCATTTACCGTATTGTTTAGAGAGCTAAATGACCGTGAAATTGAAAATCACTACAAAATGAACACTGAAAATATTGAAACTTGGCATGGTATCATCATTTCACCCGCACAGTATGTGCGAAAGAGTAGAGAGGGTCACAGCAAAAACTGGACGCACTTCGTTTACAAACTGGACAATGTCTTTCGCAGTATCAGGGTTTCGGACGAGAACTCATCTGTTACACGGGCACTTCAATGTTTTTTAAACTTATTTGAAATCCCGACTTCTTTTGCGTTCAGTATGCAGCATTCAAAGTGACGTCATCAATTTCCAACATGTTCTGACATCATTTATTGTTTTTCAGTCATTTACCGAATTGTTTAGAGAGCTAAATGACCGTGAAATTGAAAATCACTACAAAATGAACTCTGAAAATGTTGAAACTTGGCATGGTATCATCATTTCACCCGCATAGCATGTGCGAAAGAGTAGAGAGGGTCACGGCAAAAACTGGACACACTTCGTGTACAAACTGGACAATGTCTTTCGGAGTATCAAGGTTTCGGACGAGAACTCATCTGTTACACGGGCACTTTAATGTTTTTTAAACTTATTTGAAATCCTGACTTCTTTTGCATTTAGTATGCAGCATTCAAAGCGAC
>NC_041380.1:27701212-27753400 GCF_002162155.2 Triticum dicoccoides
TCATCAATTTCCAACATCTTCCGACATCATTTGCTGTTTTTCAGTCATTTACTGAATTGTTTAGAGAGCTAAATGACTGTGAAATTGAAAATAACTACAAAATGAACTCTGCAAATGTTGAAACTTGGCATGGTATCATCATTTCACCCGCATAGCATGTGCGAAAGAGTAGAGAGGGTCACGGCAAAGACTGGACGCACTTCGTGTACAAACTGGACAATGTCTTTCGGAGTATGAGTGTTTCGGACGAGAACTCATCTGTTCCACGGGCACTTCAATGTTTTTTAAACTTATTTGAAATCCTGACTTCTTTTGCGTTCAGTATTCAGCATTCAAAGCGACGTCATCAATTTCCAACACGTTCTGACATCATTTGCTATTTTTCAGTCATTTACCGAATTGTTTAGAGAGCTAAATGACCGTGAAATTGAAAATCACTAGAAAATGAACTCTGAAAATGTTGAAACTTGGCATGGTATCATCATTTCACCAGCATAGCATGTGCGAAAGAGTAGAGAGGGTCACGGCAAAAACTGGCCGCACTTCGTGTACAAACTGGAGAATGTCTTTCGGAGTATCAGGGTTTTGGATGAGAACTCATCTGTTACATGGGCACTTCAATGTTTTTTAAACTTATATGAAATCCTGACTTCTTTTGCGTTCAGTGTGCAACATTCAAAGCGGCGTCATCAATTTCCAACACGTTCTGACATCATTTGCTATTTTCAGTCATTTACCGACTTGTTTAGAGAGCTAAATGACCGTGAAATTGAAAATCACTACAAACTGAACTATGAAAATGTTGAAACTTGACATGGTATCATCATTTCAGCTGCATAGCATGTGTGAAAGAGTAGAGAGGGTCACGGCAGAACCTGGACGCACTACGTGTACAAACTGGACAATGTCTTTCAGAGTATTAGGGTTTCAAACGAGAACTCATATGTTACATGGGCACTTCAATGTTTTTTAAAATTATTTGAAATCCCGACTACTTTTGCGTTCAGTATGTAGCATTCAAAGTGACGTCATGAATTTCCAACACGTTCTGACATCATTTGCTGTTTTTCAGTCATTTACTGAATTGTTTAGAGAGCTAAATGACTGTGAAATTGAAAATCACTATAAAATGAACTCTGAAAATATTGAAACTTGGCATGGTATCATCATTTCACCCGCATAGTATATGCGAAAGAGTAGAGAGGGTCACAGCAAAAACTGTACGCACTTCGTGTACAAACTGGACAATGTCTTTCGGAGTATCAGGGTTTCGGACGAGAACTCATCTGTTACACGGGCACTTCAAAGTTTTTTAAACTTATTTGAAATCCTGACTTCTTTTGCGTTCAGTATGCAGCATTCAAAGCGACGTCATCAATTTCCAACACGTTCAGACATCATTTGTTGTTTTTCAGTCATTTACCGAATTGTTTAGAGAGCTAAATGACCGTGAAATTGAAAATCACTAGAAAATGAACTCTGAAAATGTTGAAACTTGGCATGGTATCATCATTTCACCAGCATAGCATGTGCGAAAGAGTAGAGAGGGTCACGGCAAAAACTGGCCGCACTTCGTGTACAAACTGGACAATGTCTTTCGGAGTATCAGGGTTTCGGACGAGAACTCATCTGTTACACGGGCACTTCAATGTTTTTTAAACTTATTTGAAATCTTGACTTCTTTTGCGTTTAGTATGTAGCATTCAAAGCGACGTCATCAATTTCCAACATCTTCTGACATCATTTGCTATTTTTCAGTCATTTACTGAATTGTTTAGAGAGCTAATGACCGTGAAATTGAAAATAACTACAAAATGAACTCTGCAAATGTTGAAACTTGACATGGTATCATCATTTCACCCGCATAGCATGTGCAAAAGAGTAGAGAGGGTCACGGCAAAAACTTGACGCACTTCATGTACAAACTGGACAATGTCTTTCGGAGTATCAGGGTTTCGGACGAGAACTCATCTGTTCCACGGGCACTTCAATGTTTTTTAAACTCATTTGAAATCCCGACTTCTTTTGCATTCAGTATGCAACATTCAAAGCAACATCATCAATTTCCAACATGTTCTGACATCATTTGCTATTTTTCAGTCATTTACCGAATTGTTTAGAGAGCTAAATGACCGTGAAATTGAAAATCTCTACAAAATGAACTCTGAAAATGTTGAAACTTTGCATGGTATCATCATTTCACCCGCATAGCATGTGCGAAAGAATAGAGAGGGTCACGGCAAAAACTGGACGCACTTCGTGTACAAACTGGAGAATGTCTTTCGGAGTATCAGGGTTTCGGACGAGAACTCATCAGTTACACGGGCACTTAAATGTTTTTTAAACATACTAGCAAAAATTCCCGTGCGTTGCAACGGGAGGAAAAAACTCTCTCTAACCCAATAAAGCCATGGTTCATATTTCAATTAAGGTGCATCACCACAGATCACCCAGGGCTGATGCTTGGATTATATCCAAGGCCCATCTCATGCCATGATTTATCAAGGGGCTTCGTATTGCCAAAGAATGCCATCAGCCCTGATGGTACAACAGATGTTGGATCACAGAATCCCCCATCCTCATTCTGCCATGAGAATATTGAGGCATTCCTATAAGCATGTGATCTGTATAATTTCCCTATCAACTAATAATATGAGAAAAAAGAAATATGTAAAATGCAACTAAATCAATAAGACAAATGATTAAATGACATGAAAGAGGTTACTAGAACCATGTGCTCTTGTGAAGTGAATTCTTCAAATGAAGTAAATAACCTTCTAGAGATTGCATCACTCGTAAATTCAATAGTATTTTATTTTTGGAGACTCATTCATGTTTAATTTATTGACAGAAACCAAACCCGTCTAAAAATTGCATCACTTGTAAATGCAATAGTTAGATGGCAGGACCGAGAAGTCGTCGCGTCTTGGATTCACCAGCGTCTGTGTGCACCGCGCCTTCTCATTTTATTCCAACGAATGGAGTGATGTTGTGTGCACTCAGCCTGCTGAACAACATAACCACCAGATAGTTTAATTATTGCTCATTGTCGTAGCTGAAAATTTGTCATATTCCCAACCCCACTCTGTTTCGAACAAGTCTCCCTCTCTCCCTATCCAGTCACTTCTATTTTCTAATTTTCATTTTATCTACCTCAAATTAGTGTGAAAATAATTTTAAAATGGAACTATTAGTGATGATCGAAGCTATTATTTTCACACTGCATAGCAACACACTGGTTTGATCTACAATTTACATGTCCTTATGCATTCGGACAATTACACACCACCACCGTTGCATTTTTCCTGATAGATGAATGGATAGGTACTAATAATACATTGTCACACATAAAATTGGAGAGATAAAAGGTAACATCATAATAATCCACAAAGGAAAACAGACATGAATGAATATTCGTACTTCATTAAAGGAATTATCTATTAACTATGTTAATCCGAAGTACTTTTCTGGACAATAAAATGTGGCACGCTGGAAACGTACATAGTACAACTTTGTAGATTGGTACATGAATAAACATGTGCACAGTTGCCACTCTGACATATTCATGCTAAAGGAACTTACAGGAAGAACAAAATAGTTAAACCACTATTAGATGAACAACAACAACAGATTCTTCCTTGTCTTCTGCCTTTTCCTTTTTTAGCTGTTCTGGTGTTACACCAACACAGGCAGCACCTATAGGCATATAGACAAACTTGTTAATCTTTTTAGCATCTTTATAATAGGTGTGTTGCCTTGGCTAGCTCGCACATGTAAAATTCCATGCTCCTGCTTTAATTTTTATAAAATAGGAAAATGTTGAATTTATTCCGCACAATATACATCTAGTCTTATATAAATTCAAGAGAAAACATATTGCGTACTCATTAAATTAATGGTAAACTAAAGCAGGGTTCACGCTCATGCCCTCAAATGGCAGTCAAACAACTGAAGTCACCACAACCCAATATGAATGAGAGCATCATGCATATATTATGTATCCTAATCTGATTCATGTTAACCAGAGAAGACAATAAGTGGCAATCTACTTCCCTCTTGATAACAAAATTGTTGTAATAAATCCTCTATAGAAGCCAGAAGAATGCGTTCATTTTATTCTTTGCGATAAACAACAAGATTTTGAAATTCACAAAGACAATGAGATTTTGGTATCGAGTTAAACCATAACTTCATTCTTTGTTTTGGAAGCAAAACCAATAATGACAGTGAACATACATAGGTACATATTTGAGAAAATATGCGCATGGCTTCAGAGTTTCTTATGTAACTTCTATAACATTAAAAAAGTGCATCTATAAATGATGAATCAGCAAGCTTGAAATGCACAAAATCTAGGATATATCTCGATGTAAACCAAATTTAGTACTAAAGTATTTCTCTAGCGGGAAACCATTTCTTAAATTGCAACTCTAACGAAAACATTAGAATGGTCAAAATCAACAGGAGAGGCAGGCTATGTGGCTGGTGCATCAGGAAATAAAAAGCTCATCAAGAATGATGTTCCAAGCAGCAACATTCACAGTGCAAACACCACATACAGATCTGGGCGCAAGATGAAGCAAATCCCACGCCTGTCAAGTTGAGGTCAAAGCATGGATTCCAAACTCAAGGAGAAAATAAAGGATAATGCGGTCATGTGGCCCGTATATGGATAAATAGAAGCCATAACCCCTCTGACCATATCTGAAAATTAAGAGCTGCAAAACCTGACAAATAGAGTACTATTCACAATGGAAATTCACCAAATGCCATACAATTGACAGTGAACCCATAAGAACTAATGTGTTCTGGTATTTGGTGGTGTGTTCCTAGCAAACATGCTCGTGCATTGCAACGGGAGAAAATAATGATGAATCGATCGAGGGCAAATAAAATTGGATGCTAGTTTGAAACATGGAATATGATATCTGATTTGGGTGAACAACACTAAATTCAGATTATTAGGTCATTTTAAAAAATAGAATAGAATAAATATCATTGTCAACAAATCTAGAGTAACATCATCAGCAAGAAGAACCTTGTTTAATTTTGTCGAATGAAATCAAGGCAAGGCGTAGAATAGAAAAAAGGAAGGAGCTAATTTATTTGACACAATAACATTAGATTCAGAGCAGACAACACATAGTTATCAATCAACACATGTTCAGTGAGTCATGACTATCACCAACAAAGAACGAATTTGAGAAATCTGAATAATTGTTAGACATAATAATTTTATTGGCACATATAAAAAGCCAATGGGGCTATCAAAGTATTCTTGGTTAGGATGACCAAGCAAGAAGCCAAAGTGCAGTACATTTTCCTTTATTCATGATTGTAGTGAACATAAAAAGACCATTTCTATAATCAGTTGAACATTACATCAATAACAGAGATAAACAATTCTTTGAGTCATGATGGAATAGTTAAGAAATAAATAAATGACGGAATTCTTTTCCAAGAATATAATACCGTAGAACACAACATTGGTTCAGAACTGTAGCAGTTGTGAAAGCACTTACCAGTTGTTTGTCGCAATTTCTGGTTATCCTGAGCAATAGACATTTTCTGCTTTGTTAGCTTAAAAATTAAGGAGGTTACCTAGAAAGGATAATTATGAACGACAATGCATTTATCAAAACATAAAAGTCAAAAAGCATTTAAGATATAGACTGGCAACTAAGAAACCATGTGTTTTAGTTTTTTGTGACAGATAACTTTTACAATGGCAAAAACATACATACTGTATCCAATACCATCATGAACACATTAGTGTTCATGTTTTTGCTACAATTCACCCTATTCAGTTCAAGAAATAGGTAAAGCCATGTAAATTGCAAATCCATCTTCTCCCAGGGCTAATCAAGAGTGCTAGAGATACCAAATTTGTGAAAGTAGAATAAAAATTGCATTATATGCAACTTGGCATGCCACTGTTGTGACTTGCACATGGCACCATGGCCAGGCATTATGTCAAACTGATACATTCAAAATCATGCTGATAAGTGATAACATGCCTAACCTGCTCTCCCATGATGATCGTGATAGATGCTCTCTCGGCAGGTGTCAAAGGTAGCTGGACAGCAGCTTGTATGATGCATGACGGTGGTGTTGCCGATCTTGAGCTTCTGCCCGAGCATGTGGTAGTTTCATATGATTCGATTATGGTATGGGCGATTAAGCTCTCTGATACTGAAAAATACTTTGATATACAACCTTTGTGCTGTAAGGCTTTAAGTAGTAGTACCATTATCTCAAAGTTTAAGGAAATGCGAGTCAGCAGGAATTCCATCTATACCAATACTTATAGAAGCTGCTATCTTACAAACATGAAAAAAATCAATGAATAAGATTTGGATTGCTTAGCACGTCTATGTTATAATCATAATTTTACACAGTAAGTACTCCCCTCCCTGTTAATAGTATTTTGGCAGAGCTCCTGCTCGGTTCTTCAGAAAACAAAGTAACTTGCAAAACATAATTAGTAAACATGGATATGCTCTTACTTAATGTTTCAAGTTGCATGGTTTCTCTCTTGTTGGTGAACTCACATAGCAAACTGAAACAACTTTTGTTGTCGAAATCGAAGTACAGTAGTGGTAAAAAATATTGGGATAAGATTTCTGTACAAAATTGATGTGTATGGTATTCAATAAAGGATTGAACCCAGGTAGAATGAAAAAAAGCCCAGCAAATTCATTCAATCTCCAATCCTCCCTGACCTGGATCAAGCCCAAGGCGAGAACTTTCCTCTCGCCTCTCGGCATCAATGCAATTAGATTTCATTGCTGCATGCCTATGGCTCAAACCCAAGAATAGCCATGCATCCAAAATGAAGAATAACCATGAAATCAACAATGCAACACACTCATCATCAAATTCATTTAGAAGGACTGGTTGCATGCCCTTCATTCAGAATTCGCAAACACCAAGATTCAGATCAGGGTTCATAAGATTCACAGCTTCAGATAGACATCACTTAGCTAGCAAAGTAGTAGAAACTAAAAACAGAAGAAAAAGCAAACTAAATTGATGGATGGACGATCATGGCTGGCTATCAATTTTCCTTATGCTATAGCATCCAACCCATGAGTGGCGTTAACATCTTAATATATGTGATATACTGAACCGTGAAGAAATTATAAATGTATGATCAATGAGGATGACTTGCATAATGTGTGGCAAGAAAGGTTTTGTGCTACGGAGAGAGGTGGAACTGCATCATGGACCTGCAATTGAAAAGCACGTTGTATCAAGTACCAACTCTTAACCAAAACTGGAAATAAATAAATTATAAATACAATCTGTACCAGGCCTCGCAATGTCATAATCATCGTTTAAACAGCACACACATTATGTATACAAAAAAGAGCTAGAACAAAAATTAATATCTGAAACAAAAGTCAAAACCAGAACCTTTGTATGGAAGGCAATGAATAATTTATAAAGCAAGATCTAGCAGGCAATCTAGCTATACACGTACAGAGATTAACATCAAGTGGTTTAGTTAGGAAGATCTAGCCAGCAATCTAGTCCCTGCACGTGAACTCGGAAGAAGATAAAAACGAAAAAGAAGGAGTGTCAATCTTTACATGAACATATCAACCAACCTCAGATCCCGGCCAGCCCCAGCAAGCCTTCTCCGGGAACGCACACGGGCCCCGCAGCTCGGTCCCCAGCCCGCACGGCCACGCGGGAACTCCCGCACCGGCGGCAGCCCCAAGGGGCCTCCAAGCCGATGCGCGATCCACGGAGGAGGGGCTGGCACCGAGGAGCGGGGACCCGGCGAGTCCGTCCGCCGGTCAGGAGCTGGGCGACGCCCTTCATTATGGGCGCCATTTGGGGAGGGAAACGATCATCGGCCACGATGAGCGGGACGGGCGCGGTGGCGGGATTCGGACAGAGGAGCATGGATACGAGGGACGTCGGCGCAGGCGCGGTTACGGCGGGCGGCGCACGGTGGGGCGGGGCAGGAGGTGGCGGCGGGATGGATGTCAATATGGGATCGAGGAGGGAAGGTCGTGCGGGCTGAATTATGATGAAGATTGCGTGTTAATTTCTCAAAAACACAGGCACTTTTTCGCAAAACTGCCACGACGGATGACCAGAAGCAATAGCTGGTTTATTAGTAGATAAAGATTTGAAATCCCGACTTCTTTTGCATTCAGTGTGCAACATTCAAAGCGGCGTCATCAATTTCCAACATGTTCTGACATCATTTGCTATTTTCAGTCATTTACCAATTTGTTTAGAGAGCTAAATGACCGTGAAATTGAAAATCACTACAAAATGAACTATGAAAATGTTGAAACTTGACATGGTATCATCATTTCACCCGCATAGCATATGTGAAAGAGTAGAGAGGGTTACGGCAAAACCTGGACGCACTACATGTACAAACTGGACATTGTCTTTCGGAGTATCAGGGTTTCGGACGAGAACTCATATGTTACACGGGCACTTCAATGTTTTTTAAACTTATTTGAAATCCCGACTTCTTTTGCGTTCAGTATGCAGCATTCAAAGCGACGTCATCAATTTCCAACATGTTCTGACATCATTTGCTGTTTTCAGTCATTTACCGAATTGTTTAGAGAGCTAAATGACTGTGAAATTGAAAATCACTACAAAATGAACTATGAAAATGTTGAAACTTGCCATGGTATCATAATTTCACCCGCATAGCATGTGCAAAAGAGTAGAGATGGTCACGGCAAAAAATGGACGCACTTCGTGTACTGACTGGACAATGTCTTTCAGAGTATCAGGGTTTCGGACAAGAACTCATCTGTTACACGGGCACTTCAATGTTTTTTAAACTTATTTGAAATCCCGACTTCTTTTGCGTTCAATATGCAGCATTCAAAGCGACATCATCAATTTCCAACACGTTCTGACATCATTTGTTGTTTTTCAGTTATTTACCGAATTGTTTAGAGAGCTAAATGACCGTGAAATTGAAAATTACTACAAAATGAACTCTGAAAATGTCGAAACTTGGCATGGTATCATCATTTCACCCGCATAGCATATGGGAAAGAGTAGAGAGGGTCACGGCAAAAACTGGACGCACTTTGTGTACAAGCTGGACAATGTCTTTCGGAGTATCAGGGTTTCGGACGAGAACTCATCGGTTACACGGGCACTTCAATGTTTTTTAAACTTATTTGAAATCCTGACTTCTTTTGCGTTTAATATGCAGCATTCAAAGCGACGTCATCAATTTTCAACATGTTCTGACATCATTTGCTCTTTATTCAGTCATTTACTGAATTGTTTAGAGAGCAAAATGGCCGTGAAATTGAAAATCACTACAAAATGAACTCTGCAAATGTTGAAACTTGGCATGGTATCATCATTTCACCCGCATAGCATGTGCGAAAGAGTAGAGAGAGTCACGGCAAAAACTGGACGCACTTCGTGTACAAAGTGGACAATGTCTTTTGGAGTATCAGGGTTTCGGACGAGAACTCATCTGTTCCACGGGCACTTCAATGTTTTTTAAACTTATTTGAAATCCTGACTTCTTTTGCGTTCAGTATGCAGCATTCAAAGCGACTTCATCAATTTCCAACATGTTCTGACATCATTTGTTGTTTTTCAGTCATTTACCGATTTGTTTAGAGAGCTAAATGACCGTGAAATTGAAAATCACTACAAAATGAACTCTGGAAATGTTGAACCTTGGCATGGTATCATCATTTCACTCGCATAGCATGTGCGAAAGAGTAGAGAGGGTCACGGCAAAACCTGGACGCACT
Source organism: Triticum dicoccoides (assembly GCF_002162155.2). NCBI lineage: Eukaryota > Viridiplantae > Streptophyta > Magnoliopsida > Poales > Poaceae > Triticum > Triticum dicoccoides. The sequence goes on from NC_041380.1 coordinate 27,710,974, forward strand.
TCATGTACAAACTGGACAATGTCTATCGGAGTATCAGGGTTTCGAACAAGAACTCATCTGTTACATGGGCACTTCAATGTTTTTAAACTTATTTTAAATCCCGACTTCTTTTGCGTTCAGTATGTAGCATTCAAAGCGGCGTCATCAATTTCCAACATGTTCTGACATCATTTGCTATTTTTCAGTCATTTACCGATTTGTTTAGACAACTAAATTTCCGTGAAATTGAAAATCACTACAAAATGAACTCTGAATATGTTGAAACTTGACATGGTATCATCATTTCAGCCGCATAGCATGTGTGAAAGAGTAGAGAGGGTCACGGCAGAAACTGGACGCACTTCGTGTACAAACTGGACAATGTCTTTCGGAGTATCAGGGTTTCGGACGAGAACTCATCTGTTACACGGGCACTTCAATGTTTTTTAAACTTATTTTAAATCCCGACTTCTTTTGCGCTCAGTTTGCAGCATTCAAAGCGGCGTCATCAATTTCCAACACGTTCTGACATCATTTGTTGTTTTTCAGTCATTTACCAATTTGTTTAGAGAGCTAAATGACCGTGAAATTGAAAATCACTACAAAATGAACTCTAAAAATGTTGAAACTTGGCATGGTATCATGATTTCACCCGCATAGCATGTGTGAAAGAGTAGAGAGGGTCACGGCAAAAACTAAACGCACTTCGTGTATAAACTGGACAATGCCTTTTGGATTATTAGGGTTTCGGACGAGAACTCATCTGTTACACGGGCACTTCAATGTTTTTTAAACTTATTTGTAATCCCGACTTCTTTTGCGTTCAGTATGCAGCATTCAAAGTGACGTCATGAATTTCCAAAACGTTCTGACATCATTTGCTGTTTTTCAGTCATTTACCGAATTGTTTAGAGAGCTAAATGACCGTGAAATTGAAAATCACTACAAAATTAACTCTGAAGATGTTGAAACTTGTCATGGTATCATCATTTCACCCGCATAGCATGTGTGAAAGAGTAGAGAGGGTCACAGCAAAAACTGGACGCACTTCGTGTACAAACTGGAGAATGTCTTTCGGAGTATCAGGGTTTGGGACGAGAACTCATCTGTTACACGGGCACTTCAATGTTTTTTAAACTTATTTGAAATCTCAACTTCTTTTGCATTCAGTATGCAGCGTTAAAAGCGACGTCATCAATTTCCAACATGTTCTGACATCATTTGCTATTTTCAGTCATTTACCGAATTGTTTAGAGAGCTAAATGACCGTGAAATTGAAAATCACTACAAAATGAACTCTGAAAATGTTGATACTTGGCATGGTATCATCATTTCACCCGCATAGCATGTGCGAAAGAGTAGAGAGGGTCACGGCAAAAACTAGACGCACTTCGTGTACAAACCGGACAATGTCTTTCGGAGTATCAGGGTTTCGGACGAGAACTCATCTGTTACACGGGCACTTCAATGTTTTTTAAACTTATTTGAAATCCCGACTTATTTGCGTTCAGTATGCAACATTCAAAGCGGCGTCATCAATTTCCAACACGTTTTTTGAAACTTGGCATGGTATCATCATTTCACCCGCATAGCATGTGCGAAAGAGTAGAGAGGGTCACGGCAAAAACTGGATGCACTTCGTGTATAAACTGGACAATGCCTTTTGGAGTATCAGGGTTTCGGACAAGAACTCATCTGTTACACGGGCACTTCAATGTTTTTTAAACTTATTTGAAATCCCAACTTCTTTTGCGTTCAGTATGCAGCATTAAAAGTGATGTGATCAATTTCCAACATGTTCTCACATCATTTGCTATTTTCAGCCATTTACCGAATTGTTTAGAGAGCTAAATGACCGTGAAATTGAAAATCACTACAAAATGAACTCTAAAAATGTTTATACTTGGCATGGTATCATCATTTCACCCGCATATCATGTGCGAAAGAGTAGAGAGGGTCACGGCGAAAACTGGACGCACTTCGTGTACAAACTGGACAATGTCTTTCGGAGTATCAGGGTTTCGGACGAGAACTCATCTGTTACACGGGCACTTCAATGCTTTTTAAACTTATTTGAAATCCCAACTTCTTTTGCATTCCGTATGCAACATTCAAAGAGACGTCAACAATTTCCAAATATGTTCTGACATCATTTGCTATTTTCTGTCATTTACCGATTTGTTTAGAGAGCTAAATGACCGTGAAATTGAAAATCACTACAAAATGAACTATGAAAATGTTGAAACTTGACATGGTATCATCATTTCACCAGCATAGCATGTGCGAAAGAGTAGAGAGGGTCACGGCAAAACCTGGACGCACTTTGTGTACAAACTTGACAATGTCTTTCGGAGTATCAGGGTTTCGGACGAGAACTCATATGTTACACGGGCACTTCAATGTTTTTTAAACTTATTTGAAATCCCGACTTCTTTTCTGTTCAGTATGCAGCATTCAAAGCGGCGTCATCAATTTCCAACACGTTCTGACATCATTTGCTATTTTTCAGTCATTTACCGATTTGTTTAGAGAGCTAAATGACCGTGAAATTGAAAATCACTACAAAATGAACTCTAAAAATGTTGAAACTTGGCATGGTATCATCATTTCACCCGCATGGCATGTGCAAAAGAGTAGAGATGGTCACGGCAAAAACTAGACGCACTTCTTGTACAGACTGGACAGTGTCTTTCGGAGTATCAGGGTTTGGGCGAGAACTCATCTGTTATACGGGCACTTCAATGTTTTTAAAGTTATTTGTAATACCGACTTCTTTTGAGTTCAGTATGCAGCATTCAAAGCGACGTCATCAATTTCCAACATGTTCTGACATTATTTGCTATTTTCAGTCATTTACCGATTTGTTTAGAGAGCTAAATGACCGTCAAATTGAAAATCACTACAAAATGAACTCTGAAAATGTTGAAACTTGGCATGGTATCATCATTTCACCCGCATAGCATGTGCGAATGAGTTGAGAGGGTCATGGCAAAAACTGGACGCACTTCGTGTACAAACTGGACAATGTGTTTCGGAGTATCAGGGTTTCGGACGAGAACTCATCTGTTACACGGGCACTTCAATGTTTTTTAAACTTATTTGATATACTAACTTCTTTGGCGTTTAGTATGCAGCATTCAAAGCGACGTCATCAATTTCCAACACGTTCTGACATCATTTGCTATTTTTCAGTCATTTGCCGATTTTATTTAGAGAGCTAAATGACCGTGAAATTGAAAATCACTACAAAATGAACTCTGAAAATGTTGAACCTAGGTATGGTATCACTATTTCACTCGCATAGCATGTGCGAAAGAGTAGAGAGGGTCGCGGCAATTCCTGGACACACTTCGTGTACAAACTCGACAATGTCTTTCTGAGTATCAGGGATTCGGACAAAAACTCATCTGTTACACGGGCACTTCAATGCTTTTTAAACTTATCTTAAATCCCGAATTCTTTTGCATTCAGTATGCAGCATTCAAAGCGGCGTCATCAATTTCCAACACGTTCTGACATCATTTGTTGTTTTTCAGTCATTTACCGATTTGTTTAGAGAACTAAATGAACGTGAAATTAAAAATCCCTACAAAATGAACTCTGAAAATATTGAAACTTGACATGGTATCATCATTTCACCCACATAGCATGTGCAAGAGAGTAGAGAGGGTCACAGCAAAAACTGGACGCACTTCGTGTACAAACTGGACAATGTCTTTCGGAGTATCAAGGTTTCGGACGGGAACTCATATGTTACACGGGCACTTCAATGCTTTTTAAACTTATTTGAAATCCCGACTTCTTTTGCATTCAGTATGCAGCATTCAAAGTGGCGTTTTCAACTTCCAACACGTTCTGACATCATTTGCTATTTTTCAGTCATTTACCGATTTGTTTAGAGAGCTAAATGACCGTGAAATTGAAAATCACTAAAAAATGAACTCTGAAAATGTTGAAACTTGGCATGGTATCATCATTTCACCCGCATAGCACGTGTGAAAGAGTAGAGAGGGTCACGGCAAAAACCGGACGCACTTCGTGTATAAACTGGACAATGCCTTTTGGAGTATTAGGGTTTGGGACGAGAACTCATCCGTTACACGGGCACTTCAATGTTTTTTAAACTTATTTGTAATCCCGACTTCTTTTGCGTTCAGTATGCAGCATTCAAAGTGACGTCATCAATTTCCAAAACATTCTGACATCATTTGCTGTTTTTCAGTCATTTACCGAATTGTTTAGAGAGCTAAATGACCGTGAAATTGAAAATCACTACAAAATGAACTCTGAAAATGTTGAAACTTGGCATGGTATCATCATTTCACCCGCATAGCATGTGCAAAAGAGTAGACAGGGTCACGGAAAAAACTGGATGCACTTCGTGTACAAACTGGAGAATGTCTTTCGGCGTATCAGGGTTTGGGACGAGAACTCATCTGTTACACGGGCACTTCAATGTTTTTTAAACTTATTTGAAATCCCAACTTCTTTTGCATTCAGTATGCAGCGTTAAAAGTGACGTCATCAATTTCCAACATGTTCTGACATCATTTGCTATTTTTAGTCATATACCGAATTGTTTAGAGAGCTAAATGACCGTGAAATTGAAAATCACTACAAAATGAACTCTGAAAATGTTGATACTTGGCATGGTATCATCATTTCACCCGCATAGCATGTGCGAAAGAGTAGAGAGGGTCACGGCAAAAACTGGACGCACTTCGTGTACAAACCGGACAATGTCTTTCAGAGTATCAGGGTTTCGGAAGAGAACTCATCTGTTACACGGGCACTTCAATGTTTTTTAAACTTATTTGAAATCCCGACTTATTTGCGTTCAGTATGCAACATTAAAATCAGCGTCATCAATTTCCAACATGTTCTGACATCATTTGCTGTTTTTCAGTCATTTACCGATTTGTTTAGAGAGCTAAATGACCGTGAAATTGAAAATCACTACAAAATGAACTCTAAAAATTTTGAAACTTGGCATGGTATCATCATTTCACCCGCATAGCATGTGCGAAAGAGTAGAGAGGGTCACGGCAAAAACTGGACGCACTTCGTGTATAAACTAGACAATGCCTTTTGGAGTATCAGGGTTTCAGACAAGAACTCATGTGTTACACGGGCACTTCAATGTTTTTTAACCTTATTTGAAATCCCAACTTCTTTTGCATTCAGTATGCAGCATTCAAAGTGATGTGATCAATTTCCAACATGTTCTGACATCATTTGCTATTTTCAGCCATTTACCGAATTGTTTAGAGAGCTAAATGACCGTGCAATTGAAAATCACTACAAAATGAACTCTAAAAATGTTTATACTTGGCATGGTATCATCATTTCACCCGCATAGCATGTGCGAAAGAGTAGAGAGGGTCACGGCAAAAACTGGATGCACTTCGTGTACAAACCGGACAATGTCTTTCGGAGTATCAGGGTTTCAGACGAGAACTCATCTGTTACACGGGCACTTCAATGTTTTTTAAACTTATTTGAAATCCCAGCTTCTTTTGCATTGAGTATGCAACATTCAAAGCGACGTCATCAATTTCCAATATGTTCTGACATCATTTGCTATTTTCAGTCATTTACCGACTTGTTTAGAGAGCTAAATGACCGTGAAATTGAAAATCACTACAAAATGAACTATGAAAATGTTCAAACTTGACATGGTATCATCATTTCACCAGCATAGCATGTGCGAAAGAGTAGAGAGGGTCATGGCAAAACCTGGACGCACTTCATGTACAAACTGGACAATGTCTTTCGGAGTATCAGGGTTTCGGACGAGAACTCATATGTTACATGGGCACTTCAATGTTTTTTAAACTTACTTGAAATCCTGACATCTTTTGTGTTCTGTATGCAGCATTCAAAGCGGCGTCATCAATTTCCAACACGTTCTGACATCATTTGCTATTTTTCAGTCATTTACCGATTTGTTTAGAGAGCTAAATGACCGTGAAATTGAAAATCACTACAAAATGAACTCTAAAAATGTTGAAACTTGGCATGGTATCATCATTTCACCCGCATGGCATGTGCAAAAGAGTAGAGACGGTCACGGGAAAAACTAGACGCACTTCTTGTACAGACTGGACAATGTCTTTCGGAGTATCAGGGTTTGGGGCGAGAACTCATCTGTTATATGGGCACTTCAACGTTTTTAAAGTTATTTGCAATACCGACTTCTTTTGCGTTCAGTATGCAACAACATTCAAAGCAACGTCATCAATTTCCAACACGTTCTGACATTATTTGCTATTTTCAGTCATTTACCAATTTGTTTAGAGAGTTAAATGACCGTGAAATTGAAAATCACTACAAAATGAACTCTGAAAATGTTGAAACTTGGCATGGTATCATCATTTCACCCGCATAGCATGTGAGAAAGAGTAGAGAGGGTCACGGCAAAAACTGGACGCACTTCGTGTACAAATTTGACAATGCCTTTCGGAGTATCAGGGTTTCGGACGAAAACTCATCTGTTACATGGGCAATTCAATGTTTTTTAAACTTATTTGAAATCCCGACTTCTTCTGCGCTCAGTATGCAGCATTCAAAGTGATGTCATCAATTTCCAACAAGTTCTGACATCATTTGCTGTTATTCAGTCATTTACCGATTTGTTTAGAGAGCTAAATGACCGTGAAATTGAAAATCACTACAAAATGAACTCTGAAAATGTTGAACCTAGGTATGGTATCACTATTTCACTCGCATAGCATGTGCGAAAGAGTAGAGAGGGTCGCGGCAAAACCTGGACACACTTCATGTACAAACTGGACAATGTCTTTCTGAGTATCAAGGTTTCGGACGAAAACTCATCTGTTACACGGGCACTTCAATGCTTTTTAAACTTATTTTAAATCCCGAATTCTTTTGCATTCAGTATGCAGCATTCAAAGCGGCGTCATCAATTTCCAACACGTTCTGACATCATTTGCTATTTTTCAGTCATTTACCGATTTGTTTAGAGAACTAAATGAACGTGAAATTAAAAATCCCTACAAAATGAACTCTGAAAATGTTGAAACTTGACATGGTATCATCATTTCACCCACATAGCATGTGCAAGAGAGTAGAGAGGGTCACGGCAAAAACTGGACGCACTTCGTGTACAAACTGGACAATGTCTTTCGGAGTATCAAGGTTTCGGACGGGAACTCATATGTTACACGGGCACTTCAATGCTTTTTAAACTTATTTTTAATCCCGACTTCTTTTGCATTCAGTATGCAGCATTCAAAGCGGCATTTTCAACTTCCAACACGTTCTGACATCATTTTCTATTTTTCAGTCATTTACCGATTTGTTTAGAGAGCTAAATGACTGTGAAATTGAAAATCACTACAAAATGAACTCTGAAAATGTTGAAACTTGGCATGGTATCATCATTTCACCCGCATAGCACGTGCGAAAGAGTAGAGAGGGTCACGGCAAAAATTGGACGCACATCGTGTACAAACTGGACAAAGTCTTTCGGAGTATGAGGGTTTCAGACGAGAACTCATCTGTTACACGGGCACTTCTATGTTTTTTAAACTTATTTGAAATCCCGACTTCTTTTGCGTTCAGTATGCAGCATTCAAAGCGACATCATCAATTTCCAACACGTTCTTACATCATTTGCTATTTTCAGTCATTTACCGAATTGTTTAGAGAGCTAAATGACCGTGAAATTGAAAATCACTACAAAATGAACTCTGAAAATGTTGAAACTTGGCATGGTATCATCATTTCACCCGCATAGCATGTGCGAAAGAGTAGAGAGGGTCCCGGCAAAAACTGTACGCACTTCGTGTACAAACTGGACAATGTCTTTCGGAGTATCAGGGTTTCGGACGAGAACTCATCTGTTACACGGGCACTTCAATTTTTTTATACTTATTTGAAATCCTGACTTCTTTTGTGTTTAGTATGCAGCATTCAAAGCGACGTCGTCAATTTCCAACATGTTCTGACATCATTTCTGTTTTCAGTCATTTACCGAATTGTTTAGAGAGCTAAATGACCGCGAAATTGAAAATCACTACAAAATGAACTCTGAAAATGTTGACACTTGCCATGCTATCATCATTTCACTTGCATATCATGTGCGAAAGAGTAGAGAGGGTCACGGCAAAAACTGGAGGCACTTGGTGTACAAACTGGACAATGTCTTTCGGAGTATGAGGGTTTTGGACGAGAACTCATCTGTTACACGGGCAATTCAATGTTTTTTATACTTATTTGAAATCCTGACTTCTTTTGCGTTCAGTATGCAGCATTCAAAGCGGCGTCATCAATTTCCAACATGTTCTGACATCATTTGATGCTTTTCAGCCATTTACCGATTTGTTTAAAGAGCTAAATGACCGTGAAATTGAAAATCACTACAAAATGAACTCTGAAAATGTTGAAACTTGGCATGGTATCATCATTTCACCCGCGTAGCATGTGCGAAAGAGTAGAGAGGGTCCCGACAAAAACTGGACGCACTTCGTGTACAAACTGGACAATGTCTTTCGGAGTATCAGGGTTTCGGACGAGAACTCATATGTTACATGGGCACTTCAATGTTTTTTAAACTTATTTGAAATCCCGACATCTTTTGTGTTCAGTATGCAGCATTCAAAGCGGCGTCATCAATTTCCAACACGTTCTGACATCATTTGCTATTTTTCAGTCATTTACCGATTTGTTTAGAGAGCTAAATGACCGTGAAATTGAAAATCACTACAAAATGAACTCTAAAAATGTTGAAACTTGGCATGGTATCATCATTTCACCCGCATGGCATGTGCGAAAGAGTAGAGACGGTCACGGGAAAAACTAGACGCACTTCGTGTACAGACTGGACAATGTCTTTCGGAGTATCAGGGTTTGGGGCGAGAATTCATCTGTTATACGGGCACTTCAATGTTTTTAAAGTTATTTGAAATACCGACTTCTTTTGCGTTCAGTATGCAACATTCAAAGCAACGTCATCAATTTCCAACATGTTCTGACATTATTTGCTATTTTCAGTCATTTACCGATTTGTTTAGAGAGCTAAATGACCGTGAAATTGAAAATCACTACAAAATGAACTCTGAAAATGTTGAAACTTGGCATGGTATCATCATTTCACCCGCATAGCATGTGAGAAAGAGTAGAGAGGGTCACGGCAAAAACTGGACGCACTTCGTGTACAAATTTGACAATGTCTTTCGGAGTATCAGGGTTTCGGACGAAAACTCATCTGTTACATGGGCAATTCAATGTTTTTTAAACTTATTTGAAATCCCGACTTCTTTTGCGTTCAGTATGCAGCATTCAAAGTGACGTCATCAATTTCCAACAAGTTCTGACATCATTTGCTGTTTTTCAGTCAATTACCGATTTGTTTAGAGAGCTAAATGACCGTGAAATTGAAAATCACTACAAAATGAACTCTGAAAATGTTGAACCTAGGTATGGTATCACTATTTCACTCGCATAGCATGTGCGAAAGAGTAGAGAGGGTCGCGACAAAACCTGGACACACTTCATGTACAAACTGGACAATGTCTTTCTGAGTATCAGGGTTTCGGACGAAAACTCATTTGTTACACGGGCACTTCAATGCTTTTTAAACTTATTTTAAATCCCGAATTCTTTTGCATTCAGTATGCATCATTCAAAGCGGCGTCATCAATTTCCAACACGTTCTGACATCATTTGCTATTTTTCAGTCATTTACCGATTTGTTTAGAGAACTAAATGAACGTGAAATTAAAAATCCCTACAAAATGAACTCTGAAAATGTTGAAACTTGACATGGTATCATCATTTCACCCACATAGCATGTGCAAGAGAGTAGAGAGGGTCACGGCAAAAACTGGACGCACTTCGTGTACAAACTGGACAATGTCTTTCGGAGTATCAAGGTTTCGGACGGGAACTCATATCTTACACGGGCACTTCAATGCTTTTTAAACTTATTTGAAATCCTGACTTCTTTTGCATTCAGTATGCAGCATTCAAAGCGGCGTTTTCAACTTCCAACACGTTCTGACATCATTTGCTATTTTTCAGTCATTTACCGATTTGTTTAGAGAGCTAAATGACCGTGAAATTGAAAATCACTACAAAATGAACTCTGAAAATGTTGAAACTTGGCATGGTATCATCATTTCACCCGCATAGCACGTGCGAAAGATTAGAGAGGGTCACGGCAAAAACTGGACGCACATCGTGTACAAACTGGACAAAGTCTTTCGGAGTATGAGGTTTTCAGACGAGAACTCATCTGTTACACGGGCACTTCTATGTTTTTTAAACTTATTTTAAATCCCGACTTCTTTTGCGTTCAGTATGCAACATTCAAAGCAACGTCATCAATTTCCAACACGTTCTTACATCATTTGCTATTTTCAGTCATTTACCGAATTGTTTAGAGAGCTAAATGACCGTGAAATTGAAAATCACTACAAAATGAACTCTGAAAATGTTGAAACTTGGCATGGTATCATCATTTCACCCACATAGCATGTGCGAAAGAGTAGAGAGGGTCCCGGCAAAAATTGTACGCACTTCGTGTACAAACTGGACAATGTCTTTCGGAGTATCAGGGTTTCGGACGAGAACTCATCTGTTACACGGGCACTTCAATTTTTTTGTACTTATTTGAAATCCTGACTTCTTTTGTGTTTAGTATGCAGCATTCAAAGCGACGTCGTCAATTTCCAACACGTTCTGACATCATTTGCTATTTTCAGTCATTTACCGAATTGTTTAGAGAGCTAAATGACCGTGAAATTGAAAATCACTACAAAATGAACTCTGAAAATGTTGAAACTTGCCATGGTATCATCATTTCACTTGCATATCATGTGCGAAAGAGTAGAGAGGGTCACGGCAAAAACTGGAGGCACTTCGTGTACAAACTGGACAATGTCTTTCGGAGTATGAGGGTTTTGGACGAGAACTCATCTGTTACACGGGCAATTCAATGTTTTTTATAGTTATTTGAAATCCTGACTTCTTTTGCGTTCAGTATGCAGCATTCAAAGCGGCGTCATCAATTTCCAACATGTTCTGACATCATTTGATGCTTTTCAGTCATTTACCGATTTGTTTAAAGAGCTAAATGACCGTGAAATTGAAAATCACTACAAAATGAACTCTGAAAATGTTGAAACTTGGCATGGTATCATAATTTCACCCGCATAGCATGTGCGAAAGAGTAGAGAGGGTCCCGACAAAAACTGGACGCACTTCGTGTACAAACTGGACAATGTCTTTCGGAGTATCAGGGTTTCGGACGAGAACTCATCTGTTACACGGGCACTTCAATGTTTTTTATACTTATTTGAAATCCTGACTTCTTTTGCGTTTAGTATGCAGCATTGAAAGCGACGTCGTCAATTTCCAGCACGTTCTGACATCATTTGCTGTTTTCAGTCATTTACCGAATTGTTTAGAGAGCTAAATGACCGTGAAATTGAAAATCACTACAAAATGAACTCTGAAAATGTTGAAACTTGCCATGGTATCATCATTTCACCTGCATATCATGTGCGAAAGAGTAGAGAGGGTCACGGCAAAAACTGGAGGCACTTCGTGTACAAACTGGACAATGTCTTTCGGAGTATGAGGGTTTTGGACGAGAACTCATCTGTTACACGGGCAATTCAATGTTTTTTATACTTATTTGAAATCAAGACTTCTCTTGCGTTCAGTATGCAGCATTCAAAGCGGCATCATCAATTTCCAACATGTTCTGACATTACTTGATGCTTTTTAGTCATTTACCGATTTGTTTAGAGAGCTAAATGACCGTGAAATTTAAAATCAGTACAAAATAAACTCTGAAAATGTTGAAACTTGGCATGGTATCATCATTTCACCAGCATAGCATGTGCGAAAGAGTAGAGAGGGTCTTAGAAAAAACTGGACGCACATCGTGTACAAACTGGACAATGTCTTTCGGAGTATCAGGGTTTCGGACGAGAACTCATCTGTTACACGGGCACTTCAATGTTTTATAAACTTATTTGTAATCCCGACTTCTTTTTCGTTCAGAATGCAGCATTCAAACTGACATCATTAATTTCCAACACGTTCTGACATCATTTGCTGTTTTTCAGTCATTTACCGAATTGTTTAGAGAGCTAAATGACCGTGAAATTGAAAATCACTACAAATTGAACTCTGAAAATGTTGAAACTTGGCATGGTATCATCATTTCACCCGCATAGCATGTGCGAAAGAGTAGAGAGGGTCACGGCAAAAACTGGACGCACTTCGTGTACAAACTGGACAATGTCCTTCGGAGTATCAGGGTTTCGGACGAGAACTCATCTCCCTCACGGCTATAATTGGATGCACTTCGTGTACAAACTGGACAATGTCTTTCGGAGTATCAGGGTTTCGGACGAGAACTCATCTGTTACACGGGCACTTCAATGTTTTTTATACTTATTTGAAATCCCGACTTCTTTTACGTTCGGTTTGTAGCATTCAAAGCGGTGTCATCAATTTCCAACACGTTGTGACATCATTTGCTGTTTTCAGTCATTTACCGAATTGTTTAGAGAGCTAAATGACCGTGAAATTGAAAATCACTACAAAATGAACTCTGGAAATGTTGAAACTTGCCATGATATCATTATTTCACCCGCATAGCATGTGCGAAAGAGTAGAGAGGGTCACGGCAAAAAGTAATCACACTTCGTGTACAAACTGGACAATGTCTTTCGGAGTATTAGGGTTTCGGACGAGAACTCATCTGTTACACGGGCACATCAATGTTTTTTATACTTATTGGAAATCCCGACTTCTTTTGTGTTCAGTATGGAGCATTCAAAGCGAAGTCATCAATTTCCAACACATTCTGACATCATTTGCTATTTTTCAGTCATTTACCGAGTTGTTTAGAGAGCTAAATGTCCGTGAAATTGAAAATCACTACAAAATGAACTATGAAGATGTTGAAACTTGCCATGGTATCATCATTTCACCCGCATAGCATGTGCGAAAGAGTAGAGAGGGTCACGGCAAAAACTGGACACACTTCGTGTACAAACTGGACAATGTCTTTCGGAGTATCAGGGTTTCGAACAAGAACTCATCTGTTACATGGGCATTTCAATGTTTTTTAAACTTATTTGAAATCCCGACTTCTTATACGTTCAGTATGCAGCATTCAAAGCGACGTCATCAATTTCCAACACGTTCTGATATCATTTGTTGTTTTTCAGTCATTTACCGATTTGTTTAGAGAGCTAAATGACCGTGAAATTGAAAATCGCTACAAAATGAACTCTGAAAATTTTGAAACTTGGCATGGTATCATCATTTCACCCGCATAGCATGTGTGAAATAGTAGATAGGATAACGGCAGAAACTAGATGCACTTCGTGTACAAACTGGACAATGTCTTTCAGAGTATTAGGGTTTCTGACGAGAACTCATCTGTTACACGGGCACTTCAATGTTTTTTATACTTATTTGAAATCCCGACTTCTTTTGCGTTTAGTATGCATCATTCAAAGCGGCGTCATCAATTTACAACACGTTCTCACATCATTTGTTGTTTTTTCAGTCATTTATCGATTTGTTTAGAGAGCTAAATGACTCTAATATAAATAGAAGAAAATAAATAATGCAGAAAAGAAAAAACTATATAAAAAATTAATCAAAAATAAATAGAAGAAAATAAATAATGCAGAAAAGAAAAAACTATAAAAAATTGTTGGGGCGCTGTCCAGTGGGCCTGCCAGACCTAGGGTGTGCAAATTCAGGCCCAGAAGGTCCGGCAGACTCACAGGACAGCGCACCAAAGTTAGGCCCAGAAGCCTGCTATATAGAGGAGTTCGAAAGAGTAGCCGCGGCTGGGTTTATAAACCAGTGCGGCTGCACTTCGCTCGGTGAGGTGGGACTAAACATCATGCACCGCGGGTGGCAGCGCAACACCTGGTACTAAAGGGGTCCGCTTCCCGCCGCTTGACCTGAACAAAATTGGCCTTTAGTACCGGTTGGTGGCTCCAACCGGTACTAAAGGCCCCTCCTATATATATAGCACTTGCGAAAAATCTAGTTTTCATCCGCATGTCACCCGTCTTTATCCAACTAGCTTCATCGCCTGATATCTTCGCCGCCGCCGCTCCGCGTCGTCGCCCCCGCCGCCCGTCGTCGCCGTCCCTGCCGCGCGCCGTCGTCCCCACCTCGCGCCGTCATCCCCGTCGCCCCCGCCGCCGCCCCGTACTACATCGCCGTCTCGATCGCGCCATCGCCCCCGCCGCCGCCCGTAGGCCGTCGCCCAACGCTCGTACACACACACACACAAACACACATATTTTTTTATTTTCTTTTTCTGTCGTTTAGATTAATGTTAGATGAATTATATAGATAAGAATGTTAGAATGTTAATTATTGTTAGATGAATCAGATAGAAAAAATGTTAAATAGTCATGTCAATTATTAGATGAATTAGCTAAATATTAATTAGGTATATATATATATATAGGACTCCTCTTCTGTACTCTTGGGAGTATGTATTCCCGTCCTCAATATACCTCATATACGTATTAATTATACCTCTTTATTATTCTCAATATACTTCATTAAATATTCTAAGATACCCCAATATGAGTTTAGTTGAAAAAATATCATCTGCGACGTATTTTTTGTAATATACCTTTTCACGTACAAACACATCAGTATATACATAAATATTTAAAAATACATAGACTCACATGAATTTTTTCATGAAACTCGTTTTGGGGTATCTAATAATTACTAATGAAGTATATTAAAAAATAATAAAAAGGTATAAAAGATTCATCTATGTGGTATGTGAGGAGCGGGAGTACGTACTCCCAGGAGTACACAACCATTTTCCTACATATATACATACATATACTATTCTGATCACGGGATCAGAATAATATTCTGATCACAACATGAACTTCCCGAGTAACGCGCATGACCTTCCCCGAGTACTAGGTTGAACTTCAGCTAAAAGGTGCTCAAATGGGGCTTGCGATATAGCATTGGATAGCTATGGACATCAGTATCATGACCCAAGTTAAATTTTTGGCAATATGTAAGCGGTTTAAGAGCAGTTTTGAAAACCGTTTTTTCTTCATATTAAAAACGTGAATCGTATTTTCGATCGCATTTTTAAACCGTTTATCGGAATGAGGCAAATAATATGGCGTTGGAAAGCTTCTGCAAAACTGCTCCTTCCATATGTTGAAAGTTTTCTCTAATTCCCTACGGTTAAAGAGTAATTCGGAAAATCGTAAAATTTCGCAAACCGAACACCTGAGTTCGTATTTTCGATGCCATTTTTAAACGACTAATCCAATTGAGCCAAATAATATGGCGTTGGAAAGCTTATGAAAATACGCTACTTTTTCATGTTAAATGTTTTTTCTAATTTTGAACAGTTTAAAAGTAATTTAGAAAACGGTACAACTTCCACTGAGTTCGTATTCTTCAGCTAATTTTTTAAACGTACATCCAAATGCAGCAAATGATATGGCGTTGGACAGGTTGAAGAAATGCGAAACGGTTTTATGTCAGTTTTGAAAATTGCTAAAAACGTATTTTTGCCGTAATTTCTACAAACTTTTTCGGAATGGGGCAAATAATATACCGCTGAAAAGCTACGGAAAATTTGAAACTTTTTCATGTTGATTGCTTTCTCTGAATCCTGACCATTTTCAAGTAATTTCGAAAATGGCGAGATCATCCGTTCTGCCTTTATCGCGAAACAGATTATTTGAAAATGCACCGCGTGAAGAACCTGAACTTCTCGGCGCGTGTACCTGAACTTGACTCTGTTTTTCACGTGATTTTTTTGCTCGTAGGTCTCCATCCACTCACCGAAATTGAGCAAGTGATATACCGATGGAAAGCTGTTGTAAACACGCAACTTTCCCGTGTTAATCAGTTTTTCATACTCGCGACGATTTTAAAAGTTTTTCATCTGAAATTCATTCATTGTAGTAGGTGAACTTCCTGCCGTTTTCAGTTGAACTTCCGTGACGTATTTTCGTTTGTAATTTTCTCATCCATTCGTCAGTGTTACACAAATGTTATTCCCTTTTGTACAAATCTCTCTCACAATAATTTTTTTGACTTTCTTCGACGAAGGACTTGAACTTATAACAACAAAACTTTTTTTCTTTGCTTTTTTGTTCTTTTTTTAATACAGAATGCACGCCGTGTATTACATGAACTCCTAGCAGTTATCAACCTGAACTTCTCTCGGTTACATGAAAATATTTGAGTTTTTTTATAAATTTTTAATCTTATTTTTCTTAATCCTTTTTTATGAATTTTGAAACGCTCTATTTTTAATAGTTAAATTTCTTGTTATTTTATTTTTGAACTTCTTATTTCCATTATTTAATAACGAGGAAAATATGAGCTTTCTATAATCATCGAACTTCTCCATCTTTTTAATATGGACTTCCTGGTTTTATTTCTTAATCCTTTTTTATGAAATTTTGAAGCGCTCTATTTTTTTTAAAGTTGAACTTCTTGTTAATTTATTTTTGAACTTCTTCTTATTTTATTTTTGAACTTCTTGTTTCCATTCTTTAATAACGAGGGAAATATGAGATTTTTCTATAATCATCAAACTTCTCCATCTTTTTAATATGAACTTCCTGGTTTTTTTTCTTAATCTTTTTTATGAAATTTTGAAGCGCTCTATTTTTGAAAGTTGAAATTCTTGTTATTTTATTTTTGAACTTCTTGTTTCCATTCTTTACTACCGAGGAAAATCTAAGTTTCCTATAATCATTGAACTTCTTCATCTTTTTAATATGGACTTCCTGGTTTTATTTTATTAATCTTTATAATTTGAATTTTTTAATTTCTTTTTCCAATCAAATTGCTCCCAAATAATAACTGAACTTCTTTGTGTATTGAGAGAATTATTTTAAAATAAGAAAAACATTTTTTTTGTTTTCGAACATGGAAATACAAGGTGAACATGTCTCGCAATTTTTTTTGAATTTCTGCGGACAGAGCACGTGAATTTCTTGCAACAAACCTTTTAGGCTTTTAGTTTTGTATTCTTTTATTCTCTTCTGAAACACATTCTGTGTAGTAGTTGAACTTCTAGCTGTTTTCACCTTAAACTATTGTCACATTTTTCTGTTCGTAATTCCCCACCTATACATGGGAGTTGCACAAATAATATACCTTTGCAAACCTGCTGAAAATACATAACTATATTGTGTACCTAACTTTGATCCATGTCCAAAAAAAATTCTTGAGCTCTTATATATCATACTAAAACGATAGTCTTTTGTAGGCATATAAAAAATGTACAAAGCACGAAATCACATTCAAACCACCACTGCACATATTTATCCTTCGCACCACTTCACAACTTTTTTTGCTTAAACACTCTGATTGATTTTCGCTTCTATCTTTTAGATTGATACAAATGCAACTTTGTCATAGAAGCTAGGAAGGAACAATTATTGTTAAAGAAAGCTAGTGACGGGGGAGGGCCACCGTAGTGCAATTTGAGCATGCACACAAACAGAGAGAAAAATGATGTATGCCGAACTAACACTAGCATCAACACTTACACATGGATAGAGAGAAAAATGCCTTTCGCCGTTTTTTCAAACAATTGTAAGATTGCTGCGTAGTACACTGTTGTATAGCTGTCGTAGAACTTGTCATATCGCAGTAGTAGAACTTACCCGCGGCCGGCATATAGGCATAGTAAAACTTGGCTTATAGGCCTAGTAGAACCGCACCGTAACAGGCACTTAAAGTGCAGAACACACACACAGAAAACACTATAACTAATAATACTAGCAATAGCAATTAGGAAGCAATGGCTAAGATAGAAGAGAACATGGATACGCCAAAAAAAACTTCTACTCGCGCACTGAGGCATTTTAGCAAACACGGTGTGTACACACAAACAACTGATGAATTAAAGAAGCAGAGGAGGCGCAATGGGTCGGAAGGTTGGAATTTGTTCTTCTTATTTTATGTAAAATTAAAGACAACAAAATCACACCGCACTCACTTTTGCGCTTGCTTGTACATCCTGCATGCATTTCAGAGCAAAACTGGGTTGTAAACATTTGTCATTTATTTGTCCAATTTTTTTAATAGAAAACCACAATCATCTGACCGAAGCACCATCTGTCGCATCCATATGATGAACTCATGTTTTTATTGTCATTTCAACTATGCAAATATACGCACTAGAACTTCTTGAAATAACATGTTGACAGGTACACAGACAAACAACACCCAAGTGCCGCAAATTCCACACATCTACTATAGCACAATAAAACATCATTTTCTTTCTTTTCTTCTATTCATGTAACTCCCTCCCGCAACCTCAGATACAAAAAATGAAACAATAGCCATGGATTAACCGGGCTTCTCTTAGCCTTTTTTGTTATGAACAATAGAATTGAAAGATGTAAGTTTAGAGCTGGTCCATGTGCACATGATAATAAAATGTATCTCTTTTCTGGGAACCAAATGTTTTTTATTCACCCGGTAGTAACATGTGTCCTTATCCTCGTACACCACACATTTCTTATCCACAACACGAGGCACTTTGACCCTTGTACGTTCTTCTTTTTTTCTGTCTTTTGCCATCTTTTCTTGGCACACCCAAATCGGTAGCAAGTTCAGAAAAAGAAAACTATAAACATGGGGAGAGGTGTCAAGGGAGCACGACGCAGAAATGTTTTGTAGATGAGCCAGGGAAGCCGCCGAGCGCCCTGCGCTGCAGCAGGACAGGCTCGATGGAAGGTCAGAGAGTGGAGCAAGGTAAGGTCGATGGTGGAGAGTGAATAGGGATTAGTAGTATAGGTCCCAGGTGACTAGAGCCATCTCCATCCTGCTGCGAGGTCAAAGTTGTTGCGGGAGGCCGAAGCTACGGTGACATGGAAGCCTCTATGATGGGGCATGGAGCACCGGGAGTGACAATGCACAAATCATGCAGGCAGCAGAACATACACCTGAACTGAAAATTGCACTCTCTTGCAACATCTCCCTGAAGTAAAATCTCTTTTGGACTGTTGGGTTTCTTCTTCTGCTGAAGCAGCCGCTCAGGGACGGCCGATGCAGGAGCTACCAATGGTAGTGGGGCGACCAGTGCAGCATCGAGAGGTCAGAGGCGGTGGGGTTGGAGCTCTTGGGTGCACAGGAGACACTGAATCCACGAGCATGTGCATAGTAGCGCTGGCGAGCAGGTGTGGAACATGGCCAGGTGCGCCATCTAGAGCTCGGCGAGGGCACAAGGGATCCACTGCCGACGACCAGGGCAACAACAACCTGGAGAAGATACAGGCATGAAGGTCACATCATAGGCCCAGGGAAGGTCGCTGCTTAGGCCTCGGGCAGGTCACCGAGTGTGCTGCGGGAGACCCACGGCCACCACCTGGACGGACTTCTCGCGTGTGAGGCATTGGACTGCTCACTCGAGATAGATTGTTGGGCCGCCGCCGACGGGCATGGCTAGAGGCAAAACAACGAGGAGGCACGGGTGGGGCGGAGTCGAGAGGCCGCGCACACAGCAGTTGGCAGCCTTCCTCGTCCACGGCGAGCACCTGGATGACCCTGATCCAGATCCTCATTGGGGAAGAACCAGGGGAGGAGCGGTGCGGCATGGGGATGGTGGAGCAGCGCCGGCCGGCGGTGGTCGGGAGGCTTGACGGGGCAGCTGTGCGCTGCGGGGTAGGACGACGACGCGCTGGGAGGAGAGAAGGCGGTGCGCTGGGTGGCCGGGATGCGGCGCGTCGTGGGGCATGGCGGTGGTGGTGGCGCGATCCAGGTAGGGTGTGTCCGGTGGCGCTGTGATTTGGGGAGATCGGCGGTGGGATCGAGAAAGGATGAGTCTCGGCGGGGAGGTGGTGGACCAGAGCTCGTGGGAGTGGGATTTTTCTTGCTCCAGATTCGGGAGTTCGGGAACAACCGACCGCCACCTATATAAGCGTCGTGATCCAAATAACTATTCTAATCCCAGGATTAAAATAGTGTTATATATATATATATATATATATATATATATATATATATATATATATATATATATAGGGCTGGACTATTCTGTTACCGGTAACAGGATATTATTCTGTTACCCTCGCCCCCTATAAGGCGCGACGCGTCCACGACCGATCCAGCCCCAATCCGACTCGCTTCCTACCGCCGGAGGCAGCCGTCGCGGGCGCAGCCGGAGCGAGAGAGCCCGCGACGCCGTGATTGGCCGGCGACGGATCCACCGCCGCCTCCTCGTTCCTTCCGTCGCCGGATCCATCGTCGGGGTCGTCATCCCTGCCTCCTGCCTCCTTCCGTCGCCGGATCCATCGTCGGGGTCGTCATCCCTGCCTCCTGCCTTCCTCCGTCGCCGGATCCATCATCGGAGTCGTCATCCCTGCCTCCTGCCTCCCTCCGTCGCCGGATCCATCATCGGGGTCGTCATCCCTGCCTCCTGCCACCCTCCGTCGCCGGGTCCATCGTCGGAGCCGTCATCCCCGCCTCCTTCCTCCCTCCGTCGCCGGGTCTCCTTCTCCGGGGCAGTTATCCCCGTAAGGTGCTTCCTCTACGAACCTCTTCGCCAGACGTCCACCACAAGCAGGTGCTGCATCAATGGTGCCGCCTTGCAAGAACATGCCAGTAAGACGCCCACGAGAGGTAGAAGAAGAAGACAGTACACTGGAGGTAATGTCTGCTCCCCACGTTTATGTCACTCCATCAGTTCGTCAGTCCTGCTATGAAGAAGAACCCGATGGTACATTGCAAATGGTAGCATCAGTTCATTGACACCCCTGCCACTTGATGCACGATTAGGATGTCGAGGTTACTGTCAGTGCATCTAATATGCTATCTGCAGTTCAAGTTAAAAGAAAAATAACACATATGCTTCAGTCCAGGTATTGTGACAAGGTTCAGCTACCTCTGAGAGTTGTATGTTGTTATTCCTAAGAGTACAAGTCATGTAATTGCGTCAGTTCAAACGAGTAACAAAACTGTTACCAAAAAAAATATAAAATTGCTACACAAAAAGTTCAGTGATACATAAACTAGCAGTACTTGTAATGTATATGCATTGATGCACGATTAGGATGTCGAGGTTACTGTCAGTGCATCTAATATACTATCTTCAGTTCAAGTTAGAAAAAAATAGCACATATGCGTCAGTCCAGGTAGATAGTGACGAGAGAGTGCCACAGTTACACAGTAAGTTCAATGATACATAAACTAGGAGTACTTCAAGTGTAGTTGCATAAGTTATAGAAGAACAAAGGAGAAGTCATGCATGAGTTCAATGTCCAGTTTACAAAACAGTGCTAAAAAAACAGTACATCAGTACATCCGTGTTTGAACATGAACGTTCATCAGTTCGACTGAAAAACGAAACCAGATTAATCCCAAAAACTTTTGAATATTGTTTGCAGAAGCATGCAAGGCGGTGCACGCAGCAAGCATTTCATGAGCAAAACAGATATGGGGCACCACCTGGATATTTCAACAGTACAGGCAGATTTGAAGATACACCGCAATCATCAGAAGCACGGACAGGTCCTTCTATACAGCAAACAGCAATGTCTGGGAATGCAAGCTTTGCCGCTACTGGCTTGCAACTAGGCCAACAATATCACCAACAACAAATGTTTTCCTTCCCCAGCGCATGCAAAAAGCCAAGGACAAGAAGGCTTCCACCAGTCGCTCCATCAACATCAATCATCCGTGCTGCAAAAGCAGTTGCGACGGGAAGACCAGGCAAAAAGATAGAAATTTTGGCCACTCTAGCAGGTTCAAAAGTACAACATATGAGCCATATAGACAGGAGCAACATCGCAATGAATCTGAGGAGAGACGTCCGTACAACGAGAGACGGAGATTTTCGTCATCGTTGCTCCCTCCAAGAGATGCATTGCTGCATGTGCCAAGGGTGACACCACCGGCGCCCATAAACCAGGGAGAACAACAAACACCAGAGGCAGCCCAGAGCTATACACATGTAAGTATCCATATAGAAAAAAAATACAAGCATAGTCCATACCAAGGTGCTGTGACCACCCCATCTAACATTTTTGTTTTGTCACTGTTGTGTGCAGCCACCTGACATTGAAGCTTATGTTCTGCCAAGGCTAGAGATGAGGTTTGAAACTTTCGAAGAAACTAAGAACTTCTACAACGTATATGCGAAGCATGCTGGTTTTGCTGTTAGGGAAGGCCCCAAGTTTAAGACCAGAGCCTACCTTTATTGCACGTGCCATGGAGTTTATGAATCAAAGGTGTCTGAAGCAAATAGACAGCGGAACAAAACGACAGCTAGGACTAACTGCGGGGCTAAAATGAGGCTGAAGATTGAAAAGGATGGAACACTTGTCGTAAAAGAGATAGTTTGGGAACACAACCACAGGCTACAGCTCACTCTGCAAATGCTTGTCTTCTTGCACTCCCACAAAAACTTTGACAAAACAATCTTGGAGTACGTCAAGTACCTGCAGTTCAAAGCATTGAACACGCGCAAATCATGAGCATTCTGGGCGGTGATGACCCTGGTAGCTACTTCCTCGAAATGAATGCCAAAGACCTGATTAACATGTAAGTACAAACTTGTTCTCCTCCCATAAACCGCCTACGTCTTTTTTCCTCTGTCAGTACAAACATATCAAGCAACGCATCACCTGACGCCAGTTCAACGTGCATTTTTCAATGAAACTTTTTATATGCAGGAAAGTAAAGAATTCAAGGATTGATGATGTGGATGATGTCCTAAAGACTGTCAACTTCTTTAGGGAGATGAAAGCTATAAACAGGGAATTCTTCTGTGACATGCAACTCGATGAGTCCGACATAGTTAAGAACATATTCTGGGCGAACGCAAGCTGCCGAGGCGCATATCAGGACTTCGGTGACTGCATAACATTTGACACCACGTACAAGACCAACAAGTACCATATGCCACTTGGGGTGTTTGTCGGTACTAACAACCACTTACAGACTACATTCTTTGGTTTCGCCCTGATAAGAGATGAGGATGCAGAATCATTCAGATGGCTGTTCAAGACGTTTTTAAGGTGCATGAGAGGGAAGGCTCCTACATGCATCCTCACGGGTACAACCGCGAAAACCACCCCCAACCACCACCACCACCCCCTACCCCCAAAAAAATAAAAGGAAATTAACACGGTAAAAAATGTTGTGTCAGTTCTATTTGTATATATGCACCACCATATGCTGACCACTCCGAGTCTATTTTCTCATTACCAGACCAGTGCCAGGCAATGGCTTTGGCGATCGCAGATGTTTTCAAGAACAATACATAAGCTATGCCGCTGGCACATTATGAAGAAGTACAGGGAACACCTCGCGTACCTATATTTCCTGCACGAGGACCTTAAGGGTGAATTCACATCAATTCTCAACTGGCCCCTCATGCCAACTGAGTTTGAGGATGCTTGGAAAAGACTCATGGATAAGTACAACCTCCACGATGATGCCACAATGGTGGGCATGTGGAACGAGCGTGAGAAATGGATATCAGCCTACTTCAAAGAAATTTTCTGCGCCAAAATGACATCCACACAGCGAAGTGAGAGCATGAACTATGTGCTCAAGAAGAACTACGTAAATGAGAGACATAACCTACACCGGTTTGTCAGCCAGATAAACTCCTGCGTCAAAAGCAGGAGGCAGACAGAGAACCAGCAGACAATGGGTAACTGGGTATAGCTCTATCACTTGTCATAAGACAAAAAATTACATACTTACTAAAGTAAAAACTTTATTAGAAGTTTTTCCTGCGAGAAAACTAACAATTTGGTCATCATTCTTGCATCTGCAGACGGAAGAAAACACGCTGACCTTCTATGGGTTTGACACCCAGATGGCAAAGCTATACATGCGAGCTGTGTACAGCGAGATCAGAGATAGGCTAAAACTGAGCACTCTCTTCACGGCGACAGAGACGGAAGAGCCCACAAAGTACCTAGTGCGCTACAACCACCCGCAAAAACTGTCTGTGTGGGCTCAGCACGCGTTCCAGGTGGTTGCAGACCCCATGGGACAAACATATGAGTGCGAGTGCAGGCTATGGGACCACACAGGTGAGGACTACAAAAAAGATGTTACATACTATACTACTTTTTTTGCAAAGTTTTTGTTCGAATGAAATGACAAAAAACATGCACCTCTTCCAAAAACAAATATAGGTCTTTTCTGCGTGCATGTCCTGTGCATGATGCAGACAATTAAGGCTCAAAGCATTCCAGAGAAATGACTTGAGGACAGTAGCATCAAACAAGGCATCCCAATACTGCATTGAAAGCTCACTGCTGGCGCTGAACATGAGGGTGCACAGAAAAAGCTTGAGAAGCCAAGAGCAAATGGCAAGGACGCGGGTCGTCATGGACAAACTTGAACAAGAACTCGACGCCATGCATTCTGCTGACAATGAGGGTGTCGCGGACAATGAAGCCATTGAGCAGGATATTGCTACAATGTTGTCCGAGATGAACCATATGGGAGCTATTGACCCGTTTGAGAACGAGGAAGAGGAGCAGCAGCAACCGGAGCTTGCCCGTGTGGACACTCGAGAGCACCGACAAACTCAGATGCGAGATCATGAGCTTGATGGTGCTGTAGGCGAACGACATGACAATAGCACATCCTACAAGCAGCAGCAGGAAAGGGTGATTAAACCCCCAATATTCTCAAACACAAAGGGGAGGAAGAGCAAGACGCAAGCAGCGAAAGCTGCGAAAGCAACAGCCAAAAAGCCACCACGCCCCATCAAGCGCGTGGAATTTGGCCCGGACGGCAAACCCCTCGGGGTAAGGGCATGCGGATTCTGCAACGTCGTGAGCAACCATAACTACCGCACATGCCCACTCCGCACAGATGCCACTGTCAACAAGAACAAGAAGATTGGAGCCACCCAGCTTTCTGCCAATGGAGACAACACACGTAACAGCTACACTTGCCGCAAGTGTGGCGGAACTGACGCACATAATGCCCGCACGTGCAAAGTGGGCAAGGAGGTCAGTGGAGCTGAACATAAATAGGGCAAGGTACAGAGTTCCAAGCAATCAAATGAAGACGATGAAGAAGAAGAGTTTGATGAGAATGACGGCCAATCAGACGAAGACAATGAAGATGACAGTGTTGGGGGTGAGGAAACTGAAACTGACGATGAAGCTGCCAAGGCTCAACCTGGAAAGAGCGCCGGCAAGGCACAACATTCGGGGACAATTAGGAGAAGCTCAAGACTGAACAATACATAGTGGTTATCCTCCTGTGTCAACTAAAAAATAACCGTGTAGTCTCAGTTGAATCAGCACACAATGAGGAAACATTTCACAAAAACACTGTCGTTTACCAAAACTTATTTAGTTTTATCGTCAATTTCTCGATCAGAACTAAAGTTATTTTTTAGCTTCTGATTTGTGCCTGCTGGAGCAGTGACATTATTATGTAAACCATTTGATAATCATTTCGAATGCAATCACAAAATACGTTTGAAAAAACTTATCTGGATATATCCGACGCAAAAGGCTATTGTGAACCAGTAACTCAGGAAAAAAATATGTCAAGGAAAATTTTAAACTCTTGTAGCATATTAGTATTGATAACTATCAGTCGTCAGTTCAAGGCAGAGTACACATCAGTACTGATATAATTTCTGATTTGTGCCCGCTGAAGCAGTGACATTACTATTTAAACCATTTGATAATCCTTTTCAATGCAGTCAAAAATAAAATTGAAAAAACTTATCTTGATATATCTGACGCAAAACTATGTCTGCTCCTACAAGTCCCAATTCAGAAAGACCATCAGTACATAAAAATAATTACATCAAGCAAAATGCGAATATAATACATCCTGTACTGGTGAAAATCTAATTTATTTGTAAAAAATACTCACATGTTATCTTGATATAAACAATCCTTTAAAAAAATACGAAAATTGTTTTAAAAAAACATTAGCACCACACATAGTATCGCTGGTATTTGGTACGTTCAATTACACTTCAATCACCAGTCCGAGTACGACACTAGAGGAGTTCAGACCTCCACCAACACCGACGCTGACACGTGCAAGTGGGATAAGCAGCTGATAAGTACAGCTTGACTATACGAATCGGTGCCACAGTAAAATGCCATCATCACCACCGCAGAGACGTGCAAGTGGGGTTTTGCAGGTCATAAGTACAGTTACACAAGACTAGTCAGTTCAACAGTAAAACCCATTTAACTTGGACGGTTAGTTCTTCCAGGCCACCACCCGCGCAACCCACTGCGCGGTTGCCACGACGCACTGCAAACGGTGACCCCCACAACCACTACACACACTACATACACCCGCCTCCCATAAACCACCATTGCCGCTTCCATTTCCACTACACACAAACCTCCAGCGGCTCTCTCCAAAGCCCACAGTCGCCGGAGGAAGGCCATGGCGGAGGAACCGTCGGCCAAGCGTCATCATGCCGAGACGTCGGACAAGTGGAGCAACCTCGTCGACATTAACGTCCCCGGTGAGAAGCGCGACTACACCAGAACGCTCAAAGGGGTTGAGCTCCACGGCAAGGAGATGCTGGAGATCGTCTGCACCAGCAAACCAGACAAGGCCGACGAGGTGATCTCCAGGCTCTGGAGGAAGCTTGGCGGCAGGATTCATAGGATCGTCGGCGTTGGTGTGCACTACACCAACGAAGATGAACCTCCCCAGATGGCGGCAGTCCTGCAGTTGTGCATCGACGAACTCTGCTTGGTGTACCACATCGCAGCGGCCACAAAATGGTGAGCAATCCTACTCATTTGCCCTGCATATGGTTTATCTATTTTATTAGTACTGTATCCTGAATATTTAATCACACTTGTTTCCCAACTAGATGTACTAGTGTGGTTTGTGAAAAGTGGATGCACTACTGCATTTTCTCAAGTAGATATACTATAAAATGTATTTTTGAACCTGATACACTGGATTACTATTTGGAAAATCTTGGGGAAGATTAAATTCGGAAGTTGATCGACTAGTGTAGTTTCTGGAGTTGATACAATAGAGTAGTCTATGTAATTGATGTATTAAAAAAGATATTTCTGAACTTGATGTAGTGAAGTATTTTCTGAATTTGATGCAATGTTATTTTCGTAAGAAAATAAACTAAGGACTTGGTGAAGCACTGGTTCTGTGTTATCCTATTTCAACAAAAGTAGAATAAACTAGTACCAATGCGGAACATAAAACATTGACTGAAACTATGTATAATCCAAGAAGAACAATAACATGACGTCCTTAATTTAATTTCAGAACTTTCTTTACTAGTTTTTGAAGTACATTCATCCATTGTTTATCCTACATAAACAACTACTTCATGGATTCATCACTTGTAAAACAAAACAAGAATGGATAATTCAAACATCAAAGTAATGCTAATATTCAAAATGTCTCTGCCCTTGCAGGCCCAAGCGCCTGACCGACATGCTGCACCATGACAAGTTGTTCACATTTGCCGGTTTCAGCATTGAAAGCGACAAAGAGAAGCTGAAGTTGTCCGGTATGGAGATCAACCCCAACAAGTTCATCGACATTCAGCGCAAGTGGAGAGTTCCATACACCGGAAAAGAGTATGACTCCTTGACTGATGTTGCAGCCAGCGTCATCCACCCATTCTACAAAGGCATGAAGAACAAGATCAACACGCAGAAAGACTACAAACTGTGGGGGACAAGCGAGCTGCCAGACAACCTCATCGAGTACGCAGGAGTAGATGCGTACGCCGCGTATAAGTCATGGTTCATGATCGACTACATCACAGATGGTTCAGAAATTGCGAAAGAGCGGGAGGCTAACAACTACTACGACCACCCCTATTGCCCATTTACGGGATGAAGATACATCAGAGCCTGCCTTCGTCTTACTTCTGCTTGTGATTGCCTTTTATCTTGTTGTTTCAAACTAGTAGTTTTCTCTTGTTGGGTTGAACCAGTATGACTATGTCGTGCTTGTCATGTTTGAACAAGTTTAGTTATGTCGTCAAGTACAATGTTTTGCTTATCTCATTATATAAGTTTGGTTTGGTAGCTTCGTATGTTGTTAATCCATCATTTCAGAATTGAAGAAGTAGCTTCTGAATGGAACTTTGTCGTTGCTCTAAAGTACTAGTTGCGATGCAACTAATCACACAACGTTGTTCCATGTCAGTACAACTCAGTACACTTGATCGGACATTACATACTTACTACAATAAAAAGTACAAAGAAGCATCAGTCCGTAAGCGCTACTATGAATGCACTATCAGTACAACTCAGTCTACACGCAAGTACCATAGTTCTGAAAATGACACCAGAAGACACTTGAGAATAATCACAAAAACAAACACAAAAAAGAAGGCAAAAAACTCAAATGAAAAAGATTACACTCACACAAAACTGACAACAGCTAGAACAAAAAGTACCAGTCCAAGTTACTGGTGTAGTCAAGTACTAGATTCAAACAAAACAAAAAAATTGACCGCCCAAGGTCAGGAGCAGGCCCTGACAATGTTAGATACTTGAACTCGAGCCCGTGGGCGAATCCCTAGTAATCCGCACGAGGCAGGACCCGTCGACCAGGGCCCAGAGGTCAAGAGAGAGAGCGAGCGCCGTGTATAAGCACTCAGGTAAGTGTTCAGAGGAGTTCGACTGGTGAGCGTCAGCTGCGCTTATAAACAGGTCCGAAGCCCCCTCGACTAGCGAGGTGGGACTAAACCCAGAGCGCACACGCACGACGCACTGCACAGGCGCGTGGACGAGCTATCTGGGCCGGAAAACGGCCCAATAGCCTCTACATCGTCAACAAAACACCCCACCAAATAAGCCCAGCTATACAAACCAGAGGGCGGGACAAAAGAAATATAAACCACAAGAAAAGTGTTTGTAAATTAACCTCTACAAGAAAAAAGGAAAAAAATATGATACAAAAACAATGAACCTCTAAAAAGAACAAAACTTAATAGTCTTTCTGTTAAATGTACATAATTTAAAAAACAGAATTAAATATTACTTTCAAGTTCAACTACTAAAACTAAAAAAGTTCAAAACATATAATGTTTGTCAATTATGCTAAAAATCTTGTTTATATAAAAACTACCAAGTTCAACTACTAAAAATCTAAAAGCTCAAACATATAATGTTTGTCAATTCTACTAAATTTCTTATTTATATAAAAACTGATTATTCAACTACTAAAATTCAAAAAGTTCAAATGGAATTTTTTGTCAATTTTGCTAAATTTATTATTTATATATAATCTGTCCACACCATAACGAACGATCTGCTCGTAAAATAATCTCAAACCCCCACCCCCAACCTAAGTTACAAAAAAAATCAGTTGAAACATACATACAACATCAGTGCTAAAACAGCAGGATCAGTCAGGCCACTCGCACCACTGTGACATCAAATTTCAAACCCATGCGCTGTTTGAAATTACAATTCAGTTCACACGGTACTAAAACATAAGTGCAGTAAAAATGAGAATACAAAAACTATAAAGACCTAACTTAGGTTTGTACAGATGAAAATAAAATAAGTACAAGTTTTGAGCAACAACTCCCAGGGCGCTGAAAAAAATGTTTTGACATACACTAGTGTATAAAGGCTTCAATAGAAAAACAATACTTAAACATCCACACGGAAAAACATCACAGATCCATACGTCACCTAAACAGTGCAAAATGCCATCATCACAACCACAGAGACGTGCAAGTGGGATTTAGCAGATCGTAAGTACAGCTTGACAAGACTAATCAGTGCACTAGTAAAACACATTTGTCTTGGACGGTTAATTCTTCCAGGCCACCACCCGCGCCACCCATTGGGCGGTTGCCACGACGCACTGCAAACGGCGACCCCCACGACCACTACACACATGCCCCCGATGAACCGCCTCCCACACACCACCGTCGGCGCACTGCAAAAAAAAACCCCATTGTCTTCCATCTCTCCATCATTCCCACATATCACCATTGCCGCTTCCATTTCCCCTGCACAAAAACCTCCAGCGGCTCTCTCCAAAACGCACAGTCGCCGGAGGAAGGCCATGGCGGAGGAACCGTCCGCCAAGCGTCATCATGCCGAGACGTCGGACAAGTGGAGCAACCTCGTCAACAATAACGTCCCCGGCGAGAACCGCGACTACACCAGAACACTCAAAGGGGTTGAGCTCCATGGCAAGGAGACGCTGGAGATCGTCTACACCAGCGAACCAAACAAGGCCGACGAGATGATGAGCAGGCTCAGGATGAAGGGCGGCGGCTTGTATCCGAGCTTCATCGGAGTTGATGTGGAGTACACCGACGAGGAAAAACCTCCACAGATGGCGGCAGTCCTGCAGTTGTGCGTCGAGGAACTCTGCTTGGTGTACCACATCGCAGCGGCCACAAAATGGTGAGCAATCCTACTCATTTGCCCTGCATATGGTTTATCTGTTTTATTAGTACTGTATCCTGAAAATTTAATCACACTTGTTATCCAACTAGATGTACTAGTGTGGTTTGTGAAAAGTGGATGCACTACTGCATTTTCTCAAGTAGATATACTATAAAATGTATTTTTGAACCAGTATTATTCATTCATCTGTTGTACCAGTACTAGTCACTAAAAACTTAATTAAAAATTGTTTCCCAACTAGATGAACTACTATGGTCTATGAAGTGGATACACGATTACATGTTTATCAAGTTAAATGCATTTCTGAAACTGTGGAGTGGATTGTTTCACGAGATTGGCATCTGAAAAAAGGTTATAGCATTCTGAACTTTATGCACCAAATTAATTTCTGAACTTGATGAACTAGCATAGATTCTGATCTTGATGCACTATTATAGTTTATAGAATTGATGTATTAAAAGATCTTTGGTGAAGTGGTATAGGTCCATATCTTCATGCACATGTTTCTCAAACTAATTTTTGGACTTGATATAGAATTAATGCACAAAGATGTATCAAGCACTGGTATAGGTCTTTTACTCAACAAAAAAGAAAACTAAACTTGAATCAAGCAACGCATCTATCATTGACTCTGGTAAAATGATTCTCTAATTTGGTGAAGCATTTGGTAAAGCAAAGAAGATAGCAAAAAAGAAAAAATAGCACGGTGTAGTTGAATTTAATTTCAGGACTTTGTGTACTAGTTTCTGAACTACATTCATGCATGACTCATAATATATAAGCATCTACCTCGTGGATTATCACTTGTAAAACAAAAAAAAGAAGAAGAATTAAATCCTCAAAAAAGAAGACTAATCTATAAATGTGTGTCTCCCCCCTTGCTGGCCCAAGCGCCTCAAAGACTTCCTGTGGGAGGAGAAATTGTACACATTTGTTGGTTTCAGCATTGGAGGTGACAAGCGGATGCTGCAGGAGTCTGGTTTGGAAATCAACCCCAACAACTTCATCGACATGCAGCGCAACTGGAAAGATCCAAAGACCAGCAAATACTACGACTCCTTGGCCGATGTTGTAGGCGGCGTCATCCACCCATTCTACGAAGGCATGAAGAAGAAGATGAACAGGGGCAGACCACAAACTATGGGGGAACAGCCCGCTGCCAGACAACCTCATCACGTACGTAGGAATAGATGTGTACACAACGTACAAGTCATGGAAGACAATCGACAACATCGTGACAGGTTGGGAAATTTCAAAAGAGCAGGAGGCTGACCCCTACTACCACTGCAACTTCACGGATGAAGATGTATGAAAGTCTGGATTTGTTATGTTGAACCAGCTACCTTATGCTGTGTGTGTCCTTAGTATTGTTGTTTCAGATTTGTAGTTTGCTTTCATTATGTTGAACCAGCTACCTTATGCTATGTGTGTCAGGGTTTGAACAAGTTTCCTGTGTCTATCAAGTACATTGTTTGCTTATGTCGTCCAACAAGTTTGCTAGCTTCCTATTTTGTTCATCCATCATTTGAAGTTGAAGTAGGTTGAAGTTGAAACTTGATGGCTGCCACGCAGCACTAGTCATGGAGAAAAAAAAGTGGCAGAGTAACTAAGGACAAAATCAAATAGTAGCCTTCGACGCTCAGTACAGCTTAGACATGAACGGTAGTACTATCACGCTGAAAAATTCAGTTTTTAGTTTCAGACGAACACTAAAAAGACTAAGTTTCGGCCGAGGACAACATTCAGTACTAAAAAGCATCGTGGTAAAAAGTAGTTACAAATTCACTAAGTACTGCATCAGGAAAAGCAAAGAAACACCAGTACGTATTTCCTAGTCACTAGCATCCTAGGGCTGAAAAGTTCTGGTACAGTTGAACACACGATACGTTCATTGTACAAAAATATAAAAAGGAACGGGAAGCTTCAGTTCGCATTCCTTAAAAACAGTGGCATACTAAGAATTAATAGTGGCAATACAACTGAAATCTCAGTACAACTTAGTCTATACAGCAAGTGCTAGGATTATACCAAACATTGCCTGGAGAAGAACCACAGCCTAGAAAAAAAAGAAGGCCAAAAACTAAATCAAAAAATATAAGTTCGTCAAAAGAGAAAAATCACAAGAAACACAATAGAAGACATACTAGCATCAAACAACACAAACAATAAATAATCAATCAAAAGTACTAGCACAATTGGAATCTCAGTACAACAAAGTTTATTCGGTAAGTGCTATGATGATACCAATTAATGCATTAAGAAAGAAAATAGTTTTGAACTTAATAGGAATACGTATTAAACGTAGCTAATTTAAACCATTACATTAACTCTTACTATCAAGTTCAACTACTAAAGTTCAAGAAGTTCAAAAAGAAATTTGGCACTAAAATTTTGAAAGCCTTACGCTGAATGAGACTTCAAATCAGTACTAACAGAACTATACCATAAGTACAAGAAAACGAGAGTACAAAAACTATAAAGGTCCAAGTTAGGATGGAATCACATAAAAAATGATTTCAGTTCAACTACTATATAAGTCTTTAGTACAAAAAAAACTTAACCAAAACGAATTCCCAATGAAACATTGTGCCACACCTAAAACACAACACAAAATATACTAGTTATTACATAGTACTCGACAACACATCAAACACTACAAAATATAGCCTACAATGTTTTCAAGAGATATATCACACAACTATCCAATTCACTATGCAAATGATGACCATTTATCCTATGCATCAGGAGCCAAAGCCTGAACCTCCTTGGGAAGCTCCGTCACCATAAGATGGTTATTACGGTTCAACATAACTCTATACAGATCCTCAGCGTTCCAATCAACAATGCGTGGCTGCAAAACAATAAAACAAATTATCAAAAATCATGGCACATAAAAAAAGGATGCACAATAAGCCAAAAACAGAAAGTGAAAAGCTCAACAAGAAACCCACGTCATTATATCGAATGTTCTCAACGATCTTTTCACCATCATAGCATCGCGCATACTTCAGAGTATAATGGCTACATTAATTCGGCCCTTGAAGTGGAACCTGGAAAAACGTTGGTTTCTTTGCAAACAGCTCTCAATTGGGCTGCTTGCTCGCATTGTACTAAGCATCACCATACACAGCCTTCATTACTTTGACCAATCTAGAAATCTGTAAAAAAACAAAACAACCCACACAGTTTTAGATCTCAGAAACAGCAGAAAACAAAGATACAGAAAATATTAATCCAGTACAGATAATAAATGTCACTCACAATCTTCTCGCAGTCTTTGTGATAGGTGTTCTTCGAAGGACGGCGGTTCTTCGGATAAGGTAAAGACTCAAGGATGTCAATGCTACTTCGGTACCGATTCATGACATATTAGAATAGTGGCTCACTTTCTTATCCTTTGATAAAACCATAGGCTTGAATAGAGGCATCATGATCTAAAAACAAATGACCAAAAAAGAGATGTTAAATATTCAAAGTAAAAAGAAGCATCACAACAAACAAATAAAAACAAAAAATTAGCTAGTAGATCTCACAAGGTCGGCACTGAGCAAGTCTTCATTAGCTTTAACATAGCTCTTGAAATCTCTCACTGCACTCTCCACATTAAACACTTTATTTTCATCCTCATAAAACGAACAGTCAAGCACAACCTGCAAAAAAGCCAAAATAGAAAATAGACAGCGGAAAAAGAATCAACAAGCAAAGTATTATTAAAAATCGTAAAAACAATAGACAGTCTTGTTCAACATAAAGAAACCGATCTGATTGATTACCGTGATGAAATATGGACTCAGCAATATCCTTTTCCCAGATGCGAAATCAGCATTTCTATCGGGATCTTGCTTCCAATAATCAACGAGGAAGTCAATTACATCACCCTCCATCATTTGCCCAGGTGAAAAAACTTCGCATCATTACGTTTCCATCAGGCTGAGGTATCATGGAGAATGTATTCCTACAGCACACACAAGAACAAAAAGAAGGAGAAGCAAGATAAGGCATTCATAGCAGTTCGAGTTGTATAAAAAGGAACAATTCAGGCCATATTTATCTAGCAGTTACAACAAAAGAAAAGGAAGAGGAAAAAATAATGAGAGATACTCACTCGCCATACTTCTCACGCCATTCATTACTAAGCAACAGATTATACAACCTGCGAGCCTTCTCCAGGTGAGGGAATTTATAAGGGTGAAGCTGCTGCACAGGGGAGCAAAACTTTATAGGAGCTCTGGGCGCATGCTTCGTGCTTACAACATTGCCAGAATCCAAAGCGGGATCTTTCCTAGCACCACCAGCTCTACGAGCCACTATTCTAGCAAGGGGAAATAAACCTTTGGCAGCAGCGCTCCTCGTGACTCTTCTAACGCCAGCAATCTTGTCAAACACATCATCATCACTCTCTATCAATTCCACAATGGGATTCTTGGGTGTAATAGGGCTATCTGCACAAGCAGCCGTAAAACCTCTCAGAGCTCCCAACCGCCCCTTCATAACACCAGATCTTGTCTTTTCGGGAGAACGCCCCTGGCTAAGATCAATAGCTACGCGCTCGAGCTCCAAGAACTGGCTACCAAAGAACCTGTAGTCAGCCTCACCAAGATCCAGCCACTCACCTGAAAAAAGAAGAAGACCGCACAAAGCGTAAGTTCAAATACATATTTCATGAAAGTACTAATAGAGAAGTACAAGCTGCAAACAAATTACAAAAGTCCATGCACACGTATAGGGTTCGATGCCAAACAAACCCCGGAAGTCAACATCAAACACATAGCTAGTTGCGTAGGTATACAGCAAAGTCTTCCTAATGTCGAAAATGTCTTCATGGCTGTAATGGGCCATTTCAATTACACCAT
The DNA here is from genome assembly GCF_002162155.2 of Triticum dicoccoides. Classification (NCBI taxonomy): domain Eukaryota; kingdom Viridiplantae; phylum Streptophyta; class Magnoliopsida; order Poales; family Poaceae; genus Triticum; species Triticum dicoccoides. The sequence goes on from NC_041380.1 coordinate 27,746,204, forward strand.
CCTCCTGGCAATAATAGGTCTTGCAGTTTTGTAGCATAAAGAATCCACAATCATGACTGTAAACAAAGGAAAAATCAAAAAATGGTACAACACAAAATCCAAAAAATACAGGAACAACATCCTCCAGCAACAAAAACAACCAGCAAAAATCATTAAAAACGGATACTCATGTGTTTTCCTGCTGAGGCACCCGCACAAACTCGCAAGAGAAACCATCAATATGCGCCGGTGAGAACGGTTTGGCCCTTTCTACACTGGACTCTCTCCAAAGCTTATTTATATTATCTATCATATTCCTTAAAAATCTAACTGCATCACCCCAGGTTTCATCAGGGAGTGAATCAAGACACTCGAAACGACGGAACTTCAAATTCAGAACAACCAAGCACCAATGCCCAGATACTTCACTAGGCTTCATGGTAGCCACAAATGACGGTGGATCAAATGTCGGGAAAAGAAGCTGAAAAAAATCGCAGAGGAAAAATGAATTTACCAAACAATAAAATAAAAGAGGGAAATTGAAATTCATAAGTACAAACAAAAAATCAAATAATCATAAAGAAATTATATCCACCGCCCAAAATTGAGGAACAATCATATCAGTTCAATTCCCTTGCAACAATAAGTACATCTTTAATAAAAGAAGCACAGATCAAGTTCATTCCCCACACCTCCCAAAACTGCAAAGAAAACATGACAGTTCTAGTTAATGAGTACAAAAAGTCCAAGTTCACCTACTTGGTCAAAACCATCAGCACCTGATCTTGTGAGCCAATTTAGCACATTGCAATCAATATTTCCATCACGGATCTTGGTCTGTTGTACAAAAAGAACAACAATAGTTAGAAAATTGGCAAAACAAGTTATCATCCTATTTACAAAAAAGCAAAAATACTGACCGTCACCCATCTGGGAACTATCAACTTGTCAGTGTCTCGGTACTTCTGACGTAGAGAATATAAAACAACATCAGCACTGTCTGAGTTGAGCATGCCAGTGGGGACAAACGCTTTAGCAATAGAACCAACACTGGCATCACATTATTTATTTTGAAACATCGGCTTGTGACTAGAAAAACACAAAAGATTACATGAATTAAAACTACCGCAACAACAACAATAATCACACTAGAGAAAGAAAAAGAGACAAAAAATGGTACGGGCAAAATCCCAAACTAACCATTTCGTACGGTTCATGCGCAACCTCGTAACAGCGAAGAAAAACGTATCAACCTTAACAACATTACCGCTTTCTGCTTGCAGAAAATGATGAAAAATAATAAGTTCAACAACTACAAGAGAACATGTCCAAAATGCCAAAATTGAGAAGTACACCCCATTTACAAGTCCTTACCTAGACTATCAGGGTTTGACGACGATGGTAGTTCCGGTGATGAGACCGTTATGCCTCCAGTTTCAGGGTTTGACGATGGGACATCTTGAGAGGACACCAATATTGATGCGCTTTCAGGGTCTGTAGAAAGAAAATCTTGGGATGACAAGAGCGCCTCCTGCGTCAAGGGGTCAGAAGAAATTGACAGAAGTAAATCATCATCCTCGTATGGCACCTCCTCCACGCTAGAAGCATATTGCAATGCATCACCGTAATCAACACCTCCAGGCGGGAAATTCTCCAGCGGGAAATCTTCACAACTAGAAACATTTTCATTCCCAGTAATACCAACACCAGGCGATTTGGCATCAAGTATGCTGGCGGCACCGGCATCCTCATCAGCAACTTTGGTACCAACATTGCACCGACTACTCAATGGAACATCATGAGCATCATCTCCACCACTAAGGACAACCTCACGCTCAACAATAGTAATCTGATGAAAATAAAAATTCAGAAAAAGTAAATAATATGAACAAAACTAACAATAAAAAATAAGCTACCAATAGGTGCACAAAAAAATAAACCTTGGAAGCATTCACAGCAACATCATCGAACTTGCTACTGCTAACATTCAAAGCGACATCACCAACAGGCAAACAAGGCTCATCACCAACAATAGGACCCTGATTCAAAATGTAATGAGACAAAAAACAATACTATTATGAGCAACAATAAATGGTGTGGGATAGAAAAATGAACAAGCAAGACACATCGGTGCGCATGAAATTTTAAGAAAATATTAATAAACACAATGAAAATAAAAATAACCTTGCACTTATCAGTAGATAGATCATTAACTCCACCGTTAAAAGCAGCCTCAACATTATGACTGGTCTCCTGCATGAAAAGAAAAATTAATAAACAGATGTAGATCAGGAAGTTCAACTACAATACTAACAGCAGAACAACATAGTAAAAACATACAAACAATGAGGACTGACTCACATCAACAACAGGGTGCTGCGAGCCAACATCGTTCGTACGCTGATCAGAAACATTAGCCTCAGTACCATCATCAGCCCTGCTATCGGTGCCAGCAGCCTCATCATGATCAATCTGCATGAAAGAAAATTATTAATAAATAGATGAACATGAGGAAGTTCAACTACAACAATTACATTAGGACAACAACATAAAAATTGCAAAACACCAAGGACTAATTCACATCAACATCAGGACACTCAAAGCCAACATCATTCGTTTCATAGTCAAAAACATTAGCCTCAGTACCATCACCAGCCCTGCTGTCGGTGGCAGCAGCCTCATCCTGCTCAAACTGCTTGATAACAACATTTGCACTTTCTTCATATGGCTTGCAGCGAGAGTTTTGCATAGTTCTGAAACGCTTCATGTTGTTCAACAGGCGAACCGAGCTCTGAACTAGATTAGCGGCACCGTCGCGCATATCACCGATTAAAATTCTCTCCATCTCAATGTAGTCAACAGATTCCTCAGCGTTAAATTGATGAACTTCAGGAAAGATACCATTGATACAACTCAAACGCTCAACTGTCGTTGGGACCTTTCGCAGCTCAGAACACACATTACTTAAGATATGCTCAGTGCGCTCCAACGCTGAAACAGCAACATCAATACCAAAACCCTGCCTCTGTGAAGCACTAGCATTACTAGGGACAGGGGGCATAACCAGCACCCTCAACACCACGACAATCCCTCAACTCATCCGGCAGAGATGAAAACTTCGGGACCTGAGACGACGGCATCTCGAGGACTGGCCGTTTATACACTCGGAAAAAACAACCTCCTCTTGAGTTTTCCACTACAAACAAAAGGGAAAAATAGTTAATCAATCAACGCAACACATAGGGAAAAATAAATCATGATATTAACAGATTTAAAATCAACACCGCTAATAAAACTTTAACTGTCATTGCCAATTTGTTAGTATTTACGGACAGGCCAGTTGAACAAAGTTATTCAGTTCAACCAAACACGAAACAACAGTACTAAAAATCCATACCTAAACCATACAAAATATAAACAGACAACTCTACAGTACAAACATGTCCACTACAGCAAAAAATAGCTATACCTAAAAATAAAAAAAGGTCTGCAAGAGACAAAACAAACAAAACTCACCGGAAGCTTCCCAAACACCCAAGTCTTTGGATCTGCGTTGCCTTTTTTTATCAAATCTGCATCAACCAGATCAGAAAGCTTGGCAGGATCCATATAACATATGCGGGGGACTCGCATGTCAGGCTCCGCAGTTTTGCCACGGATAAGGCAGTCAAGGTACATTAGTACAGGCCCTATGGCACAGCCTGTGATTGCCTTCCCCATGGTATAACCACTTTGGTACTTGGCAACAGTCCTTCTAAGCTCATCAACCATCAGCTGGCAATAATCCATATTAGCCATGTCCTCAAAGACGAGACCCTCAAACATTGCTGCCTCTCTGGAAACACGCGGGGCAGATCCAGGCAACACAACCTTCATAAACACAATAATGAAGAACACTTTCAGGGCAAGGTCATCTTTGCTAGGATCCTTGACGAGCACCTTGAGCTTATTCCTCAAATCCTTTGTCTTAATATCTTTGTCCCTGCTAATGTCAAGCTCCGATCTTAACTTCATCAGAGCGTCATCATATCCATCCTCTGACGGCCTTGGCGTAGAACGACCACCACGAGGGAAACCAAATAATTGTTGTATACCATCGCTAGTGATGCGAAGCTTCTTATTAGCCTCACCCATGTCAAGAGTCATTGTATCACAATCTATCCTCTGGTACAAAACTCCCATTAGAGGGCGGGAAATGTTAGACTTCACCCTCCACCCGAAGATAGAACCAAAACCAGATGCATGAACCCTAGCCACATGCCGACTCTCGAGCAATTTAGCACAATCTTCAACTTCTCTCAACGAACATCGCTCAGTTAAGTTCAATTTCTGTTGGTCACCTTCATCCAAGGCAACTTTTCCGGCATTGCCTCCTACCGGCTTGACCGGACTCCTGACGCTAACAGGCTGTAAATGAAAACAAAAAAGCCACACCTTAAAAAAATGAATATAGAAAACAACAAAAGCATATGAATGAAAGTAAAAAGAAAAAGAAAAGATTGCACAAGTTCAACTATTAAAACAACATCAGTACCACCCCTGAATTGATGCAAGCAATGATCAGCCTAACCTGGCCGCAATACCAGCCGAAACACAATTAAATCATTGCAAGTACAACTAGTAAGTCACATGCAGTACAAAACACAAACCACTGCAAACAATGAATATAGAAAACAAAACAAGCATACGAATGTAAGTAAAAAAAAGATTGCACAAGTTAAACTATTGAAACAACATAAGTACCACAATCAAAATAGATGCAAAACAATGACCAGCCTCACCTGGCCAGCATACCAGCCCAAACACAATTAAATCATTGCAAGTACAACAACCAAGACACATGCAGTACAAAACACATACCACTGCAAATTCATCTTCTGAATCAACTTCAATATCATCTTCTTCAGATGCAGAATCTTTAACTTCAACACGAGCACGCTTCTTCACGCCTTTGTTCACTTTTGCAGGATGAACTTTACGCTTCTTATTTTCTTTCAACAAAGACCGCTCTTGAAGAGGAGAGGAAGAAGGCTTCTTATTTGTCAAACCTCGTGGACTCCGACGAATAGAGGAGCCACCAAGTTTGCTTGGACCAATTTTCACAGCAAAACTATCCGCATTAGCTTTGCTATTACCAGGTTGGGAAATAGCTTTCACACGTGGACTACGCCTCTGTGTGCCATCAGGAATTCGATCTGACATCTTCCTCTTCAAAACAGCTTTCTTCTCCTTAACTCCATCACGATCAAACACTTGCGTAAAACGAGTTTGCATCAAGTTTGTCTTCACATGCATGTCACTTCCATGAGATCCGACATGAACAGTTGAAAAACCCGCGTCACCACCTTCGTCGCCTACACATTTAGGAGCTTGAGCAACATCAACATCACTTTCTGGCACACAGGCAGCCTTTTGACGCCGTTCCAATTCCTTTCTCTTCTGGAATTCATACTTCTTCTTTCTTATCCTTTCATCCTCGAGCTGTAACTGCATAGGAACATCCTCAGCTTGGGTAACAGGCTCAGTGCCATCAACACTTTGAGACTGAGTAACAGACAACTGCAAGCTGCCACCAGTATCATCAACGTTAAGTGAATACATTCCATCATTAATATCTTTAACAACATCAGCAATGTCCTCTGGAACACCATGGCTGTCATTAACTGCATAAACCAATAACATAACCACGCACATAAAAAATTAAAACACAATTAACATTGCAGACACAAAAGATAAATAAAGCGCATTGCATCAGACACAAAACAAAACGGAACAACTGATGTAACTAAGCATATATATGTATTAAAGGCTGATAAAAATAGAGCAAATATAAGGGAAACACCAGCAACATTCACAAGTTCTTCTAGAGGATTTTGTGTCTCAAAAATAACATTCGCAAGATCTTGAAAGCGTTCTGATTTGTCAGAATCAGGAGGCACCGGCACTCCAACATCTGCAACAACATCATAATTAGCAAAAAAAGTACAAGAACAATCAATCAGTTCAACTATGTGAACACTACAAGTTCACGGAATAAAACAAATATGAACCCACCACTTGCAGAACAAACTTCAGAAAACACAACTCTTTCAACACCATACTAGTTCCTCATTGACTACTACAACCTATTCAAATGCCAGGACAGCAGTTCAAAATACACATGGTCATAAGTACTACATCCTGTCTGCACGTTGCATCAACTGCCAAAACCATACACGCCATACAATCCAGGACAAAATTAACACATATTAAAATACATACAACTTATAAAGTCGATAAGAAAACAACTGTACAACATAAAAACCGGATCTATTAAAACATCATCCAAAATACAGGGAAAATCACCTGCATTCAATTTGTCCGGACTGGTTGATGTACCCATTGAGATCTACAGTCCTAAAATCGGCCGAACCAGATCTGTAAGACACATGAACAAAAATTAGGGATTTGAACTATTTCAGAAACGAAGCACGCCATACAAAAGCAAAACTCTTACCAGCAAACACAAAATCCGCCACGCAATCCAGTATCACTGCCGCCAAACGCTCGTTCAACAGCAAAGGAACCCTAGCGAGTGTAGCCTGGGACAACAAAGAGAGCAAGAGATTAGAAATAGAGAGAAAATCTGAGCATAAGAAGACGCAAGCAAAGTCAATGGCAGAGCAAAAAGAACAAAAAAGAGCACCCGGACCTCCACCCCTAGGGTTCAACCCTCCGGCCGACGCTCCTGCGGCAGAACAGGAGAAACAACTCCCGCTCCGAGAAGAGAAGAAGAGGGGAACGAAGACGGAATCGATTTGGGGACGGGAGAGGAGCAGAACGAGGAAGATAGGAGGTTAAAAGGTGAGTGGGAGGGTTAAAAGATGACTGGGAGAAAACGGACGCCTAAAGCCCACAACCGCGGCGAAGCCCACTGTCTCTAGCCAGTTACAATAGATAATACCAAAAATCAAATACAAATAAAAAGAATTAATATAGATGGTGAAAACAAACGGCTAAAGTACAAATAATAACTCACAACAGTACAAATTTTTTTATCAAAAAAGTACAAATGTAAAAACAATTCATAACGGTGAAGTTTTTCCCCTAAGAAATAAAAAAGATAAGATAATGGGGCAAGTCATGTTACGGACTCGCCTCCGCATGCGACGCCGTGGCACGCCGCGTCGTCGCCTGCTACGACTCGTTCCTGGCTCGGCCTCGCCGGGATGGGGGAGG
>NC_041380.1:27753410-27758369 GCF_002162155.2 Triticum dicoccoides
AGTGCGGTTATTCTGTTTCCCCCCACCCTAAACCCACGCACCCACACCCCCTAAGATAGATAATGGGGCAAAGTCCATATAAGGAAGATGTGTCAATACAACTATGCCCCTCGGTACGGTTCGGTGCGGGGGCAAGTCATGTTTCCCCCACGCACCCACACCCCTAAAAAAGATAGAAAACGCGGTTATTCTGTTTCCCCACGCACCCACACCCCTAAGAAATAAAAAAGATAAGATAATGGGGCAAGTCATGTTACGGACTCGCCTCCGCATGCGACGCCGCGGCACGCCGCGTCGTCGCCTGCTATGGCTCGTTCCTGGCTCGGCCTCGCCGAGATGGGGGAGGGGGGGTCCCGACCCCCCTCCCCCTCCGGCTCGGCCTTGCGCTAACGTGGCAGTGCGCTCGTTTGACAAGCGCAGTGCGGTTATTCTGTTTCCCCCCACCCTAAACCCACGCACCCACAGCCCCTAAGATAGATAATGTGGCAAAGTCCATACAAGGAAGATGAGTCAGTACAACTATGCCCCTCAGTACGGTTCGGTGCGGGGGCAAGTCATGTTTCCCCCACGCACCCACACCCCTAAAAAAGATAGAAAACGCGGTTATTCTGTTTCCCCACGCACCCACACCCCTAAGAAATAAAAAAGATAAGATAATGGGGCAAGTCATGTTACGGACTCGCCTCCGCATGCGACGCCGCAGCATGCCGCATCGTCGCCTGGTACGGCTCGTTCCTGGCTCGTCCTCACCGGGATGGGGGAGGGGGGGTCCCGACCCCCCTCCCCCCGGCTCGGCCTCGCGCTAATGCGGCAGTGCGCTCGTTTGACAGGCCCAGTGTGGTTATTCTGTTTCCCCCCACCCTAAACCCACGCACCCACACCCCTAAGATAGATAATGGGGCAGAGTCCATACAAGGAAGATGTGTCAGTACAACTATGCCCCTCGGTATGGTTCGGTGCGGGGGCAAGTCATGCCACAGTACTATATTCAAACAAGCAACAAAAAAGAAAAAGAAAAAATTGACAGCACAAGGACAAAAAAGTACCAGTCCAAGTTACTGGTGTAGTCAAGCACTAGATCCAAAAAAACAAAAAAAATTGACCGCCCAAGGACAGGCGCAGGCCCTGACAAATGCTAGATACTTAAACTCGAGCCCGTGGGCGAATCCCTAGTAATTCGCATACCGGAAGGGCCTGCCGTATAGGGCCCACAGGTCAAGAGAGAGAGAGAGCGAGCGCCGTGTATAAGCGCTCAGGTAAGTGTTCAGAGGAGTTTGACTGCTGAGCGTCGGCTGCGCTTATGAACAAGTCTAGAGCCCCCTCGACTAGCGAGGTGGGACTAAACACATAGCTCACGCGCACGCCGTGCTGCACAGCCGCGCGAGAGAAGCTATCCGGGCCGAATACAACGACCCAGGCCGATGGCCCAACAAAGTACTTCGCCCCATTACAAAAATCCAGTAGATCACGCACGACAAAAAATAAAAAATGAAAATAAATTTTAAAAAAATCACAAGAAAAAATCAGTTAATAAACAAAAATATTGTGAAAAAGTTCAAACACATCTTAATGGTAAGAAGTAAAAATATATATATACATATATAAAACTGAAAATTAAAATTTCAGAAACGAATTTACAAAAAAGTTCAACTACTACAATTCATAAGGTTCAAGTACAAAAATAAAAAGAAAGTACTATGCAGCGAAGATTATTTTTTTTATTTTATAAAATACGTAAACTATCATTATTCATCTATAAAAAAGAAAAAAACGTGCTCCAAAATTCATGAAAAAAAGTAAGAAAAAAATATTATACAACAAACAAATTTGATTGGTAATTGACACCCTAAAATAGAGCAGTACTATCATTAACAGAATGTAAGTTCAGCAAACTCAATAACAAAAATAGGGTTCTAAAAAATCATCAGCGTATAGTACCGTCTCCGAGTTATGAACATGAAAAATATACCAGCCAAAACAAAGGATGCCCATCAGTTCAACTATAGAAAATGTTCCAGTACTAGTATAAAGAATGTATAAATAAAACACTTATAATTGAGCAGAACAATAGAAAAAACATTACATAACTAGTTCCATACCATTCTGATAAAACCATACAATTCAACCATCTCATATGCAAATGTTTTAAAAGAAAAAATACTGCAACATAATCAACCATACACAAATCTCAAAGCCGGCGTCATTTGCCACATTTAAACCTACAGCACATAAATTCTGAACGTCAGAGAGTCATCTTCTCTCAAGAACACAACCATAACCACATCACCATCCTCAAATCCAGACTCAGCCGCAAACTCCTTCCACCCAGTATTTAGGTTGATGCAACCATCAAAGTCGATGTGGTAGGCAACATCCATCAACTGATACCCATTCTTGTCTGAAGTCTCCATCTTCAGAACACCGGAACTAGGAGCAACAATCCTGATCCTGGGTGACATTTTCTGCAAACGGACATGGGAGTACAAAACAAAATGAACACCTAACATAACTGAATTTTTACACAGATATAGGAACGATTTGCATAAAAAACTAAAATGAAAAAAATCTGAACCAAAACAATAACACAAAACTAACTAGACATGTGAACTGACTAAACTGAAAAATATACATATCAATACACCTACAGTAAAAACATCTATTCATAAACAGATCAGGTATTATACAAAAAATGGTTTAAATACTGTTAAGTAATGAACAAATACACACAGAAATCCCTACTGTTGAAAATCCAACAAAACCATATTAAAAAAATATAGACAAGCTATTCATAAGACAAAACTGCAGATCCAGTCCATGGGTTTCGAACAGAAACCAACAAGAAAGTAGAAAACAAAACGAATAGAAACACATACCCATGATTCCTTCAAGTCACCATCCGTCAGGCGACAAACATAGGGTGTACGAAACCCATGGTTGCCGTACAGCAAATAAGAAAGTTGCCCACGCCGCTGAGCCTGAGTGAGCTCCAAACCAGACTCGTACACACACCCTTCAGCTATGCGCGCCATCTTTACCAGGCATCCGCATGAACAATCCTCCATCGAACACACAGGAACAGAGAAAAAGGCAACGGAGAGAAGAGAGAGGAACCTAGATCTGATTCTAGAAGAATGAATAAAAGGGAGGGGGAAGACTTGGCCACACACCACACATAGATGGATAACGTTTATAGTCAGGGACACTCGCAGATTATAAAGATAATAAATAGGCAGATGGGCAGCCAGCTGGTAGGAAATAGTTATTACACAAGCCATCCAACATTTGACCGCAGATCAGTTCAACTTCAGAAAACCAAGCAGTTCAAAGGTGCACATGTCGAACATATGCAGACAAAACAACACATTCAGAGACAAAAAACAAAGTTGAATTCATTTAGTCATTCGAACATCTGCTCCCTCACAACAAAAATCTTAAAAACAAAATATTCACTACTTCAATCATATTTTGCCCTGGTGGATGGATGTGGAGCCGTGGCTGCTCTCGCCCTAGCCCAACTAATGATCTGAATATGGTTCCTTCCCCTGCCCTCTGGGAAAAGAAGGTCCAATTCATTGGAGTTGCAAGTATCCATCACCTCACGCGCAAGTCGTCTGTTGAACTCTGCCTCCAGTTCCTGCTCGGCAGCACGTCGCGCCATCTGCCTGCGCCTACGCCTCCTCCTCCTCTGCTCCGCTACTGCAGACCTAACATCTATGGCGTCCCCCTCCTCCTCTGTAACCTCTCCCAGCTCAGGATCCATCTCCCTTTTCTTTGGTTGCAGCTCATAGAATGAAACTGACAGAGGGCTCGGGCTTTATAATCAAAGTGCAAAGCCATCAGTGCGGCTCCCATGTCAACACACAGTAACAAAACTTTGACACGGCAGCAGTCCAACTACACATACGAGCATCAATTCAAAACAACACTGAAAAACACGCAACTTAATTACACAGTTTGACCAGATTACCCGAAATCGCAGCTTAAAGTCAGCCGCCATACACAACCTCCGCCAACGACAAAACAACATGGGAATCCGGGGTAGAAACAACTCAAAAAAGCAAAATTGACAACGCAAATCTTTTCATACAGTCATTATATCTCTCCCTGCAATACCAATTCGAAAGTAAAAACAATAGAAAAAGAAGAACAAATTTCAATGGCGGGCGTGGAAAACGACCAAGAACACAAAAACCTGTAATCATAAATTACAGATGAAAAAACTCTCAAAAAACTATAACATACCGATAATTCTCACATCAAAAACGACAAACACGACGTAAATTGAGGCCCACGAACACCACAGTAAACACTGACGCCCAAAATCACGTCCGCCGCCAAAAATGCACACGCCGTCACCTTCGGTGACTATAGATCGCAAAACTCATCCAGCTGAGCGCGCGGAGGTGCAGAACTCCTTACACGTCTCCTCTAGCAACGAATGGCCCGCAGCATCGCGCCGGGGAACGACCGGAAGCTCCACATTGCATCCCCTATTTCAGTCCGTCGTGCATGCAGGAAGATTAGTTCTTGTTAAAAAACACGTCAGTCCAAACTGCGAACCACGTCAGTTCAAAAAGGGTAACAGAATAATATTCTGTTACGCATAACAGAATAGCCCAGATGTATATATAACTAGTTTAGTTTTAGTAAGAAAATTAATAGAACTAGTTTATTTTTAGTTAGAAAATTTAGGTATATGAAATTATTTAAACTAGTTGAATTAATATAACTAGTTTATTTTTAGTAAATGCTTAGCTGAATTAGTTCAATTAATATAACTAGTTTATTTTTAGTAAGAAAATTTAGGTATATGAGATTTGATGATCTAATTAAAATATTACTATATATAGCTACTTTATATATTTTAGTAAGAAAATTAATAGAACTAGTTTATTTTTAGTAAATTCTTAGTTGAATTTGTTGAATTAATAGAACTAGTTTATTTTTAGTAAGAAAATT
>NC_041380.1:27758849-27766277 GCF_002162155.2 Triticum dicoccoides
TAATTAATATTTTACTATATAGAACTAGCTACCTTATATTTTTAGTAAATTCTTAGTTGAATTAGTCAAATTAATAGAACTAGTTTATTTTTAGTAAGAAAATTTAGGTATATGAGATTTGATGATCTAATAAAAATATTACTATATAGAACTACCTACTTTATTATATAGAGATTTGATCATCTAATTAACATTTTACTATATAGAACTAGCTACCTTATTTTTAGTGAGAAAATTAATAGAACTAGTTTAGTTGAATTAACTAGTTGAACTAGTTGGTTGAATTAGTTGAATTAGTTGAGCTACTTTATTTAGGTATATTTTTCGTATGTGCTTAATTGAATTAGTTGAATTAATAGAACTAATAAGTGTTTAATGTTTCACCTATGAACATAGGAATGTCGTCTGATGACAAACACGATTTCATTATGTGCGAATACTACGAAGACAAGCGCGGCTTGTGCGGCAGAAATTTTCTAGTTGATGATAGGCGCCTCAGCATCAAGCTGGATGAGAACTTCGAAGTGGATACAGTAAGTCAGAACGACAAGTCTTTTTTCATAATTAAGCATGACTTATGCTTCATTTGCTTCAACTTTTAATCTTAATTTTTCACTATTGTACTAGCGTATCCCCTGCCATGCAAGAATTTTTGTCTTGGATAAGATAGGTTTCAATCCTAACACAACTATGGAGGTAAAAAAGATTACTTGAAGACCGAGCATGGTTATACCTTCAACGTCAAATTATACAATGCAAACACATACACCTATTTTGAATGCAAAACTTGGCAAGCACTATGCAAGGCTTATGGATTTGAGCCTGATATGGTTATCACCTTTGATATTCATCCGGAAGATGATATTGAAGGTAATAGAGACATCTGAGTCGATGTGCAGACGCCTCCAGTTCTACCATTATGTGAGTTTCTCAACTATATTTATGTCTTCGATATTGTTTATTCAAAAATAGTTGACAAGTAATTTATATTGACATCTTATTTCCAATCAAGCAAACATGTCCGGGGCTTGGTAGACAGGACCGTCCACTGTCCCAGGGCTGAACTAAACTGCGAGGAGACAAGTCATTATGTTTCATGGCTTGAGGATCTTGATGCTGTCAAGACAAAAAAAATTCCTGCACTTAGAAATGTTAGTACTCAAAATGTGTGACTAATAGTGTTCGTACTGAACTACGATCACATATATTTAGGAAAGATGGTAAGATTTCTACTATTTCTCCTCAGTGCATCTTTTGCATACATTATTTTTTTAAGCTAAATTTCATTGCTAAGTATGTTACTGTACGATGTTCTTCAACAGGGACTCCCGATGAATGTTGTGCCTGATTGGATCGAGACAAAAGGTACCATGAATATTGTTAGCTTACGGCCAAGATATCCTACAATGCACTTTAGTGCATTCAGGTTTTCTAATAGCGAGGAATGCTTAATAGTAAAAGACTGAAGCAAAATTGTGAACGATCGCAGAGAAGTACTAGGGGCAGCAATCAGAAGCGCAACCCACGATTAGGAGACAGGTTCATCTGCATGCTCCAATATGATGAATCAGGAAAGCTATACATGTTCTATGCTATTTTACCTGAGAGAGAGCAGCAGGAGTGATTAGCTAGTTCATGCTCTTAGTACTTGTCCTCCCATGTCCATGTTCTTCGGCCTGAACTTAATCTCAAAGAGTGATTTGCTTTTGTGGTGTTGTGAACGCTTATAATATCATTACCATGTTGAACTCAATGATATCTTTGCTTCTGGTACAAGTGAATGTTTCTTCTTTAGGCTAGTGTTGGTGGTGATTAGATAGCGATAATGACTATATGATGATTAAGTAGTGGTAATGAGATGACTATTATATGATAATTTTTAGCTGGCTATGAAAACTGTTGTTGGTGATGATATATATGATGCAAGAGTTTTTATATTAATATGATGATGATGATGATGATGATGATGACGATGATAAATTATTATATCATTTATGAAAGAAACCGCAGATTAGTTTCAACTGGATGGATTCTAGCTAAGTGATCAAGTATATGCCATATCCATATTACCTCGATCACTTAATTAGGTGATCAAGTATATATAATATGGATATGGCATATACTTGATGACTTAGCTAGGATCTACATGTATCCAGTCAAACTAATTTGCGGTTCTTTCACCTAATGATTCAACAACTCATTATAATGTAAAACAATCACTAAATTAAATTGAAAATAAAAAATAAAACCAAAACACACCCAAACATTTAGTACCGGTTGGTGTTACCAACCGGTACTAATGTCCTACGCGCCCCCGGAGCTGGCTCGTGCCACGTGGTTGCCCTTTAGCGCCGGTTCATGCGTAACCGGTACTAAAGGGGGGGCCTTTAGTCCCCACAGTTTAGTGCCGGTTACCAAACCGGCACTAAAGGGCCTTCCAAACCGGTGCTATAGCCCGGTTTTGCACTAGTGCTATAAACAAGGGCACTTGCAGATATACATGCATGCCATCCAAAAATCCTATGCCAAAGATAAGATTTGCTATCACTAACAGATTTTAGCCGATTCTAACTAACACGATCCTCATGGTTCATATTTAGCTCATATTTTTTATGAGGATTAGCATTTGTATCTCCTTCAAGGATGAATTGAGCTTTTGACCGTTGGTACCATTTGAACTCCTCTTCGTGTAAGAGACATGACCTATGTGCATTGGACTGGCTTCAAGGTCAATCTCTTGTTAGCTAACATCCGCGGCTCTGTGATTTTATCGAGGTCGTCAATAATGGTCGAGAGCCCATATTTTTCTTTTCTATACAACCCTCTTGTGTGTTTCGCTTGTTTACTTAGGTATTATCAACGTCACATTGTGAGAATACTATAATTCTACCTCTAGATAGGCATTCGGCCAAATGTAAGGGGAGGGGGGCATCATTTGCATACCTCGAGACAGGAATGATCAAGGCATAGTCCGACAAAGACTCAAAGCGCACGTACAAGGCCAGGGGAAATTTTAGTTCCTATTCGGTATCCCATACCCAGCTAGACAACTAGGTAGTTCCTCCCATGCAGGGACAAAGGAGGACATGCAGAAAACAACCCATCGATCGTTGGTTCTGAGATTGAACATAAGGTGCATTCAGTAAATATCTAGGCTTGTCAAGATGGGATAGGTGAGGTTTTGACCATGACTGCTTGTATTTGTATGATACTCCCTCAAAGAAATATAAGATCGTATAAATCACTACTTTAGTGATCTAAATGCTCTTATGTTTCTTTACAGAGGGAGTACTATGATGCAACTACATCGGATAGACACAGAGGACGCACGACTCATGTCGCCCCTTGCCTTCTTGCTGAGACCTACCAAAATGTTTATGTGCCTCATTAGAATGCAAATGGGTGTCCTTTAGGGTATTCTCTGACCCTCTTTAGTTCAACTAAATAAACTAAAATTTTAGAAATCACATCACTTTTAAAAATTTGGTTCATTTGGTTGAAGGAGGGACAGAGTGTGCCCTAAGGGTCACAAATTTGCATCCCTAGGCCTCATCAAGGAGTTTTGCTAGGTAGGGGTTTCTTCGATCACATCGTCCTGATCCAGCGATGCCAAGGCCAGTCAGACAATTGCCGGGTGATTAAAAACAAACAGTGTGAGATTTGCTATTTGGGCCTGCCGACATATAAAGCTAGCATATGCTTAATTCATCCCCTCACCTTCTACCTTGGAACATAAAAAACATGATTCTCACAAGCATTAGCAAGGAATAGTGGAGCATGGTGATCTAAGGATAAAAAACTACATCAAGCTTATATAGAAAATAAAGAAACCCCTACCAAGAAAAACTCGACTGAGAAATTATCTTGCCACAAATGAACCGAATCAGCGTAAGAGTCATCTATGGATGGAATGGTGTTACCAAAAATGAAGCAAAACAACAGAATTTTCATGAGGGTGTGAAGATTTTGCTAGAATGAATGTATAGATGATGCAAAATCAAGTATTCATAGGCTAAAACGAATCATATATACTGCTGGATGTAAAATTGGGACTTGAAGAGAGGCACGCATGCGCGCGCGTACACACACACGCACAACCAATTAAGAAAAGTATAGAGCTAACAGCAACAAGGAACATGAACAGTGTCCCTGCAAAAAAAAGGAGCATAAACAGTGTCACTGATTTTTCAAAAGTAAAGTATCAACAATTTGCGATTAATGGTGGCAGCTTATCTCATTTATCCCCATAAAAACCCACTCTTTCGCAAGTACATGCAGGAATCAGCAATGCACAGTATCATGATCTTCAGCTAAACATTTCACTCCAGCAAAACCAATTCAATTCACCATCCACTGCTGCCACGCTTCCATACAGAACAGGATGTGAGTTTCACTAAACTCAAAATAAGTAGCCACTAGCCAGTAGCATGTTTTGCTGTAAGCTGCTGCTGCTGCTACTGTCCATGGATTACATGAAAATAGAAGGCACCATAATTCGAAGTTTAGCGCTTTAGTCTGAGAATGCAAAATAAAAAAGTGCTTGAGATTCTGCATGACATCTCTCTGCAGTGGGCATGCACGGCATGGTCACTTCAGTTCCATCGCCTTCCTGCATGAATCAGTTCAATACAACATTTTAAAAGAAGGATTGAATTCTAATTTATTTTAAAAGAGAGCTAAAATTCTAGGCAACACCTAGAATTACTCAAGAAAGAACAAGATGAAAGGTGAATCCATTACCAGAATAATTTCTCAATGTCTTTGTTTTCTGGGTCCAACTCTAAAGCTCGCAAGAGTGCTTCATAAGCTCCGCCATATGCCTAAGGCACATGCACATCAGAATCAGATAACAGATACAAAAGATGCAATGAAATTGTCAGTTTGAACTCCATCTCCCAGTGCCGATAGTATTCTTCATGAACATTAGAGCTGCTCCTTGCCGATAGTGTGCCTTTGCCCAGTTTGGGCAAATTATCTTGCATTCAGTTGCATCATCATAATCCCTTTGTCACCCAGGCGAAGCCAGCAGAGGCTCCTGTTTCATAACAACTTAGGATCGAAGTTATCCATCTTCAGTGCCTGCAACAGACAAAACAGTGCAAAATAGCTGTTGGAAATGCTGCGCAGTTTAGACCCAGCGGTGTGTCATTTGTTTCATAAGTACATGAAACAAAAAATGAAGCTGTGACAAAAAGAGCAACTCCGACCTGAAATTCCTCCCGGTGAAATGGAAGACCAAGATGAATGTGTATTCATTCTCTTTTTTTTCACACAATTATCACGATTTTTGTTACCCCTAGCTTTGGCGTGAAACTTAATTAAGTCTACACTCTGTAGCTAAAACCCCATCCCCATATTGCTATGAGATGCGCACATTAGTAGTGAGTAGTGACTTATCTTTCAACAGGTGAGTCTGTTGATAAATGGTCAATATTTATCCATTGCCAGGGTGTGAACTAATGTTAATGATAAACCAACCAAATCATGTGGACTTAAACCTTGTGTATTCGTCAGTTTAGTCTTAGCAGAAAATAAACGCTGCATAGTCAGCTGAGTAGATAAGTTTGTTAGAAAGTTTTTTTTGCTTAGAAGTAGTCCACACCCCGCACGAGCTGGATCGTGGGATGGCGCGATCGTAGTGGCTCGGTGTGGCTGTTTTCTCGGGCCGTTAGTGGCCTCGTTCCCTTTCTGTAACTGAATAAGAGGAGAAGAAGGAATGTAGAAAAGTTGCTAGTGTTCGCAACGCAAAACGGTCTTCTGAGTATTCTTGCGAGTGCGTGTGTGTGATCGGTGCTTACAATTGGCATCAGAGCCGTTAGTACGATCCGGCGGTCATGGCGGGAAGCAAGGAGACCCGGAAGGGCTCCGGCGAGGGGTCGCGAAAGGACTCCGCTGGCGGGTCCCGAACTCCGTCGCCGACGCGTGGGCGCACGCTCTCGCGGTCTCCCAGGGCTAGGCATAGCCGCACCGTGCGCGGGCGTGAGGTCGCCGCGCCGGTGGTGCAGAGACGCGAGGTGGCCCTCCCAACGGTGTTTCCAACACTGACCCGGAGCAACTACGGCAGCTGGTCTCTCCTGATGAGAGCCATCCTACAGACTCGTGGGCTGTGGGACGCCGTCACCACTGGAATCGCCGACTACCACGACGACCGCACCGCCCTGGAGGCCGTTCTCCGGGCGGTGCCAGAGGAGATGCTCGCGGTCCTCTCCACGAAGGAGACGGCGAAGCAGGCCTGGGATGCCGTCAAGACCATGCGGATGGGCTCGGCCGCTGTGCGCGAGGCCAAGGCCCAGGGCCTTCGTCGAGAATTCGAGGATATCCGTTTCAAGCCCGGCGAGAACGTCGACGACTTTGCGATGAGGCTCACCGTGCTCGTCAACAACCTCTCCATCCATGGTGATCCCGTCGGGGACGTGCGTGTGGTACGTAAGTTCTTTCGAGTTGTGCCCCGCAAATACGCTCAGGTGGCACTCTCCATCGAGATGTTGGTTGACCTTGACACCCTGACGGTGGAGGAGCTCACCGGACGGCTCAAGGTGGCGGAGGAACGCCTTGACCAAGACGGCGGAGGCGAGGATGCCAGTCGCCTTCTGATGACCCTGGAGGACTGGCGCGCGTACGAGAAGCGTACGGCGCACAACGGCGCAAGCGGCAGCAACCATCAGGTGCACAGGCGCGCGGACGAGGGCGTGGCCGCGGCGGTGGACGCGGCGGAAAAGGCAAATCCCCTGCTGGCACTGACGCCGGTGGTGGGAAGAACGGCGGCGGCGACGCGGATCGTGACAAGTGTCACTACTGCGGCTTCGCAGGCCACTGGGCCCGGGACTGCCGCAAGAAGAAACGTGTAACGCCCCGAGAATCACGCTACAGTAATCCCCTTCTAATGATGCTCTGTCATCATTGTCACTGTTGCTAATCTCACTTTCATTCTATCCCAGTCCAAATCTCAATTTCAAATTAAAATTCAAAAATTCTTATTTGTCAAACCTGAAAACTAAAATGTTCAAAGTGTGGCAAATAATCTCTAGATATTTGTCATGTGGAAGCCAACATTTTTGGAATTCCCAAATTTCCCCTGGATTATCTTTTGGTGGTCCAGCAACTTTTATCTTTCCTTATTTAATTTCTAAAAATACCTAGTCTCTTCCAAATACCTTGAAACATTTTTGGCAGTTTCATAATTCGCAAAGTATTTATGTGGCCTAGTCCCACATTTTACAAAATCCTTTTTGGCAGCCCAAATATTACCATGTTCTTTTTTTTAAAAAAAGAAAGAGAAAAGAGCAAAAGTAAAAGAACCCCCCCCCCCTCTCTGCTTGGGCCTTAGCCGCTAGGCAGGCCCAGTCGGCCAGCCGGACGGCCCACAGCGCCCCCATGCCTTCCCTGGGCCTTGGCCCAGCCAAGTCGGCCCGACCACTCCCCCTCCCC
>NC_041380.1:27766962-27771395 GCF_002162155.2 Triticum dicoccoides
CACCCGAGCGCCATCGCCGCCGTTCTCCGTCGTTCACGTGGCCACCGTGTTTTCCTCGCGACCTCCTCGCGTCCAACCGCTCCGCCTCCCTCGACTACGCCTCCCCGATGAGCCGCAGGACGCCGGGCGCCCCGGAACGCTGCCCCGGCCTCGTCTTCCACTTCGGATCACAGGAGCTCGCTGGCGTCGATCCACTGCACAGCTGCTACTAAACCTCCGAGGGCCATCGTGCGTGCCGCAAGGTGAGCACCTCCCTCTCCTCCCCCTACTCCCATGTCGTTTCCCGTGCCCGTAGGCCATCGTTTCCACTGTGGCCGAACTCGTCGCCGCTGCCGAGCCTCTCCGTCTCGGCCACCACCGGCCGAGCTCGCTTTCGAGCACGGCTTCGTGCCCGTAGCGCTGCCAGGAGGCCTCCCAACCGTCCGCACCTCCTCCCGTGCCTCCTAGCGCGATCCCCGTCCGCGCCCGAAGCCGCCATCGCCGCATTTACTCATCGTCGGCGCTCCTCCGGCCATCCCCGCCCCTGCTGCTTGCTCCATCGGATGCGCTGCATCGCCAGCTACCTGTAGCCGCGAACCGCGCACATTTTGGTGCCCCGTAGCGCCGAAACCACCTTCGCCCGAAGTCCGGCGCCGCCCGCGGTGGTCGCCGGCGATGTTCCCGGTCGCCTCAGC
Organism: Triticum dicoccoides; assembly: GCF_002162155.2. Taxonomy (NCBI): domain Eukaryota; kingdom Viridiplantae; phylum Streptophyta; class Magnoliopsida; order Poales; family Poaceae; genus Triticum; species Triticum dicoccoides. The sequence goes on from NC_041380.1 coordinate 27,767,637, forward strand.
CGCTCCCGCCGATGTTGTTCGACGCGGCTTCGTCTCCGCGTTTGAACGCGACTGGCCGCATTCGTTTTGATGGTCTGTGGACGAATCCCGCGCGTCGCCGCTGTTCCCTGAGGTCGTCGGTGTTGCTCCGGCCGCCATACTGACCTGGCGCCGACGTGGCCCCGTGGGGCCCACCCCAGTGAGGTTGCCAGTGGGCCCGGCGCCCTAGTTGACCACGTTGACTCTGGTCAACGCTGTTGCTTTTCCCCTCCTCTGAATGACATGTGGCCCTTTTCTGTTAATTAGGCTAACTAAATGTTTTATAAATAAAACTAATTAGTTAACCTAACCAGTCACTGACTGCTGGGGCCCACGCCCCCTAACTAACCCTGTTAGCTTAGTTAAGCCTCTGTTAGACAGAGAGGCTGACAGGTGGGTCCCACCTGTCAGTTTGACTGGTCAGCAGAGCTGACGCAATGCTGACGTCACTACTGACGCAATAAACCTTTTCTGCTTTTAAATTAATTCAGAAATTGGTTTAAACTTTGAAAATCCGTAACTTTTAAACCGTAACTCCGATGAAAATGTTTTCTATATGAAAGTTGCTCAAAAAAATCCAACGAATCCAAATATGCGGTCCGTTCATCTGTCACATGCCCCTAGCATGCTGAACATGGAACTTTCCCCCTCCGGTCATCTGTAGGACACAGGTCCGGAACCGGGAACACCTTCCTGGTTGTTTTCCCCCCTTCGTCAATATCACCTACCACTACGTTAGGTCACCCCTAGCACCACATATTGCCGCGTCTTGCTTTGTGTTACATTTGATTGCTCTGTTATTTAATGTGTTCCCCCTTCGTTACTTCTTTCCGGTAGACTCTGAGACCGATGCCGATGTCCGTGTGTTCGACTACACCGAAGATGACCCCCCTTGCCAGAGCAACCAGGCAAGCCCCCCCTTTGATCATCCCGATATCGCCCATTCCTTTCTCTCATGCTTGCATTAGATTTTGCTACTGTTATTGTATGCTCCTATTCTGATGCATAGCCTGCTTTTGTACCTGTTATTGCACCTTACCTGCTTATCCTAAACTGCTTAGTATAGGCTGGTTAGTGATCCATCAGTGACCCCCACCTTGTCCTTGTTGCCCCTGCTTCATCATTGAAGACCCGATCAACGGGATTGAAGACCAGGCCCCGGCACCGCACATCACTCTCCCCTTAGTTGCTCGACACTGCTGGGTTACTATCGAGTGCCGAGGGTGAGACCTCTACAGCACTTCTGATGTTAACCTGTAGTGTAGCTATTCAGTCGTGGTCATCGAGGGTGATTTCCTCCTTAACCACTTCCGATACGGCTCTGTCGTGCAACCCCTCAAGTGTGAACCTCGAGGGTGATTCCTCTACGTTCACCTTGATGATTACATTGAGTGGAACCCACCGGGGGTGATTCCTTGGGTTTTCCTCTTGATGTTTGGACACACGGATACTTGGACTTTACAACTGCTACTTGGAAAGTGATGTGGAGACGGGTTGACCTGGATGGTGCCCGTGAGATAATTACGAGGCGTGGCCGGGCATTCTTAGCCCTTGCCGCAAGTCCTCGAGACGGGGCAACGGGGTCACATCTTTCGTGAGTCTCTGCTTGTTACCGCGCGTTCCTAATCCACTACGATTTGGATATTTGATCCGAGGGGCCTCTGGCCTGATAGCACTAACCATCACGTGGGCATAGTATGGGCGTTCTGCGTCGTGTACATCAGCCGAAGCTTAATAGACGTCAGCGACGGAGCGGCGCGCGCCGGGTTGGACTGGTAAGCTCCTGCCTTTTTAGGGAGGTAGCTAGGTCTGCTCACCGGCCGCCCACGCAACGTGCAGGAGTTCCCGGGGAGATGGCCCATGACCCCTGGGGGCATAGGTTTAGTCCGGCGTGCTGGCCTCTCTATTAAGCCTAGGTCGGGTTGCGGCGTATTGTTTGGCCGAGGCCGGGCATGACCCTGGAAAGTGTGTCCGGCCGGAGTTAAGCGAGCGTGGTGGGTAAGTTGCTGCACCCGTGCAGGGAAGAAAACATCTATCGATAGCCTGTCCTATGGTAACGGACACTTGGAGTTGTATCCCGATTGATACAACTAGAACTGGATACTTGTGATGAGAACTGGATGGTGATGAGGATTTGATTGTGATGATAACTGGATAGTATGGCTCTGGGATTGCTTTCTCGCAGGGAGTCGAGAAAGAATCTCGGGCCGAGGTTGATAACACTACTACCGCTTTACTTTATGCTACTCTACTCCCTCCTGTTTGCTGCAAGATGGTGGTTTCCAGAAGATGCTAGTCTTCGATAGGACTAGACCTTCTCTCTATTCTGGCATTTCTGCAGCCCAGTCCACATATACAGCCTTCCGTTGATAATGTTGCATATGTAGTGTAGATCCTTGCTTGCGAGTACTTTGGATGAGTACTCACGGTTGCTTTGCTTCCCCTTTTCCCCCTTCTTTCTTCTTTATGGTTGTTGCAACCAGATGGTGCAGTCCAGGAGCCAGATGCCACCTTTGACGACTGCTGCTACCCCGAGGGTGCCTACTACCACGTGACGGACGCCGACGACCAAGAGTAGTTAGGAGGCTCCCAGGCAGGAGGCCTTGCCTTTTCGATCGTAGATGCTTTTGTGCTAGCCTTCTTAAGGCAAACTTGTTTAACTCATGTCTATACTCAGATATTGTTGCTTCCGCTGACTCGTTTCTTTTCAAGCTGATGTATTCGGGCCCTCGAGGCCCCTGGCTTGTAATATAAAGCTTGTATTATTTTAATTTGTGTCTAGAGTTGTGTTGTGATATCTTCCCGTGAGTCCTTGATCTTGATCGTACACATTTGCGTGTATGATTAGTGTACGATTGAATCGAGGGCGTCACAAGTTGGTATTAGAGCCGACTGCCTGTAGGTAGCCCCCTTTCCAACTCCTTGGCCGAAGTTGAGTCTAGTCACTGAAAAACTTTTACTAACATTGGCTATGTGGCTTACGGGCCCACGTCGCCATTGGGTGGTATTAGGATCTTTTATTCCTCGTCTATACTCTGGGACTCTGATCTCTCCTCTATTCGGGTTAAACGATTTTGCAAACTCTAACATTAGGTTCTCGTAAACACTTCCTCCCGGAGAGCCCGTCAGTCCAGACAATCACTTGGTGCACCAGAAGATTATGAAGATACTCTTCGAGGTTCTCTCAAGACTTTGTGCCCACCGCCTTCCCACCGATATATCCTTATGGATAACTACATATAGTTGTTGTTCATACATTCGTCCCAAGTTGCTCTTGTTTTTACAAGATGCCTCGAAATACTCTCCACTGTTCTGAGAACCCCTCCTGCAACTGCCTTGAATTTCTTTGCTGCATGAATACTCCTACGAATAATTCCTCACAATTACCGTGGATTCTTCATCCCCAGTTGTTTGAGTGTTTCACAAAAGTCTTCGAAATACTATTCGATCTTCTGAAAATCCTCAGCAACTTATTGCTCTTGAAATTCTTGCACGCTTGCATTATGGTTAAATCCCATAAGCTTAGTAATCTTATTGGCATCCTTTGTCACTATCATTTTGAGCTCGTTGATTCAATATGTTGCAGATGCTCGCAATCCCCAGTCAAAACTAGCATCCGTCCTTTTGACTCAGATGTCACTCCAGACATGAGCTTGTTCTCGGCAAATCAAACCTTGATTGATTGTCGAGATATGTTTTTTTTTGTAACTTACTTATCTTTTGATCAGAGCCTCTGCTTCT
>NC_041380.1:27771657-27774599 GCF_002162155.2 Triticum dicoccoides
GCTTTGAAATTATTCAGATGTCCCTATAATCTGATGGCTTTGCGTTATTTCTTCTTTCAGGTTGAACATCGACACTCATATCGGATTCCTTGCGGTTCGCCAAATCCTTGTTGGATAATTATCCGCCACTGTCCTTCACATCCAACACTCTTGTGAGTTATTTCCTCGATACATAATGCCTTTGGAAAATTGTATTCTCTGCTTTTGTCAACCATGCTCTGCTTTCGAGTTGGTGTTATTTACTCTTGAAGATTGTGGTATATGTTCCTAAGATGCCCCTATGGGTTGAACCTATGCCTTCCATAAATCCATGTGAACCCGAAAGATTTCACGGGTCTTACTCATCTGGTATTACACCAGGTAAAACTTTTAACACTAATGCCTTCTTCAAAACAAGAAGTGAATGAAAGGTTATGCGTTGGAAAAGTGGGAGTCGACCTTGAACTTTGTGTTCATGCCCATGGACACGATGAAGATCCTATTATGGAAGCTTCTTGTAATAATAACTTTTTTCCTTGATATAATATCATCTGTTATATGTGAATTGATCCTTGGCAATCATGGTTCCGACAATATTTTCTCCTTGATTCCATTTCTCAGACAAGTTAAAGCACTTGTCTTCTACTGATAAACACATCTCCGCAAACTCTGTTTTGATCTTCCTTCGAGTATTACCCTCCAGTATCTCGAGGATATCAAAGAAACTGTGTTGCTTCCTATGAATCTTCATCGAGTATTGCTTCTCGTCGATTCCAATTTCCCTTGGGTTCTGAGCTGTTATTCACTCTAGGACACCGATAAGTGAATCAATTATGCACTCCAAATCAATAACTCTAAGTAATTTTCGTTGCTTACGAGTTTAATAATCCTTCACGTCATTTCTAGCCTGATAGAATATATCATTATCATGCTAAATTTTAACTATGCTAACAGGTCCTTTCTGGAGCACAATTTTCGACGACGAGCTAAGCTTATGTCAATCTTCCTCGTCATACCATTTTGCCATGAACACAAGGTTGATTTCGAGTTTGTGTCGTACTCGTGGTTCAATTAACCTTACACTTCATCATTTCTTTTGCTTAATGTTGTCGTTAATCGATTACATCTTCATGAAACCTCTCGATAAATGTCTCGTGATCATCATCATCATTCCAAACTTTTCTAGGATATCAACCAAATTCTTGATGAGAAATACCATCCTTGCCCCCTCGATGAATTGTTGCTGAGCCCGTGGGCCCCATCCTCATCTTTTCCTAGCTGAAATTGTATGACTTATTTTATAAGTTGTTTCCGATGGATCCTTTGTGTATCCGAAGTCTGAGTTTTCACTGATGACCATGTCAACACGATCCCGAAGCATGTGTGTGGTACTCCGATCATCATCAAGAACATTGGCAGCGCAATGCTAACTGTTCTTGATCAATTATCCAAACACCGTTGTATGGGTAAACCTCACAAATTCCTTGCCCCTTGTCTAAACGGCTTAATACTTGGAGCCCTATCATGCTCTGCCTTTCCTTGGGAAAGTTATACTCTAACACTTGGGTATAAACATCTTTCCTTTCCATTGGTCTGGTTATAATAATAAACACATTTTCCTTTCCATTGGTTTGCTCAACCTTTCTTGTGATCTATATATGTTATAAGCAGAAATAATTCCCTGCTTATGGAAACACCTCGGTTTGCAACTCTGTCAGTGTGACCCTGTTACTATTGCTGATGACATCCTGGTAACCCCCGATGGATGAGAACTTCGCCTACTGGTCCGCCTTGTTCAGCGAGCAGGAAAATAGTTCTATCTGTCCCTCGCCCTTGGTACCAACGTGTTGACAACACAACTGACAGTCTATCATCTGACATGCCCTGCTATCGGCCCCCTTTCTACCTTTAAACCACATGGTGGGCTCATAACCCACAGTTCCACGGGATCGAAACCTGACTCTCCTGTATATCCTTTTCTTCCGAAGTATCATTTGCTCTTGGCTTCGTGTGTTGTCACGAGCCACCTTCCGAGATATGATCTATTCCCGATACTGTGAACCCCCCTTCTCACACTCTGTTCAGGTATCGATCGTTTGTCCATTCGCTCGAAACTTCCTATTGTACCTTCATATTTTGCTCTTGATGTTATCTTAAATTTCAACTCGAGAGATGCCTCTTGCCAATTTCACTGAGATAGTCCCCAGATAACTATCTTGTGTTAAGCTCTGTCTTTTCCGAGTTTTTCCCCATTACTTCACACTTAAATCTCGGGACGAGATTTCTTGTAGTGGAGGAGATTTGTAACGCCCCGAGAATCACGCTATAGTAATCCCCTTCTAATGTGCTCTGTCATCATTGTCACTGTTGCTAATCTCACTTTCATTCTATCCCAGTCCAAATCTCAATTTCAAATTAAAATTCAAAAATTCTTATTTGTCAAACCTGAAAACTAAAATGTTCAAAGTGTGGCAAATAATCTCTAGATATTTGTCATGTGGAAGCCAACATTTTTGGAATTCCCAAATTGCCCCTGGATTATCTTTTGGTGGTCCAGCAACTTTTATCTTTCCTTATTTAATTTCTAAAAATACCTAGTCTCTTCCAAATACCTTGAAACATTTTTGGCAGTTTCATAATTCGCAAAGTATTTATGTGGCCTAGTCCCACATTTTACAAAATCCTTTTTGGCAGCCCAAATATTACCATGTTCTTTTTTTTTAAAAGAAAGAGAAAAGAGCAAAAGTAAAAGAACCCCCCCCCCCTCTCTGCTTGGGCCTTAGCCGCTAGGCAGGCCCAGTCGGCCAGCCGGATGGCCCACAGCGCCCCCATGCCTTCCCTGGGCCTTGGCCCAGCCAAGTCGGCCCGACCACTCCTCCTCCCCGGTCGCCTTCCCCCTTCTCCTGTTCGACCGACCCGCGCTTGCGGTCGCCGCCGAACCACCCCGTCGGCGTCGCCCGACG
>NC_041380.1:27775100-27831007 GCF_002162155.2 Triticum dicoccoides
GCCTCCTCCCCACCTACCTCCACTCACCTGTTCTGCCTCCCAGATCCACGCGCTCCTCCCCCCTGGCTGTCTCGCTCGCCCGCCTCACCCGAGCGCCATCGCCGCCGTTCTCCGTCGTTCACGTGGCCACCGTGTTTTCCTCGCGACCTCCTCGCGTCCAACCGCTCCGCCTCCCTCGACTACGCCTCCCCGATGAGCCGCAGGACGCCGGGCGCCCCGGAACGCTGCCCCGGCCTCGTCTTCCACTTCGGATCACAGGAGCTCGCCGGCGTCGATCCACTGCACAGCTGCTACAAAACCTCCGAGGGCCATCGTGCGTGCCGCAAGGTGAGCACCTCCCTCTCCTCCCCCTACTCCCATGTCGTTTCCTGTGCCCGTAGGCCATCATTTCCACTGTGGCCGAACTCGTCGCCGCTGCCGAGCCTCTCCGTCTCGGCCACCACCGGCCGAGCTCGCTTTCGAGCACGGCTTCGTGCCCGTAGCGCTGCCAGGAGGCCTCCCAACTGTCCACACCTCCTCCCGTGCCTCCTAGCGCGATCCCCGTCCGCGCCCGAAGCCGCCATCGCCGCATTTACTCATCGTCGGCGCTCCTCCGGCCATCCCCGCCCCTGCTGCTTGCTCCATCGGATGCGCCGCATCGCCAGCTACCTGTAGCCGCGAACCGCGCACGTTTTGGTGCCCCGTAGCACCGAAACCACCTTCGCCCGAAGTCCGGCGCCGCCCGCGGTGGTCGCCGGCGATGTTCCCGGTCGCCTCAGCCGCTCCCGCCGATGTCGTTCGACGCGGCTTCGTCTCCGCGTTTGAACGCGACTGGCCGCATTCGTTTTGATGGTCTATGGACGAATCCCGCGCGTCGCCGCTGTTCCCTGAGGTCGCCGGTGTTGCTCCGGCCGCCATACTGACCTGGCGCCGACGTGGCCCCGTGGGGCCCACCCCAGTGAGGCTGCCAGTGGGCCCGGCGCCCTAGTTGACCACGTTGACTCTGGTCAACGCTGTTGCTTTTCCCCTCCTCTGAATGACATGTGGCCCTTTTCTGTTAATTAGGCTAACTAAATGTTTTATAAATAAAACTAATTAGTTAACCTAACCAGTCACTGACTGCTGGGGCCCGCGCCCCCTAACTAACCCTGTTAGCTTAGTTAAGCCTCTGTTAGACAGAGAGGCTGACAGGTGGGTCCCACCTGTCAGTTTGACTGGTCAGAAGAGCTGACGCAATGCTGACGTCACTACTGACGCAATAAACCTTTTCTACTTTTAAATTAATTCAGAAATTGGTTTAAACTTTGAAAATCCGTAACTTTTAAACCATAACTCCGATGAAAATGTTTTCTATATGAAAGTTGCTCAGAAAAATGCAACGAATCCGAATATGCGGTCCGTTCATCTGTCACATGCCCCTAGCATGCTGAACATGGAACTTTCCCCCTCCGGTCATCTGTCTGACACAGGTCCGGAACCAGGAACACCTTCCCGGTTGTTTTCCCCCCTTCGTCAATATCACCTACCACTACGTTAGGTCACCCCTAGCACCACATATTGCCGCGTCTTGCTTTGTGTTACATTTGATTGCTCTGTTATTTAATGTGTTCCCCTTCGTTACTTCTTTCCGGTAGACTCTGAGACCGATGCCGATGTCCGTGTGTTCGACTACACCGAAGATGACCCCCCTTGCCAGAGCAACCAGGCAAGCCCCCCCTTTGATCATCCCGATATCGCCCATTCCTTTCTCTCATGCTTGCATTAGATTTTGCTACTGTTATTGTATGCTCCTATTCTGATGCATAGCCTGCTGTTGTACCTGTTATTGCACCTTACCTGCTTATCCTAAACTGCTTAGTATAGGCTGGTTAGTGATCCATCAGTGACCCCCACCTTGTCCTTGTTGCCCCTGCTTCATCATTGAAGACCCGATCAACGGGATTGAAGACCAGGCCCCGGCACCGCACATCACTCTCCCCTTAGTTGCTCGACACTGCTGGGTTACTATCGAGTGCCGAGGGTGAGACCTCTACAGCACTTCTGATGTTAACCTGTAGTGTAGCTATTCGGTCGTGGTCATCGAGGGTGATTTCCTCCTTAACCACTTCCGATACGGCTCTGTCGTGCAACCCCTCAAGTGTGAACCTCGAGGGTGATTCCTCTACGTTCACCTTGATGATTACATTGAGTGGAACCCACCGGGGGTGATTCCTTGGGTTTTCCTCTTGATGTTTGGACACACGGATACTTGGACTTTACAACTGTTACTTGGAAAGTGATGTGGAGACGGGTTGACCTGGAAGGTGCCCGTGAGATAATTACGAGGCGTGGCCGGGCATTCTTAGCCCTTGCCGCAAGTCCTCGAGACGGGGCAACGGGGTCACATCTTTCGTGAGTCTTTGCTTGTTACCGCGCGTTCCTAATCCACTACGATTTGGATATTTGATCCGAGGGGCCTCTGGCCTGATAGCACTAACCATCACGTGGGCATAGTATGGGCGTTCTGCGTCGTGTACATCAGCCGAAGCTTAATAGACGTCAGCGACGGAGCGGCGCGCGCCGGGTTGGACTGGTAAGCTCTTGCCTTTTTAGGGAGGTAGCTAGGTCTGCTCACCGGCCGCCCACGCAACGTGCAGGAGTTCCCGGGGAGATGGCCCATGACCCCTGGGGGCATAGGTTTAGTCCGGCGTGCTGGCCTCTCTATTAAGGCTAGGTCGGGTTGCGGCGTATTGTTTGGCCGAGGCCGGGCATGACCCTGGAAAGTGTGTCCGGCCGGAGTTAAGCGAGCGTGGTGGGTAAGTTGGTGCACCCCTGCAGGGAAGAAAACATCTATCGATAGCATGTCCTACGGTAACGGACACTTGGAGTTGTATCCCGATCGATACAACTAGAACTGGATACTTGTGATGAGAACTGGATGGTGATGAGGATTTGATTGCGATGATAACTGGATAGTATGGCTCTGGGATTGCTTTCTCGCAGGGAGTCGAGAAAGGATCTCTGGCCGAGGTTGATAACACTACTACCGCTTTACTTTATGCTACTCTACTCCCTCCTGTTTGCTGCAAGATGGTGGTTTCCAGAAGATGCTAGTCTTCGATAGGACTAGACCTTCTCTCTATTCTGGCATTTCTGCAGCCCAGTCCACATATACAGCCTTCCGTTGATAATGTTGCATATGTAGTGTAGATCCTTGCTTGCGAGTACTTTGGATGAGTACTCACGGTTGCTTTGCTTCCCCTTTTCCCCCTTCTTTCTTCTTTCTGGTTGTTGCAACCAGATGGTGGAGTCCAGGAGCCAGATGCCACCTTTGACGACTGCTGCTACCCCGAGGGTGCCTACTACCACGTGACGGACGCCGACGACCAAGAGTAGTTAGGAGGCTCCCAGGCAGGAGGCCTTGCCTTTTCGATCGTAGATGCTTTTGTGCTAGCCTTCTTAAGGCAAACTTGTTTAACTCATGTCTGTACTCAGATATTGTTGCTTCCGCTGACTCGTTTGTTTTCAAGCTGATGTATTCAGGCCCTCGAGGCCCCGGGCTTGTAATATAAAGCTTGTATTATTTTAATTTGTGTCTAGAGTTGTGTTGTGATATCTTCCCGTGAGTCCTTGATCTTGATCGTACACATTTGCGTGTATGATTAGTGTACGATTGAATCGAGGGCGTCACAAAACGCGAGGAGGAACAGGCCCTCCTTGCACAAGGCCAAGCAGGCGAGGACGACGATCCGGGTCTACTGATGATCGAGGAGGCCTCCCTGACAGCTTTGGCCGTCACGCCGCGTGCTGGAGCGGTGGAGGAGGTCGTCTTCCTCAACGAATCGCGCGCCCGCGTGGAACTGCGCCGCGCTCCCGGAGATCAGGACGCGGCCTGGTACCTCGACACAGGTGCGTCGAACCACATGACCGGCGATGAGGCAGCGTTTGCCGAGCTGGACAAGGGCATTCGTGGCTCGGTCAGGTTTGGGGACGGCTCGCTCATGTCAATCCACGGGCAGGGCACCGTCCTGTTCGCCGCAGCTGACGACGGGCACCGTGCACTCACCAACGTGTACTGGATCCCGCAGCTGAAGAGTAACATCGTGTCCATCGGGCAGCTTGACGAGAACGGCTGTCCTACGCACGTCGAAGCCGGCGTCATGACGGTGCGCGATCGCCAGCACCGCATCCTGGCAAGAGTGCCGCGCACCTGCAACAGGCTCTACATCGCCCGTCTACAGCTCACCAACCCCGTTTGCCTCGCTGCGCACTCCGGGACGAGGCGTGGCGCTGGCACGCACGCTTCGGGCACCAACACTTCGACGGCCTCGAGTGGCTGGCACGTCAGAACATGGTGAAGGGCATGCCTCTTTTCCACCACTCCGAGCGGGTTTGCGACGCCTGCCTAGTGGGCAAGCAACGGCGAGCGCCTTTCCCTCAGCAGGCTAACTACCGTGCCACCGAGCCGCTTGAACTTGTGCATGGTGATCTTTGCGGGCCTATCTCGCCGCCCACTCCAGGCGGCAAGCGTTACTTCCTGTTGCTTGTGGATGATCACAGCAGGTTCATGTGGTTGTACCTGCTCCGGAGCAAGGACGAGGAAGTCGAGGCGATCCAGCGCTTCCAGGCACACGCAGAGCACGAGACGGGGCGGAATCTGCGCACTTTCCGCTCTGACCGAGGCGGGGAGTTCAACTCCGGCGAGTTCAGCGCATATCTCGCTGATCTTGGGGTCCAGAGGCACCTCACCGCGCCATACTCTCCCCAACAGAATGGCGTGATGGAGAGGCGCAACCAAACCGTCGTCGGGACGGCTCGGTGCATGCTCAAGGCGATGGGAGTGCCGCCGCAATTTTGGGGCGAGGCCGTGTCCACGGCCGCGTTCGTGCTCAATAGGGCATACTCCAGAAGCGTACCAAGCAAGACGCCGTTCGAGGCCTGGCATGGCAGGAAGCCCTCTGTCGACTTCTTGTGCGTGTTCGGAAGTGTGGCGCATGTCAAGAACACGCGCCCACACCTCTCCAAGCATGAGGACCGGAGCAGAGCCATGGTGATGATCGGGTAAGAGCCAGGGAGCAAGGCGTACCGGCTCTACGACCCGATGGGCAAGCAAGTCCATGTCTCTCGTGATGTCGTCTTTGACGAGATGCGAGCATGGGACTGGGAGAAGAGTAGCACGGACCGGGCAGGTATGAGCTTTACAATTGAGCCCATGTCAATTCTCACCGGCGGTCCGGCATCTACGGCACGCTCCCCCTCGTCGCCTGGCGCCCCGCGATCACCCGCTCAGTCCGCGTCCCCATCAAGCACGCCATCCACGACATCAGCATCGGCCAGGGGCGACGACGACACCCCATCGGCGACCACTACTGCGCCCGCGGTGCCCCCGGCTCCTGCGCGCACGACCGGCAACCTCGCGCCGGTGCACCCGATGAGGACGCGCGGCAAGGACGGCATCTTCCTCCCCAACCCTCGCTACATGGACACGCCTGCGAAGGCGGCTCGGAACGCACCTCCTCCAGGGTTGGAGGAGTTCGATGACACTGACGGCGAGATCAACGACGACGAACTCGTCGACGAGCTGCACTTCGCGCTGGGCGAGGAGCTCGGCTCCTTTGAGGAGGCAAAAGGTGAGACGTCCTGGCAGCACGCGATGATGGAGGAGATGAACTCCATTGAAGCCAACCAGACCTGGGAGCTCGTGGACCTGCCCGCTGGTCACCGTCCGATCGGTCTCAAATGGGTATACAAGACCAAGAAAGATGCTCACGGCGCGGTAGTGAAGCACAAGGCGAGGTTGGTGGCGAAGGGATATGTTCAGAAGCACGGCGTCGACTACGACGAGGTGTTCGCGCCGGTGGCCAGGCTCGAGTCCGTCCGCCTCCTGCTCGCTCTGGCCGCGCGCGCGAGCTGGACTGTGCACCACATGGACGTAAAGTCCGCCTTCCTCAACGGTGAGCTAGAAGAGGAGGTCTACGTGGTGCAGCCACCAGGGTTCACGGCTACCGTGAAGACTCGAAGGTACTCAAGCTCAGAAAGGCCCTGTACGGGCTAAAGCAGCCCCGCGGGCATGGAACGCCAAGCTGGACGCGAGTCTGGGCTCGCTTGGGTTCAGCCGGTGTCCGTCTGAACACGCGGTGTACGCCAGGGGCACGGCGTCCTCGCGCTTGGTCGTTGGCGTCTACGTCGATGATCTGATCATCACTGGCTCGGACGAGGAGGAGATCGATGGCTTCAAGAAGGAGATGCAGGCACTCTTCGACATGAGCGACCTGGGACGGCTCCACTACTATCTTGGAATCGAGGTGAGGCAGCACAATGGCGGCATCGACCTTGGTCAGGCCGCGTACGCTGCCAAGATCCTCGACAAGGCGGACATGACGGGTTGCAACCCCTGTCACACGCCCATGGAGCCGCGCTTCAAGCTGAGCAGGGTGAGCTCGGCACAGCCAGTGGACGCCACCGATTACAGGAGCATCGTGGGCATGCTCCGCTACCTCGTCCACACCAGGCCAGATCTTGCTTTCTCCGTCGGGTACGTCTCCCGGTTCATGCAGGAGCCCACGACGGAGGACATGGCGGCAGTGAAACATGTTCTGCGCTATGTGGCCGGGACTTTGCACTGGGGAGTGCGGTACACGCGCAGTGACCACGATGCGCCTCTGATCGGCTACAGCGACAGCGATCTGGGTGTGGACAACAGCAGGAGCACCACCGTTGTCGCCTTCTTCCTTGGCAGCAACCTGGTCAGCTGGCAATCACAGAAGCAGAGGGTGGTGGCCCTCTCCTCATGCGAGTCGGAGTACATGGCCGCCACCACGGCGGCATGCCAAGGTATATGGCTCGCACGGCTGCTGGGAGAAATAAAGGACGAAGAACTGAAGGCGGCGGTGCTCAACATCGACAACAAGTCGGCCATCTCACTGAGTAAGAACCCTGTTTACCATGACCGGAGCAAACACATTGAAATCAGGTATCATTTTATCCGGGAGTGCGTGGAGAACGGGAATATCTAGATTGAGTTCGTTCGGTCCGGAGATCAACTTGCTGATGTGCTCACCAAGGCACTTGGGCGAGTCAAGCTTCAGGAGCAGCGCATGAAGATCGGGATGGTGGAGCTCGACGAAGCACACAAGGCTTAGGGAGTGATTGTGGACTTAAACCTTGTGTATTCGTCAGTTTAGTCTTAGCAGAAAATTAACGCTGCATAGTCAGCTGAGTAGATAAGTTTGTTAGAAAGTTTGTTTTGCTTAGAAGTAGTCCACACCCCGCACGAGCTGGATCGTGGGATGGCGCGATCGTAGTGGCTCGGCGTGGCTGTTTTCTCGGGCCGTTAGTGGCCTCGTTCCCTTTCTGTAACTAAATAAGAGGAGAAGAAGGAATGCAGAAAAGTTGCTAGTGTTCGCAACGCAAAACGGTCTTCTTGCGAGTGCGTGTGTGTGATCGGTGCTTACAAATCAATGCTAATGATAAATTAACTAAATCGTAATGGAGGTTCCACTGGTATATGTACCTGTGTGTACAGCACTGATGCATTTAGATAACTTTGCTTCTTAAATGCTTCATCTGCTTGGAGTTTCAGCTCGGACATCCTCTTTTTCACAAAATTGTCATCCTGGGAAATTCATAAGAGCTTAAGTCTGGTGCGTGAGGGAGAAACAGCACTCTAGCCAGATATCAAGGTGAAGTGAACAAATACAAGAAACAGTTCTAGTTAATTCAAGATTTCACAATCCCACTTGCAACACTGATAGGAAATGAAGTAAGAGAGCTATTTAAATAAAATGAATTGGTCGACCTGTTATTTTGAAACAAAATCAGAATTAACAGATTACCATTGGAGCAAAGCAGGTTATCAAATAAAGCATCATTAAAATAAAATGAATTTTCAGGAAGAGTTAGACAACAATGCAAATGCAATAAAACACATGCAGATTCGACGAGTATCCTATATGAATTTTTTATGTATGAAGTTTTGGTTAAACATCGAGTTGACACCAATACTGTTCAGAGTTAGCATGAACAAAATAGTCATAAGTGCGCAAGAAAATATGCTAGTGACATACCTCAAGTTGCTTGATTTCCATCTTCACATGACTAATGATTCCATCAATGCTCCAATTTGCCACAGTTGAAACAGGAGAGGTGAAAGGAAAGAGAATCTCAACGTCTTCCCGTGTACCATACTCAACAGCGAACTCTATTGGCAACCTACCAAACTGTAGAGAAACAAGGAAAGCTTTACAAAAGCAATATTTGCTTGCATGGAATTTAGGATATTGTTTATTTGATTTCCTAACTAAATGAAATCCTTGTTAGCAGTCTTCTCAGTGAATGTGATGTACTCCATACAAGAAATGTCTAGGTGCACTAGGCCTGCCTAATTCTTCTTTGTTGCGGAACATGGTGGCCCTTCTGGTAGAGAGGCATGTGAAGATTATACAATCTATAGTGACAATTTATGTCTCCTGTTTCATGTTTACTTTTGCTCCGGCTTATTATCCATCTTGGCATTATGGATTGGTTCTATTTACATGCCAAGCTAATTTGTACGTATATGTGAACTTTGTCTTTTTACCAAAGTATATATGATGTTTGTACGAGTATAATGTATTTCATGAGCCCATATATTTCTAATATTTCCCGGGCCTCCTTCCCGTCGGTAGTGGTGGACGTTACTGCCGGCTCACCTCCTTCTCCTTTATTTCTTGAGGACTACTTGTTCTTTCTGCTGCTACTAATCTCTATTCCCGTGCAGTGCACAACTCTGCCAAATCCAAGGTATAAATTGATTTGCTGCCCTATCTGTTCAGGTTCCTCCCTTTCTTATGGTTCATTGGTTTCCTGTGAAGGCGGCTCATGGCGTCAGTGGTGACGGTGGAAATATGATGTTAATACTCACTATTCATGACTAAACTTTGCCTCTCTGATGTCAATTCCAGGTAATGTGCAAATATGATGTCAGTGCCTAGACGGAACACTTTAGGTAATTTATCCCTCGTGAAAATTATCCATGTTAATACTCATGTTCATGACTAAACTTTGCCTCTCTGATGTCATCATCTTTTTAGTAGTTTACAAGACAACCAACACAGATCACAAGAATAAATTTCATCTATCTTGCTATCAGTGGCTCTAAAGAAGACATGTTAGGCAACTGAACTGGTGTGGATGCTTGAATTGATGGACTTAAGGTCCTCCGGAGCCCTATATATACATCTGAATAACCTTTTTACAATTTCTTATTGAAAACTATGTATCTTTATATGCTCATCACAGTCTCAGCAGTTGGCCATAAATTAGTGGTTTCAATTTATCAATCTAGCTGCATGGTCTCTCTGAAATTAGCATGATAAAGCTCCAATGTGCATATTTAAAGTACCTTTTGCCTTATAGACTTGTAGTGTGCAGAACTGCAGATGAATGCAACTTCTTCTGATTGAAGTGGACAAGTTCCGAAGAAAGGTTATTTTTTTGTTAATGTGCTCCTCTTTTATTTAATATACTCCCATGACAGAAATGGTGCCGGAGAGTTTCCACGTTAATGCTAAACACTGACTGTAAGTCATCTATCTCCCTGTTTTGTTACCTAAGCGTTTGACGCTATAGAAGCTTTCCTTCTTCTGTACAGATGATTATTTTTGTGTAACCAGTCTAAATATTGAAGTGATATTATTGGTGAAGTAAGACGAGTCCTCTGTGCTTGAAATTATTGAATTTCCAGATGTAGTGATGCTTTCTTGTTTCCGGGTATTTATAAGCAAGATTTGGAAGCGATTTCATCTGCACGTACATGACCGTAGTTGCTATATTTTCAGCTCTAGAGGATCTATTTTTTCTATAGTAATTGTCATTGGCAGTGGAATTCTTAGTTTCACTCGACCATGCCCAAAGGGTCCACAATATTGACAATTTTTACATG
Source organism: Triticum dicoccoides (assembly GCF_002162155.2). Classification (NCBI taxonomy): domain Eukaryota; kingdom Viridiplantae; phylum Streptophyta; class Magnoliopsida; order Poales; family Poaceae; genus Triticum; species Triticum dicoccoides. The sequence continues at coordinate 27,784,981 of NC_041380.1, forward strand.
CTCATACGTGTTTCAATTGTTTTTCTTTTGGAGAAATTCATTTCAGTATCTTTTAGTACCCTTTTCCCGTCTTGAGGAAGCACTACATAAACTGGTACCAAGATAGCCGAACCAGTATTCCATAGGGTTCATGACGTTGCATCCAATAACAAGTGAAATACCAAGATTTGCGCAGATTCTGTGTTAGTAGATATTCTTTTATGAGATTCATGCTAATTTTCAGGTCTTGCATAGCTTCGATCCAAAATCATAATAATTTCTAGTGGAAAGAGGGTGTGTGATTAGGTGACCAAAGCTTATCAGGGCCTGTTGTGACGTTGTTGCAACAGCTGTTGCGGAAATTCCACAGGTATGCTTAGCAGACTGATTCTCTGCATAAAAATAGACTCTGTCATGCTTGCTTCCGTATTAGGAGAGGGAGAGGAGAATTTTTGGTGTTCATGTTGCATGTCAAGAATTCTCTCCTTGCCTCGTTGATAGTACTACTATTGCATTAACTTTCAGGTAGATTGAAATTACATAAATTTATATACAATACTACTGTTTTAAGTTTTAGGTAAATGAGATTAAGCAAAATTATATATAATATTACTATTGCATTAGCATCGAGATAAAATACTCCATGTAATGGCATCAAACCCTAACATTCCACAATAAAAAAGACGGGCGCAGCAACACGCGCCATCAGATGGCGCGCGTTGCTGCGCCCGTCTACTTTTTCATTGGAATAATTGAGATTCTCATAAATATAAGATAAATGAAACATAGAAATTCAATTACATAAAGATATGTTGTATCATTTAATAAACAAAAAAGGACATCTTATGCTAATGTATTAGGCAGTTGCACTAAGGTTGTCACGTTATAACAGTACCATAAACAAATTAGGTTGATCTCAAACTAATGTACTCCGTCTTACTTTAGGCGAAACTAATGTAGAACAATAAACTTTATTCTTGCAAAGTACTCCCTCCATACTAAATCTGCGACACTTGATATGGAATGGAGGGAGTAGTGAACTATGTTAACAAAAGATGTGAAAAACATGGATGCAGCCAGTAAATAAATAAATGGATAAATAATCACAATTGGCACATGATATACATGTATTAACAATGTATGGTTGCATCAGAGGAAAATATCCTCCACATTATAACTGCAAACCAACAAAGGAGTATATTTAAGAGAAATGCTTATTGTTAAAATGGCCATGCTCATACTGTGTCATGGGTTGAATACAAATTGAAAAGTCTTCCGCGAGCTCCATGTCTCATGTTTTGAAAATGTGCAATTCTTTTTTTCTTTGGCATGCAAAGAAATCGAAGTCGTGCTACTCCATCCACCACAACAACTAATTTAGAATACACAACGGACAACAGCATGCCTTTCTCAAGCTAGTTTGCCAGAAAATGGAGCGGATAAGATAAATTTAGTAGTTGTAAGCCTGTAAGTTAAAAAACAAATTGAACTGTGTTCAATTGTGATGGACTTCATACGAGGCAAAGCTCAGGCATACCCTAATATCTCGGAGCACTTGGATAAGCTAGTGTGGTCCACGATGGCATATTATCTTGTTATCCTGTTTATACAACCTCATATTCTTATCTTGAACCACTTGTAAGTTGGCAGGGATTGAAATTTACATATACACAGAATACGTTGGATGTAGGTAAACATCATCCTATCTATGCAATAGTGCTTTTAAAGACTACTGCTCTGCGTCCTCTTTTTCTTATGTTTATCACGTTGCCGGGGGTCTGATCCACGAGCACCTATGGGACCGGCGGACCGGATCCCTTTCGGTTCGGCGGGGGCGGAGGACGCACGAAGAGCGCATCGAGGCGAAGCACACGAGCGGTTTACCCAGGTTCGGGCCGCACGGATGCGTAAAACCCTACTCCTGCTTTGTGGTTTGTATTGAGTTCTTGCTCGGGAGCGCGGAGTGCTACAGTACACCCCAGCAGCTAACGAGACCGAGCGTGAGTGTTCTGTTCCTCCCTCCCCCTCTACGTTGCGCATGGGCCTCCTTTTATATGCTCAAGGGGTCACCGACAAGTGGCAACGTAGACAAGGGTAAAAATGTAAAGGTGCTGCGGTTGGTACAGCTACCTGCTACAGTGTATCATACCTAACCCAGACGGCAGGGGACAAGGGCATTAAATGCCCGTCTGCGTCGCCTAAATAGCGCAAAAGGGACCGTCAGGGACGCCACCGCTCGCCACGATGGCAATCTTGTCAGCGCCGCTTGCCACCGCGCACCCCTGGTTGCACAGCCTCCCGCCACGTACGCCTGGAAGGGTCCCAGAGCGACACGTTGGTGGATGTGCTGGAGCGCGGGCACAGAGCGGTGGCTTGCCGCGGCAAGCGCCTTGCCGCGATCGTTGTCTTGTCGCGTCCGGGAGCTTGTCGCTCACCGGGACTTGCCGGGACGCATGGCGCGTCGCAGCAAGTCCCTTGAGATGCCTTGGTTGGCCTTCCCGGCAAGCTCCTCTTGCCGGGGTCTTGCCTCCTTAGGCTTGGATGCCTTGGTTGGCCTTCCCGGCAAGCTCCTCTTGCCGGGGTCTTGTCTCCTTGGCTTGGATACTTTGTTCTTGAATGGCTCCAAAGGAACCACGGAGGACCTTGGCGGTCACCCGGCAAGCCTTGCCGCGGGATGCTGCGACTGCCCGTGCACAAGTTCGGGATACTAGGGTACCCCTACTCTAGTACACCGACAGGAGCCCCCGGGCCTGGGCCATACACGGTGCCGAGCGTTGTTGGCCCAGGCCCAAAACAGGGCACGGGCACGCGCGGCCTGGGTTACGCCGTATCTCTCTCCGTATCCACCGTGCCCTCCCCGAACGGCACGCGTTGAATGTGGCGTCGTGGGAGATATCGTGGGTGGTTTCTTTATTCGGAAATGCGGAACGTCCGCCCCCTCCCTCTTTATAAGCAGGGGAAACAGGGGTAGTTCGCCCATTCGCCGGTTGCTACTCCAATCTCGGAAATCTCCGCCGCTCCCTCGTCTTCCCAAAGCTGAGAGAGAGAGAGAGCAGCGCCCCACCCCCCATCGCCACGAGCACCACCAACGCCGTCGACCTCCTCCACCACTTCCGCCATGGCTCTCTTCTGGTCGACGGAGACGCGAGCGCACACGTGCACGAAGGTACTTCCAGCCGCTGCTTGGAAAACGGCTCCAAATGGATACCCATTCTTCGCCTTGTTCTTCTACTGCGGGCTCTGCCTGCCTTTCTCTGAGTTCTTATTTTTTTATCTTCTTTTTGTTGGATGTTTGCTTGACTCTTTTCCCTTTTCCGGCCGTCAGACCCATCTGCTGCGAAGCCGATGGAGACCGAGGTTGCCGCCGACGACGCCGCTGCCACCGAGGGAGCAGGCGGTGCTGACGATCCCGCCAGCGCAGAGGCCGCCAAAGCTGCCGCCGCAGCAGCTGGCGAGGAGTCTGGCGATCGTACTGACGGCCCTGAGGCCGCAGGAGCGCCAGGCGCTACGTCGACCGCCGACCCGTCCGCCGCTGCCGCAGCGCCAGGCTCCGAAGAGCCCCAGCCAGGCGTCTACTTGAAGGCCGGCGATGGCGTCTTCATCAACCTCCCCTGGGCGTCGAGCTCCAGGGCGCCGGTTGAAGGGGAGAGCTTCGACGGAGAGGTGCTCGCCTCCGCTGGGCTGACACTGGTTGACGCGCCCAGCAGCAGCAGCGGCGAGCCTGAGGAGGAGCAGCTGCTGCGGAAGCTGTTGTCGCTCTACCGCACGCGGCAAGCCAAGCTGGAATCCCGCGAGGCGCTTGTCGCGAAGGCGGGAGCGGATATCGAGAAGCGCGCGGAGGAGCTCCGGAGTCTCAACCAGGAAGCTCTCCGGTCCCTGGCAGAGGAGCGGGAGCAACTCACCGAAGCGTAGAAGGCCTTCTTCCTCGAGAAGGCCAAAGTTGAAGAGCAATAGCGGCTTGCCGCTGAAAAGTTGTCTGCGCAGGAGGGCGAGCTGGCGCAGCGGAAAGTCAACCTTGACGCCCACGAGGAGGAGCTTGCCTCGCGTGAGCAACAATTTGGCGAAGCCCTTAAGCAAGCAGAGGATGCTGCCGCAGTTGCCGAGGCCGCCAAGAAGGAGCTGGAGACGAAGGTGGCACAGCTGGAGGCCGATCTCGCCGAGAAGGGCAAAGAGCTTAGCGCCGCCAAGGACTCCAACGCGGATCTTGTGTTGAAGCTGACCACTTTGACCAAGACGCTGGACGGCGCCAAGGAGCAGGAGGTGGCCTTGAAGGAGGAGATCAAGGCCGACAAGGCGCTGCTGGAGAGTGCTGCCGCCGCCCAGAATGCTTTCAGGGAGAATGTGGAGCACTGGACGGAGGGTCTCATGAATGTTGCCGCAGACATTGACAGGGAGCTGGCGCAGCTGGGGATGGAAGATCTCGGGTATCCCTCCGACGAGAACCTCCAGCCCAGCGCCAAGCTCATCTTGTTCTTCAAAGGCGTGGCGACGGCCTTCCAGCGACTCCGGGAGAGGATCCCAAAGCAGCTGGCTGACGAGTCACGCATGATCTGCGCGGGAGCTCTTCAAAAAGTGTTGGTGAAGGTGGCCTTCCGCAACCCGGGCCTCAACCTCACCAACGTCCTCAAGACCTTGCCGCCGGATGCTGATCTGGAGGCGCTCAAGACCCTTGTCGCACCCATTGTGGACAAGGTGAGCGGGATCAAGAGGATCGAGGGCGATCGCGTAGACTAGGCCGCCCGTTTTCTTCTTTTCTTGTCGCTGCTGGTCATGTTATGAGAACAATCTGTTAGAGACGCGACAAGCTAACTTGTAATATAACTCTATTCTGGGTAATGATTGCAATATTATTCCCTTTACTTGATTCCTCCCTTTGTATGTTTTTGCCCTATGCTTTTAGGGAACTTGCCGGAGCAGGCACCTTAGCCGCGAGCGCTGAGTGCGGAATGTCAGCAGCCTGCTGGCGGTGCCGCTACCAACAAGAAACCTTGTCGCAACTAGTCGCAGCTCACTTAAGTTGTTGAGCGGACTCGAAACAAAGTAAGGGCGCAACTAGCTACGAGTTGGTTCCTCCGCGCATAGGTTTTCCATACAAAGTGCGGTCGTTCAAGGGAGATAACTTAAAAAATTTAAAAATCTGATTGCTCAAACTTTGGTAACTTAGCTTTTCTGTTGTTTGCTTCCCGATAAGGCGGAACTTTCTTGAACAACGCCTGGTCCATACCATTATCTTCACCTCTCCCCCCCGGCAAACTTGTGGGCGAGGGAACCTTCCTTTCCTTGAGAAAAAAGAAAGAAGAGAAAATAAAGATATGGAGCCTTACGGCTCGTTATTGCTTACCGGGGAGTAGGTGCTGCACAAAGTGTCAGATCACATATGCAAAGGATAGAAAGCATGAAATTGACAAGATGGGCGGAGCACATGAGCTTTACTTATGCATGGGGTCTGCGCCCGGCTTTGTACAAAGGATTACATGCAACAATGGCAAGACTTGTACAAAAGGTGGTTGCCGGAACAGGTTCCGGCAACCGCGCCTTACGAGTAAAACTTACGAAGATGCTCAATGTTCTAGGAATTGCTCACCGGAATGCTATCTTTGGTCTCAAGGCGGACAGCGCTAGGCCTAGTGACTCGTTTCACCCGGTAAGGGCCTTCCCACTTCGGCGTCAACTTGTTGGAATTCTTGGCGGACTGAACGCGCCGAAGAACAAGGTCTCCTTCCTCGAGACTTCTGGCATTAACTATGCGGCTATGGTAGCGGCGCAAAGCTTGCTGGTAGCGAGCAGCTCGTACAGCAGCCTGAAGACGGTCTTCCTCAAGGAGCAGCGCGTCATCTTGTCGCAGCTGCTCTTGCTCAAGCTCATCATAAGCGAGCACTCGAGGTGACCCGCATACGAGTTCCGTGGGGATAACTTCCTCTGCTCCATAGACTAGAGAGAAAGGTGTCTGGCCAGTGGCTCGATTTGGCGTCGTCCTGATCGACCAAAGAACCACCGGCAGCTCCTCGATCCAGTTTCTTCCGCACTTGTGCAGCCTGTCGAAAGTTCTGGTCTTGAGCCCGCACAGCACTTCAGCATTTGCCCTCTCCGCTTGACCGTTGCTTCTCGGGTGAACAACAGAAGCGAAGCAGACCTTGGCGCCAAGATCTTGGATGTACTGCATGAAGGTGCGGCTCGTGAATTGTGTACCGTTGTCGGTGATTATCCTGTTAGGGATCCCGAAGCGGCAAACAATCCACCTGAAGAACTTGACTGCTGACTGTGTTGTCACCTTCCTCACTGGTTCCACTTCCGGCCACTTTGTGAACTTGTCGATTGCAACGTACAAGTACTCAAAGCCCCCGATTGCTCGGGGAAAGGGGCCGAGGATGTCGAGCCCCAGACCGAAAATGGCCAGGATAAAGGGATCGTCTGGAGAGCTTGAGCTGGTTGGTGTATCTGCTTGGAATGGAACTGGCACGCTTCACACTTGGTTACTTGTGCAGTTGCATCCTGGAGGGCTGTCGGCCAAAAGAAACCTTGCCGGAATGCTTTGCCGGCAAGTGCTCTTGCGCCAATCTGGTGACCACATATGCCTCCATGTATCTCTGCCAACAGCTTTTGTCCGTCTTCCCGGTGAATACACTTCAATTTCACACCATTGAGTCTTCTTCTATACAGTGTCTTGTCGACAAACTGGTACATACTTGACTGCCGGGCTACTCTTTCTGCTTCTTCTTGCTCTTCGGGAAGTTCTCCTGTCTGAAGGAAACGGACAATCTGCTGCGCCCATGCTGGAGCTTGTGGCTCGACAACAAGGACTAAAGGCAAATCTGCGGCTGCGGGAACATCCGCCTCTACGGCGAGAATCTGCGGCTCTGCCGGAGCTTGACGTTCTCCGGCAAGCTTGCCGGAGAAAAACTTGTCGGGAGCTTCTGCTTCAACGGAACAAACCCTAGGGCTTGCCGGAGCAGATTACTCCTCAGCGCAAGGCAAATCAGTTGCTGCGGGAACGTCCGCTTCTACGGCGAGAATCTGCGGCTCTGCCGGAGCTTGACGTTCCCCGGCAAGCTTGCCGGAGCAAAACTTGCCGGGAGCTTCTGCTTCAACGGAACAAACCCTAGGGCTTGCCGGAGCAGACTGCTCCTCAGCGCTCTTGGCGTTGATCTTGGGGACCTTCTTGGCGGCGGCTTCGGGAAGCTCTGCCGGAAAATAGTCACCAGAAATCAACTTCCTCTTCTTGCTCTGTCCAGTTGATGGTGTTACAGACGGTTGAGTCAGCTTGAGCACAAAGATTCCTGGTTCCATAGGTAACTTAAGTGCGGCGCACTTTGATAGGCCATCGGCAATGGCGTTCTGAGCTCTTGGAACGTGCTCCATCTGTAGGCCGTCAAAGTGCTCTTCTAGCTTTCTCACTTCGTCGACGTAGGCTTCCATCAACGGACTCTGGTAGATCTTGTTCACTTGACGGACGACAAGCTGCGAGTCACCCCTGATGATGAGCTTCTTGATCCAAAGGGCTGCCGCGATCCTGAGGCCGGCAAGCAAGCCTTCATACTCTGCAGTATTGTTTGTTGCTTGCTCCTTGGGAAAGTGCATCTGGACTACGTACTTGAGGTGCTCTCCGGTGGGTGCGACAAGCAGCACGCCAGCGCCGGCGCCTTGCAGCGAAAAGGCACCATCAAAGTACATCAGCCACTCTTTGCTTGTTTCCTCGACGGGGATGCTCGTTTCTGGAATTTCTTCATCTGGTGTTGGCGTCCATTCTGCTATGAATTCTGCCAATGCTCTGCTTTGGATAGTTGAAGTACTCTCAAACTTGAGGTCAAAGCTTGACAGTTCCAGTGCCCACTCAACAATCCTGCCTGTTGCTTCTGGATTCTGTAGTATCATCTTCAGCGGAAAACGAGTGACAATTGTGATCTCATGTGCTTGGAAGTAATGGCGCAGCTTTCTCGAGGCCATGAGAAGGCCGAAAAGCAATTTCTGCACGCCAGAGTACCTTAACCTAGCCCCATGCAGAAGGGATCTGACAAAGTAAACTGGGCGCTGCACCATTCTCTTCTGTATCTCCTCGCGCGTCTGCACAGATCCATCCTTGTCGGGACCAGAGCTTGTCGGGGAAGCCCCCTGCCTGTCGCCAGATGCGTCTGCCGTGGTTGCTGGCTCGTCATCTGCCTCCCTCTCTGCTACTAACGCAGCACTAACCACTTGATTGGTTGCCGCTATATACAGCAGCAACTTCTCTTGTGGCTTAGGTGCGACAAGTGTTGGAGCGGAGGACATGTATCTCTTCAAGTCTTGCAGCGCAGCCTCCGCTTCTGGAGTCCATTTCATTGGACCTGCCTTTTTCAATATTTTGAAAAACGGCAGGGCGCGCTCAGCAGACCTAGAGATAAACCTGCTGAGAGCAGACACGCAACCGGCAAGTCTTTGTACATCCTTGACGTGCTTTGGTGCTTCAATCTGCTCAATGGCCTTGATCTTGTCGGGATTGGCTTTGATTCCCCGCTGAGACACGAAGAACCCGAGAAGCTTTCTGGAGGGGACTCCAAACACACACTTCTCAGGGTTGAGCTTGAGGCTGATCTTGCATAGATTTGCAAAGGTCTCGTCTAAATCTTGAATCAGAGTTGCCTTGTCCTTGCTCTTGACCACTATGTCATCCATATAGGCTTCCACATTTCTGTGTATTTGTGGCTCAAGAGCGACATGGACTACCCTTGCAAATGTTGAACCAGCATTTTTCAAACCGAAAGGCATCCGTATGAAACAATACGTGCCACATGGAGTGATGAATGCGGTCTTCTCTTCATCCTCTTCTGCCATGAAGATCTGATGGTATCCTGAGTATGCGTCAAGAAATGAAAGCAAGTCACATCCGGCCGTGGAGTCAACAATCTGGTCAATGCGCGGCAGAGGAAATGGGTCTTTGGGACAAGTTTTGCTAACATCGGTAAAGTCGATACAAAGTCTCCATTTCCCGTTCGCCTTGCGCACGACTACAGGATTGGCCAACCACGTAGGATGGAGCACTCCTCTGACAAGGCCTGCTGCTTCCAACTTCTTGATCTCTTCTGCGATGAATTCTTGGCGCTCCACTGCTTGCTTCCTGACCTTCTGCTTGACGGGCCGCGCATGAGGACAAACGGCAAGATGGTGCTCAATTACTTTCCTGGGAACACTGGGGATGTCGCACGGTTGCCATGCAAACACGTCGACGTTCGCCCGCAGGAAAGCAATGAGCGCGCTTTCCTATTTAGGGTCGAGAGTGGCACTGATGGTGAAGATACCACCAGTGCCATCCTCCTTGGCGGACACCTTCTTGGTCTCTGGCGGAGCTGCCATTATCTTCTTACACTTGCCGGTGGAGCTCGATGGTGCGTCCTCGACGGTAGCGCAGCACTCCGAAGAGGTGCGCTTGCCGGAGTGGGCATCAGAGCTCTTGCCGGACTTGGTCTTCTTCTTCCCCCCGGGAGCTTCAACGGCAAGTGACTTGCGATCTGTTGCGGCTGCCGCTTCCCGGTAGATTTTGTTGGCGCAGATAAGAGCATCCTTCTTGTCGCCAGGGACAGAGAATACGCTTATCGGGCCTGGCATCTTTAGCATGTTGTATGCGTAGTGAGAGGCTGCCATGAACTTGGCGAGTGCTGGACGGCCGAGTATCCCATTGTAAGGTAATGGAAAATCGGCAACGTCAAAAGTGACCCTCTCAGTCCTGAAGTTCACCTCGTTGCCAAATGTTACTGGCAACGTGACCTTCCCCTTCGGCTTGCTCCTTCCCGGGTTGATTCCTTGGAATGTGCCGGTCTCTTCAAGCTCGCTGTCAGGGATCTGGAGTTTCTGCAGTGCAGCGGAGGAGATCAGGTTCAAGCCGGCCCCGCCGTCAACTAGCATCTTAGTGACCTTGAGGTTGCGGATAGTTGGTGAAACCAACATCGGCAAGCACCCGACCGCAGTTGTCCGATCAGGGTGGTCCTCAATATCAAAGATGATAGGCGTGGTGGACCATTTCAGAGGCTTGCGTGACTCGATAGGTGGTTCCGCCGCATTGACTTCCCGCACCCACTGCTTGAGTTGGCGGTGCGAAGTATGCAGAGAAGCACTGCCGTCAACGCACAAGACCTCTGTGGCTTTCTGGAACTCCTGCTCACTAGTCTCGACACCATCCATGTCTTCATCGTTGTCGTCATCTTCATCCTTGTCGCGGCCGCGGGGAGGTCTGTCTCCTTGCCGCTGCTTGGCCTTGCCGCGGCGTCCTCCCCGGCCGGCGCGCTTCTTGCCAGATTCTCCAGCGCCACCTTGGGCCCTCTCCTTGTCGCGTCACTCGTATTCAGCCTTTTGCTGCTGGACAAGCTGCTCGACCTTCTTGCGGCTCTGGAGGTCATGGCCCTTGGTGCGGTGGATCTTGCAGTACTGCTTGTCGGTGCCGTCCTGCTTGTCGGCGACCGCCACAGCCTGGCAGTTGGTGCATGCGGCAATCTCCTTGCCGAAGCTACCAGCTTTGGCTTTCTTGGCGGCACCTTCGTTGCCGGATTGCTCAACGACTAGCATATCTTTGCCTTTCTTCTTCCTGTTGTTCCGCCGCCGGTTTTTCTTTGCCGGGGTAGCATCCTCGCTGTCAGATCCTCCTGCTCCTGTATTCTCTCCGGGGAGTTTCCTCCATTCCTCAGCGCGTGCACACTTATCGGCCAGCGCATACAGCTCACTGATGTCTCTGATCTTGCACATCACCATCTCCTCCCGCATCCTGCGGTTACGCACGTTCTGATGGAACGCGCTGATGACCGCGGCAGGGTGGACATCTGGGATGTTGTGCTGTACACGGCTGAATCTCTGAATGTACTTGCGCAGGGGCTCTCCTTCCTTCTGGGCGAGCAGATGAAGGTCACACTCTTGGCCATGGGGTTTGTGGCCGCCTGTAAAGGCGCCGACAAACTGATGGCATAGGTCTGCCCAGGAGGATATGGAGTTGTCCGGCAAGTGCATGAGCCAGGACCTGACGTTGGGCTTGAGCACCAGCGGGAAGTAGTTGGCAAGGATCTTGTCGTCCCGCCCCCCGGCAGCCTGCACCGCGATGGTGTAGATGCTGAGGAACTCCAACGGATGCGACTTGCCGTCGTACTTCTCTGGTACGTCTGGCTTGAAATTCTTCATGCTGGGCCATTGGACTTGCCGCAGCTCACGAGTAAACGCAGGGCAACCTAGCGCGTACGGCAAGTCGCTTGGTTCCCCTGGCGCATGCATGTCGATAGAGGGCCCAGCGCGCTGGTCCGATTGACGTCGTGCTTCTCTTCGGCGCTCGATGCGAGTACGAGCGTCTTCTTGCTGTCGTTTGTGTAGAACTTGGCGCTGATCGCGACGAGCTCGCGGATCTGATGACGCGGTGGAGTCGCTGTCGAGGTGGATCCGGCGAGTCGGCGATCTTGGCCTTCGGGGCAGAGAGTGCACAGTGGTTGCACCCCCACCGGTCTTGTCGCCACCGGCTCATGCCTGGCTGACTTGCTGCGGCTGCGACGTGCTCGGCTGCCATTGAGCGTCGTCGTTGGCGAAGCCGATGAGACTCTGAATGGTGGCCCTCCAGTCGTCGATCTTGTCTGCCGTTGGAGGGTAGTCCAGGAGCAGTTAAGCTCGCGCCAAAGCTTCTGCTGGAGTGGCGGGTGGCGGTGGAGAACGGTGCGAGGAGCGGGATATGCTCGGACTTCTAACTATGTTAGAAGGAGCAGTATCCCATCCAGGCAACTGTGCCTCGCTCGTGCCAGCATGTTGGCGTGCATGCTGGTCTTGAGCACTCCGAGATACACCAGCTCGATCTTGGTCCAGCAAACGCATGGTACCGTGAGTACCATGACGCTGTCGGTCCCGCGCCTCCTGAGATCGGCGCGGTGCATGTACGGACGCCGAGGTCTTGGAGTGTGCCCGGTCGTTGTGGGAGCCGGCTACGCCGCCGATGGGCAGCGCAGCCTTGTCCTTGGACCTGGCAGCACCGTGAGCTCCCTCGTCGACGCCCGTTCTTCCGCCGGCGTCTGCCCCATCAGCCGTATGCTCCGGCGGTGGTGGGTTCGGCGCGGACGGAGCGGCCGCCTCCGAAGCCTTCTTCTTCGGCGGCATGTCGATGAAGATGATGAAGATCTAACTCGTGTGAACGCCGGATCTGGTTCACACAACCTCGACGCCCCTACCTGGCGCGCCAAAGATGCCGGGGGTCTGATCCACGAGCACCTATGGGACCGGCGGACCGGATCCCTTTCGGTTCGGCGGGGGCGGAGGTCGCACGAAGAGCGGATCGAGGCGAAGTACACGAGCGGTTTACCCAGGTTCAGGCCGCACGGATGCGTAAAACCCTACTCCTGCTTTGTGGTTTGTATTGAGTTCTTGCTCGGGAGCGCGGAGTGCTACAGTACACCCCAGCAGCTAACGAGACCGAGCGTGAGTGTTCTGTTCCTCCCTCCCCCTCTACGTTGCGCATGGGCCTCCTTTTATATGCTCAAGGGGTCACCGACAGGTGGCAACGTAGACAAGGGTAAAAATGTAAAGGTGCTGCGGTTGGTACAGCTACCTGCTACAGTGTATCATACCTAACCCTGACGGCAGGGGACAAGGGCATTAAATGCCCGTCTGCGTCGCCTAAATAGCGCAAAAGGGACCGTCAGGGACGCCACCGCTCGCCACGATGGCAATCTTGTCAGCGCCGCTTGCCACTGCGCACCCCTAGCTGCACAGCCTCCCGCCACGTACGCCTGGAAGGGTCCCAGAGCGACACGTTGGTGGATGTGCTGGAGCGCGGGCACAGAGTGGTGGCTTGCCGCGTCAAGCGCCTTGCTGCGATCGTTGTCTTGTCGCGTCCGGGAGCTTGTCGCTCACCGGGACTTGCCGGAACGCGTGGCGCGTCGCGGCAAGTCCCTTGAGATGCCTTGGTTGGCCTTCCCAGCAAGAGGCCTCCTTAGGCTTGGATGCCTTGGTTGGCCTTCCCGGCAAGCTCCTCTTGCCGGGGTCTTGTCTCCTTGGCTTGGATACTTTGTTCTTGAATGGCTCCAAAGGAACCACGGAGGACCTTGGCGGTCACCCGGCAAGCCTTGCCGCGGGATGCTGCGACTGCCCGTGCACAAGTTCGGGATACTAGGGTACCCCTACTCTAGTACACCGACACACGTGTTTCTAATTCCCTCTCTTGGTTTTTCATGGCATCTTACATTGACTTATATTCTTCTGCTATGTTTGACAATAGTTCCTGCAAAAATGTGTACTACATTATATCAGGTAAAATCATTTGTAAAAATGAGCAAAGAGTGTCTAGTTCCACTGTAAAAGGTGGCTACTATTTTAATGGCCAAAAAACATGAGATTACAATGTAATGAAGCCAAAAAATAAATAACTTAATGTAGCACACATCTTACATGAAAATATGAAATGAAACTGCAAAATGTTACAGAAATCAAGTAGCCAAGATGTGCAAGAAGCAATGAAATATTTTGGAGGCGAAGCCGAAATGAAATGGGAGCGAAAAAGCACCTCTCGACGGATCAAAACATATATTATCTTCCATACATGCTAACTACTTACATGGATGATTCATAAGCATCAGAAATTTAAAGAAAGAAAAACATACATGTAATATCCGCATATTCATGTAGTGCAGCTTCTTAAGAGCCTTCTTTCTTGGGTCGAAAGCTTCTGAATAGCCTACGGTGATCTAAATTTCCCATAAGTAGCAGACATGAAATTTGCTTCAAAAAAAATCACAATTAAGAGTCTATAGTACAGCTCGAGCAACAAACCAGTGGTTCCGTATAGCGTCATGAAATAAGAGTACCCTTGCTGAAGATACAGTCAAACAAAAAGTAGTTTTACTGAATCAATTGTCCAGTTTAGAGTTAACATATGTACTGCAATAACCAAGCATCAACTGCAGCAGCTGAACGTTTGTGAACAAATAACTTATAACTACACATGAGGAAGCAAATCTGCATGAACTCCCAGCGGGCACCATCAAATTTTACAGATTAAGTGATCATCTCCCAGGGAATACGTATAGAAAGGACACATCAGCTCCACCATAACTCAGTGCTCTGAATCTGTTTCAACCCACCGGACCCAGTGTTTAATTAACTAAGAAATACCAACTTAAATTTATTCTTTGCCTACCAAGAAGATGAGTCTATGAAGATTTGTACCTACTTGTAAACCTTCGTTGGCCTAACATGTAGAGAAACAAAAGAAAAAAATTGGGAGAAACTTAATGAACATAAATACCAGGCCAACTTGTTAACCAACCAAGAGAGACAGAGAGAGATATGAGGTTGTGAGATCCGATTCAAATTTCTTGAAGTCTCTAATATACTGATCACCTTCTGTTGACATCTAGTACAAATGATCTATAAAAAAAGAAGTCAGATGCAGAATAATTGGAAGTTGCACATGAAGGAACCTATCTTTACAGCCATTCCAGACCCTCGAAGTGACGCACGCCCTAAGCCCCTCCCAATTGAAACTGCTCAGATATCTGTACGTACCTCCGGCTGGTTGCTCGACATGGTGGATCTGGCAACGGCGCGCTCGAGAACTCCAGATATGGCTTCAAAACTCGAACACATGCTTCAGGTATGTAGTGCGCCACTGATTTGGGGATGGAGCTCAGCGCCGACTCAAGAAAAAGATGCTCCCTGCTTCACCTTTATGGAATACCGGAGAAAGAGGACAGCGGCGAGTAGGCGTAGACGGAGACGCCACTCCCACGGGGCGGTTGAGGGGCTGCGAGATGAAGACATGGCGGCGGCACACCTAGGGTTGGCGAGGGTAGGTCGTGCGTGAGAGTCAGAGACCGAAAGGAGCGTCGTGGGGTGTGGCTGCACGGAAGGAGACTCGTAGAAGCCCATCAGGCCCAATTTCACACCAGGCGTCCAAAATAGTCACTGGAGCAGCGGCCCAGCAAGGAAACACTCGGTTTTAGCGAACACAACGATTCCAAACGGGATTAAGAGTAAATCTGACGGCCGAAAACGCCCAAAACTGATGATCCAAAGGATGAAAGTGCTAATAGTTTGAGAGGGCTGAAAAGGTGCTCAGTTTTAATGTATCTAAATATTCAACATTAAGAAATAAGCTATGTTTTAGACATGATCAATGCAAACCGTATTGAGTTATTGATGGACTACCCTCATATTAGGTCAATGTAATGGTAGTCTCGCATCTATACATACCTGACCAAATTAAGGACACGGCGCAGGGGGAAAGGTGAAACGATAACAAGCTTATACAAATATGGCAACTTAGCACAGCATTTTATTTTTCTTTTGCAGATAGCATCACGTAGGCCTATTTACAGCATAACTCTTCCGTTTGTCGCATACCAATACAGGACAGGTCTACGTAAACTACAAAGCCAAGCCAGAGACAAGAATATGTGACAAAAAGAGCATTCTCACCCTGTCAAAAACATTTGGGTTTGCACCAGCTTCCAACAAGCACTTAATAGCTTCAGTTAAGCCCTTCTCTGCAGCCGTCAGCAAAGGATCATAATAAGGAACAACACCGCTCACATTAGCTCCACCCTGTCAGAAAAAGGCGTAGAAGAAAGTCAATCATACAATTGTGTGGTCGTTGATACAAAGATAACTAAATCAAACATCAGTTTTATAGAAATCTTACATTCCTACTGCAATATAAATAGGGATACTGTACCTGAATCAATAGCTTCACACAGGACACGAAAGATCTGTCTAATGCCATGTTTAAAGGTCCAAGTATACGAGTAACAATGTTGGGCTGGAAAAAAAAAGAACTTCATTTTCATGGCGGAATAAGCAATTCTAAGAGAAAAATGGAGTTTGTATGGAAAGGAGATGAGCTTCTTTGTGGGATTACAACTTATATAGTGATATGTGATATGTCCCTTTGCTTCAACTGATTTTTCAGAGTTGTTGGGTGGGTTATTGAAACCACCATGTCTGGTTTGGTCGTTTTTTGAAGGTTACCAATATTTGCCACACTTTTTCCTAACATATCTAAGGTTACATGATGAAAATGAATGTTATACTTTGCAAACCTAAGAATCCTACCACACTATTTCTGAGTCAGTGACACAAGCGACCCAAGTTGCAGGTGGTGACTAACTAAAACTTTTGGCATGGCATGGTTAGTCACCAACCAAAAAGACCTACAGGTGAGAACAATTGGGGAAAGTAGCAAAACCAGAAAAGGGGAGAATTTGGAGTTAAAGACAACATATCAACAAAGAGTTTCGATAGTACATCTGACTTGTGCTCCAAAAGGATCTTGACAATACTAGGAAATCCTCTAAGAGTAGCATCCATGAGTGGTGTCCCAAGTTCTGACATTGCATGGACATTAGCTCCCCTCGCAAGAAGAAACTTCACTATTTCATAGTACCCTGAAGAGAAGAAAGAAAAAGGTCATAACAGTATTACCAGTACATGAACAAAATCGTTTTTGCGCAACAAAGTTTCAATAACTGGTGGGGGAATGGTTTTTGTTGGTTCACATTTCTCTGAATATGAATACCGTAACCAGTTAACATAAGAAGGCAGTAACATACTCAATACGTATCTGAGAGCAGAAAATTAGGAATCACTCTTGATCCTCTAAAGGTTCTTCTCTGTCAGAAACTAAAAGTACATCTATGTCTTGTGGAAGCACCTTAGAGTGCCTAGAAGCTAAACAATCTGCTTCTTCTTTTCACTAACCTAGAGCACTCTTATTTCAATACATACGAAGAAACTCCGTGAAAGCCAGCTATCACTCCTATGAGACACTACCAGACTCGCCACGTATGCCGACGGCCCTGGGCCGTCGGCATAGGCCATTTCCCGTCGGCATACAACTATGCCTACGGCTGCCGTCGGCATAGCCCCGTCAGTGTAGATCACGTCAGCGTAGTCTTGTCAGACCGTCGGCATAGTTTAGCCGTCGGCATAGCGGCCTATGCCGACGGCTTTCGTCTGGCCATCGGCATAGTTTAGCCGTCGGCAGTGATTTTCACATGACGGCCACGGACGGCGCCGTCAAAAGCGCTAACGAATCACAGGCCGCCGCGTGGCAGAGGTATGCCTACGGCAAAGCCGTCGGCATAGGTGAAAATCTATGCCGACGGCTTTGCCGTCGGCATATCTCTGCCACATGGCGGCCTGCGGTGACTCCTGGCAGGAGGGTATGCCTACGGCAAAGCCGTCGGCATAGATTTTCACCTATGCCGACGGCTTTATTTTAGGCATATCCCTGCCACGTGGCAAGCCCTGGGTAGCCCTGTGCATATCTATGCCGACGGTTTAACCGTAGGCATACTTACGAACCAAAACCAAAAAAAATACTAGCCAAAAAGGCTAGCAATTTCCAATCCAATTATAAGACATGATTCAACAATCATGAATTTGCAAACACAGGCCATAAAATATTTTTGATGTACACAACATTTTCATTCTAAGAGTCCACTAAAAAAATACTAGCCAAAAAGGCTAGCAATTTCCAATACAATTATAAGACATGATTCAACAACCATGGTTTTGCAAACACAGACCATAAAATATTTTTGATGTACACAACATTTTCATTCTAAGAATCCACTACAGCATCAAAGGAGAAGGCGGAGGGGCGGTGCCGATGGTGCGGGAGACGGGGCAGCGATGACAGAGGTGGCATGCAGTCAGTATAATGAACCAAAGATCCTACACATAAGGATGAATATGTAATATATACAATGCATCTACCAAAGGGAAATCACCAAAATTTTACAAGAAATACTTCTACCGGGAGGCAAACAAAGATTTTCATTGTAAATGATCTGATGTTCGCACTGCATAGCTGATACAATAGGATTTCTTCACATTATTCAATTACTGGGAATGATCAATTACACATATGGATGAACTACTAGTACAGGAGTAGCTTGCTGCCAACACTACTAGCTAGCTGCCAACACTACTAGCTAGCTAGATTAAACACCAACAGCTAACAAAACCTAGCTGCAGTAACCAAGAACCACAAATGAGGTAGTACAAGAGCAGAATTTAACAAGGGTGCTACTCTGAATCATCATCACTGTAAATAGGAATGATCTTTCTCATGGCACAAGCACGACAAGCACAAACAAAATCACCCATGCACATGAAACAGAGCAAGGTACTGCTATAGCAGCACAAGAGAGGGAGCTAGAGGTAGGAGATGGACTCACCGGAGAGGAGGTTGTAGTCGATGCCGAACACGACCGCGGCCGCAGTCGCGCGGTAGAGGAGGTTGTAGCCGAGTTGGACCATGTGCGGGGTGTCGTCGTGGCGGTGGATGCCCTGGTTGTCGTCATCATCCACGGAGGATGCCTGCTGCTCCGAATCAAACGAACAAGTCAGAGCTAGTGTTGTTGAGCTAGTACAGAAATTAAACAAGCTAGTATAGGAGATACAGGCGTGCTGGTGCTAGTATCTACAGAAATCAATCGAGCTAGCTATGCGTGTGCGTGAGCTAGCTTAGTACGTACAGTACATGGTTGTGCTCCAAAACAAACAGAGAATGCTAGCCTCAACAGAATCAATCACAAGGTTATTTTTTTTGTTACTAGCACTGCTAGTTGTATGTGTTGATCCATCCGGACCTAACTAATGTTGTTGTATCTCTAGACCAAGTGCAGCAACACAAGAAGAAGAACTAAAACTGTAGAGCACATATATACATATGACGAACTACAGAACTAGCACTACATTTTGCACAGGACAGAATTAATCATGAATGGTTCTGTCACAGTTGATGCATTTGTTGCCAAAAAGAAAATTTCATCCAAACTACATACGCTGACATGAGCCGGTGTAATTCACACGTAATGGTGGCTTAATATGTTTTCTACCACATGTCATGTTTACTTACTAGCATCTAAGAATGGATCAGGTATGAATTAGGGCATGGATATCGAGAGCAGCAAGATGGTAGTAATGGAACAAAAAGTTTTGGCCTAAAAAAATTAGTTTGTCAAGGAACAAGATAGACAAATAAAATTGGGTTTGAGAAGGTGAGTATCTCAGGGGCTGGGCTTACACATGGGTTGAGAAGGAGGTTGATCTGCTGCCACCCACACATGCATCTATCAATCAAAAAAAGAACGTTTAGGTTCTCAAAGACCTTCCCGGATGCGGCAGCAGCACGAACAGAGCAAACAGAGAGGCGTGAGGAAACCGAATCAAATCAAATCAAACATCAAAGGCAGAGACAACAACCATTTATTTTGTAGCATCTTGAGATAACTTGAGAAATCCAACCAGACCAATTCATAAGCTAAATTCTACTACATTTTTGGGGTAGCAAGCAAAATATACTTGAAAGCAGAGTCAATTCAAACCGGAGATGGACTCTAGTTCATCAATGGATGAGTGGCATTAACTGTTTGAACACCACACCGTCACAGCAACAAAAGCAGTACCAAGACAAGTGCATCAGGTGTTCCATTTAGCACAAACACAAACTTTAGTGCTATAAAAAAATACGTACAGGGCTAGTTCACTAGTCATGCAAATTTGCATTATATGCAAACAAGTTGGGGGGCTAGCAACCAACAAGGGCAATCCAAACTGAGAGCTAGCTAGCTAGGAGCAGTGGCGGAGCGTGACCAAATCTCAAGAGGGGGCCGACTTTATATAAGAACACACAATATGCATTAAAAACTCCGCTAAGTTGTACGTAGAACATATGCAAGGAGCCAAGGACAATTAGACAACATATCATCATAAATAACACAATACAGCAGGTTCACACATACCTGAGCATTGTGGATAGGTAAATTTTGGTGTTCCAAAAGAACAGACCACACCAAATGACCAAAAGACAACTAAATAGAACCAACTAGCACTAGTGCCAACTAGAGATATGTTCTTCTATTCTTCCTACTTTTGAAATCAGCAATCATATCTTCACAAGCAATTTTTGATGCAAATCTCCACTTGCATCTTCCGTCATATCTAATAAGTCGACTAGGTAGACATCAAAGTTACCAGAACATCTCAACTCGTCACAATGACATATAAATTAACACAAGCAGACAAGCAGTGACTAGCAGCAGTGGTGACAAGAACATCTAAAATCTGCACCTAGCAATCTGCATCTAAAATCTGCACCAAGCCTAGGAGGACCCAGCAGTGGAGTGTGACAGCAGTAGCACCCATTCAAAATTCAGTCAAGCATGTGTATAAGTAAAAAATGCAGAGCTGAGCAGAGCAGCAGCAAATTGAGAGCAAGCCTAGGAAATCGAGGAGGACAAGGGAGTCATGGAGGGGAAGGAAAACCTCTCGCTTGAGGTTGGGTGTCGTTCCGAGAGAGAGGATGCACGCCGGGGAAGCAGGACTCCTCCTCTCCCTCGTCCCTACATCGAGTTGCTGCTACTGCTGCGTGTGGGTGAGGAAGGTAGGCACATCAGGGAAGGGTAGGGGAACAGATCGAATAGGAGAGGGAGGGGCTGACCTTGATGGCGTCGGAGAAGGGCTGGAGCGGCGTCGTCCATGGCCTTCCCTTTGCTGTTCCAACGCAAGCGAAACGACAGCGACATTGGCGTGCTCGATCTGGGAGGGAGAGGATACAGGTGAGTAAGAGAGGGTGGGTTGCGAGGGATCTCGACGGAGAGATGTACCTGAGCCGTCGGAACCACGCCGGCGACGTGGTGGCCGAAACCCTAGCTTAGGGGACGGTCGCGGGTGACCGGTAGAGGACGCGAGCGACGAATCTGCTCGGAAGGGAAGACGGAGCGGACGGAGGCGATCATGCGAGTGTGCTTGCCGTCGTCGGTAGCAGCCGGAATCGTCGGAAGCTGCCGGAATCACCGGCGTGGGTGGTGGCGGCGGAGAAGGGTCGCGGGGAGAGAGAGAGGTCGAGGTGGGGAGTGGTGCGGCTCTGTTGGGTCTTGGGTGGGCTCTCTCTCGCTTCTTTTCCTTTTTTTTAATTTTGGTGGGTGGGAGGGAAGCGGGCTGAGTGGCGCGGGAAGGCCCAAAATTTCATTTGATTTTGTATCGTGCGTGCGTGCGTTTTCTTTTTCTTCTTTTCTTTTTGGAGGTGCAGAGGAGCGTGGGGCCAGCCATCCACGTCACCGATCCGCGTGACTGGGTGGTCACCCAATAGGAAGTCTTCATTTTTGTGTGCTTCTTTACGTATTTGTTTTGCTAGATTTATTAGAGTTTTTTATGAAATATTTTCAAACTTTTTCCACACCCTCTACGAATCACAAACCAATATTCTGCCAAATTTCATGTTTTTTCCAAAAAAAATGAATTTTTTAGAATTAAAAAATTGATAAACTCATTTTGCCTACAGTCATTTGAGAAACTGTACGCAAAGTGATTTGTTAAATCATATATGATGGCAGGGGCCCGTCGTGGCCTCTGCGGGGGTGGTCTACAGCGGCGTTGTTGAGGCCATGGTGGTCGACCAATCTGCACGCGGCGACAGCAAGTCTCTCCGGCGGCGGTTTGTCTGCATCAGGCTCAGGTGAGGCGTCTTCCTTCATGGCTGATACAGGTACGGGTCTCGGCTGGTTGGGGCACCCGTTGTTCCGATCTGGTGGCTCTGCCCGCTGCTCATGGGGGCGGGCCGGAGGTGGTGGCCTGCAGGGGATCTTGGCGGAGGGCGGCAGGGGTGCCCCCGTCTGCGCCGACATCGTCCCGTGCGTCGCGCAGCTACAGGCCCCACCACCGGGGGAGAATGTGTAGGTACCGTCCAACCAAAGGAGGAGCAGGCCCCACCACCGGGGGGGGCGAATGTACGTTGGCGGCATGCCGGATCTAGCCGTTAAAATCCACGGCAAACCATACGATGCCGGAAATCCTCGGGACCTGGCACGGTGTCGTCATATGGCCCTTGTAGGGTGTGGTGAAAGTTTTAGCGCATTTCGCAGAAATCTAACCTGAGGTCGCTTGTAAACTGCACCATCTCCGACGTAGTATCTGGCTAACGAGAGAGAACGTGCCCGGTTTGTGAAGGAAGTGTGTTGCCCGTTGCTCTGTTGACCTCAAAACTTCTCGTGCTCTCAAAGGGGGCCATTGCATGACACGTGACAGTACATGGCATTTTTCGGGCCCACTTGCAATATTTGAGACATTTACTGCATCCGTAGGGTTTCAATGCGGGAAATTGCCGATCTGCACAGCGGCCACCTGAAATGATGTCCAGAAGTGGTTCATCAAATCATATATGATGTCTTTGCGGTATGTGTAGGACTAGTGCAACCCAAGGAGGGGCATGCCCCACCACCGGGAGGCAAATGTACATCGACGGCGTGCCGGATCCAACCGTTAAAATCAAACAAAAATCATACGATGCTGGAACTCCTCGGGACCTGGCACGGTGTCGTCATATGGCCCTTGTGGAGTGTGGTGAAAGTTTGAGCCTGTTTCGCAGAAGCCTGTCCGGAGGTCGCTTGTAAACTGCTCCATCTCCGAGGTAGTATCTGGCTATCGAGAGAGAACGTGTTTAGTTTGTGAAGGAGGTGTGATGCCAGTTGCTTCGTTGACCTTGAAACTTCTTGTGCTCTCAAAGGGGGCCATTGCATGACACGTGCCAGGACATGGCATTTTTCTGGGCCACCTGCAATATTTGAGACATTTATTGCATCCGTAGGGTTTCAATGCGAGAAATTGCAGATCTGCTTGGCGACCACCTGAAATGATGTCCAGAAGTGGTTTGTTAAATCACATATGATGTCTTTGCGGTATGTGTAGGCCTAGTGTAACCAAAGGAGGGGGAGGCCCCACCACCGCAGGGTGAATGTAACTCGGGGCATGCCAGATCTAGCCGTTAAAATCCATGGGAAATCATACGATGCCAAAAATCCTCGGGACATGGCATGGTGTAGTCATATGGCCCTTGTAGGGTGTGGTAAAAGTTTGAGCATGTTTCGTAGAAGCCTCACAGGAGGCCACTTGTAAACTACACCATCTCCAAGGTAGTATCTGATTATCGAGAGAGAACGTGTCCGGTTTTGTGAAGGAAGTGTGCTGCTCGTTGCTCCGTTGGCTATTTCAACACTTAATCACATTTGTATACATATATTAAGACACAATGCAAGTTTTGGTGGCATTGCTACCCCCGAAGGCCCCCGACTGGGCCCAACCCACCACCGGATCCCCCTCGTGTCGACCTGACGCGGCCGTTTCCTCCCTCCAAGTGCCGGCGGCAGCGCCTTCCGTGAAGGGGGTCACATTTCCGGAGCCACATGACAGGTGTTTGCACCTGACACCACACTTCCAGACATGTAAGAGGACCCAATGCAAGATTTGGTGGCATAGCTAGCCCCCGAAGGCCCCTGGCCACACTCGTAGACACGCGAAGAACAATCCATAGTGGTTTTTTTTCACATACTCTTGCATCTTTAAAAAATATAAGAAATTGCAATGCCTATTATATCACATGTGTCTGCACTGTGTAAAAATGTCATGAATTGATCACGCTCCGAGTGTTCAGAAATATTCATGCAACGCCAAAACCGTAGAGGGATTACTTCGATTTCATTGCCGTCCGTGGGGGGGGGGGGCTCACACCGGAGCCGCGTATTGCCTCTTCAGACATGCCACCACACCTTAAGACATGTATGAGGACCCGGCGCAATGCTTTGGTGGCATTGCTACCCCCCGAAGGCCCGCAACCGGCCTAACCCTGGACCAATTGACCTGGAGATCTACGCCTTTGACTTTTGTCATACGGGATTTGACCAACAGACGTTTTCACCTGGTTATGATAGGTCAGCCCATAGGAACACTTGAGAACAAGGTTTGGGCCAAAACCACCATAAGATTCCCTTCGTCTCGACCCAACGTGGCCGTTTTCCCCCTCCAAGTGTCGACGGCATCGCCATCCATGAAGGAGTCACACTCCGGAGCCGGTTGCCGGGTGTTTGCGCCTGCCACCAAAATCCTTGAAACAATCTGATGGATGTAGATATAAAATTTGTCTTGATTGGCCAAGGTATGAAAAATATACAAAAAATTCAAAACAAAAGGGTGTTTTCTGTAAATTTGAAGCAAACATGATTTAAGTTTGTTCAAATTTGAAAAATAGTATAGCAACATAATCCTTTCAAGATTCTGATAAAAAACCATACAAAATTTGTCAAAATCGATCCAAGTATCAATTACTTATGATTTTAACAAACTATAAGGACCTATATGAAAAAGTACATGAGGTCACATTTCTAACATACTCAAAAACAAAAAAACTGTATATTCATAATCTATGGAAAATTCTACCCCAAGTCGATGTATAATTTGTGTATGTTTAAGTTTAGATAAGTTAGATTTAAATTATTCAAATTTTAACTTTTAAAAACATAAAAATAATTTAAAAAAACAAATGATATCTATGCCTACCAGGAGGCATAGTTCTTTGCTAGGGGCTACCAGGAGGCGCCACGTGGCGAGGCTATGCCTACGGCCTTGCCGTAGGCATAGATGGAAAACTTTGCCGTCGGCATAGCTCTGCCACGTGGCAGCTCCTAATTAAAAAAATAGATGATATTTATGCCGACGGCCGCCGTCAGGGCCGTCGGCATAGATTTGACGGTGTCAGCCCGCCGTCTGTCCCTGGGCCACGAGGGCCACCTCTATGCCGACGGCCTAACTATGCCTACGGCTGTCGTAGGCATAGATCGATATATGCCGACGGCCTTACTATGCCTACGGCTGCCGTAGGCATAAATGGAGCTATGCCGACGACTTTTCTGCGCCGACGGTATTCCCCAGGCCGTCGGCACAGCTCCATCTATGCCTACGGCAGCCGTCGGCATAGATAAGGCCGTAGACATATAACATTATTCCGGTAGTGAGACGGCTAACTCATAATTAAGGTTGATCACTTTACAGATGCCGATGAACATGAGAAAGAAATAAGATCAGGCTACTTTTAATTATGGCAACAAGAAAATTGTTTATATTAGGCTAGCTTAGCACTTGGTAAAGTAAACCCACTTTTATCACCCTTGTAGGTCAAGCACAAGAACAATTTTGAGAAAGGAAAGTGAAGTTCCATTTCATACCATGAACTATAGCCATATGAAGAAGGGTGATTTTTCCACGTCGCTGATGCAGATCAGCGCCATGATCCAGAAGGTACCTGACGGCGGGAAGGTGGCCATACATGATGGCATGTGACATGGGCGTAAACTCTAGCATTAAGACACACACAATTCACTGGAATTAGTTCATGATCAGGTCATAAAACTATATATGCTTTAGTATCGGGAAAGGCGTCCACGAATTACCCTGAGCGGTGTCAGGCATGTCGACGTCCATCTTGACCTCCTCGACAAGATACCGGTAGATCGGCAGCTTGCCGCCGCCGCCCGCGGCATGTAGCGCGTTCATGCCCATGTAGGTGGTGTTGGCCACCGTCGTCCGGATCCCATGCCCCTGCACGTCCAGCTCCTTTGCAATCTCTGAATTTCACACAAAAAAGGGGGACACTTTCAGTCAGGAATCGTGACAAGAACCCAGTACTGCAGTGCATATATGGTGCAGTCAAAATCAGTAGGAACACAAAGGGGGCAATTTTAGTTACCAACCATGGCAAGAACGTAGTATATATATACACTACGCTGCAATCAGAATCAGGAAGACAGCGTCCAATCAAAACGTAGTACGGTATATACTATGCTGCTGCCTGGTTCTTCAGTAGTTGGTCAAGAACCAAATGGACGCAGAACACCATGGAGGGAGAGGGGGAGGGGAGTGGGGATTTGGTTAAGATGCGGGCCTTACTCTTGATCTCGCGGACGTCGCCGTTGTGGGCGGCTTCGAGGAACCTGGCCTCCGGCGGCCACCGGCCGCGCTCTGCACGGCAAGCGGAACGAACGATGAGACAGCGTGGCGGGCGGAGCCGTACGACAGAACTGAGGGTGTTTGTTGGTTACCTTCGCCGTGGAGGACCTCGTACAGGCGAGGCAGCGGCCATTCCCGCATCCCCATCCTCCTCCCTCTCCCTTTTTCTTCGCCGGCGGTCGGGGTGGCGGTGGCGGTGGCGGTGGAGGACGGGAGCTTCTGGAGTGGGTGGAGGGGTGGGGAATAAAAAGGGCGGGAGAGAGAGAGCAGGTGGAAGACGCAATGGGATGCCGACACGTGCCCAAACACGGGCCATACGATCTGACACTCCTGCCAGGAGAAGCACGGCCTCTTCCTTTATGTTTTGATTTTTGAAATTTGAATTCAAACTTCACAATCTTCCTCTTCCACGGTGATTAGAGCAAACCTAGCAAGTCATCATATTGGCCCTCCATATGGATATCGTAAACGATCCTAGCTGGGCGACCCGCTACGGCTTCGGCCAACCGCGTGCGCTATCGGATCAAAACAACATCATGTATATGGCCGAACCTCCGCACACGCCAATGCTTCTGTAGGACCCACGCGCCACTCAACCCTCCCTCAATCTTATCTCTTCCCGGTCAGTCACTCCTTACCTTTTCTTCGTCGGCGGCCATGGGTGATCTCCATCCCTCTTTCCACGACGCTAGTGCGGGTGGCCGCAGTCATGAGCTTTGTTCGATGCCTCGCCCCGAGTTGTAGGAAGATGTTGGAGGTGGGGGCAACGCTGCATGGAAGCTGTCGTCGTGATGCTGTAGAGAAGATGAGGGGTGAGGGGCGATGCTGCAAGGGGAGCCTCGATGCTGCTGATTGTTGTGTGTCAGCGCAAGGGATGGTGACTTATGTCGACGACCATGTGGATTGTGGCGGCGACAGTAACCAGTTGTTGCTGCAACCCTCAACGCGGAGGAGCTACACTGTGGCAGCCGAGGAGCTGCGATCAGCGGGCCCCATGCTACAAGTGCTAACGACGGATGCTACATCCGGAGACGAGGGGAGCTGCAACCACGCAAAGGCCGAGAGCTGCGACAGAGACGATGCCCCCGTCCTACAACCATTGATGGCAGAAGCAAGATCCGACGTATGCAAAAGCTACGACCGACACCTGCAGAAGCTGTAACTGGCGAGGCGACGACTGTGGCTAAAGGCTCGAAAGCTGCAGCCGGCATCCGTGAAAGCTACGACAAACACCAGCTGCAACCGGTGACATGGAAAGCTTTGACCATGGTGGGGAAATCTGCAAACCCGGTACCGTGAATAGGGTGCCCTTCCCTCCGTCTCCTCAGAGGACGCTCCAACAGGTCCGCATACGCCCAAGAATGCACAGTGCTTCCGCAACCTCAACCAAGCTAGGGAGGATACAGGCAATCAAACAATGTGCACAAAATGGATTTTTATTCCTGGATCTGCTCAATCAGATCCAACTGAGTCACACGTGTAAAGATGAAAAAAAAAGATATACCTAACCAAACACGCCCCGGTAACATCAAAGATCAAACACACAACATATTCCCCTCCAAAAATGCTAGACGTACGGGAAACTTTTAAAAAAATTAACGCACAAACCTTCTCTCCTCACTAATCTCTCCCCATTGATTCTCAGGGTGAGGCCCGCTTCATCTTAACAACCAATCAACACACCCCACCCCAGCCTAGCCCGTAAAACTCCTGTAAAACCCCTGTAGATGTAGCATTGCTGATTATACCTGGCCATTCCTCGGGCTGGGCCAACCAAAGCCCGGCGCAAAAAACCCAGGCCCGAGCCCAGCCTGGCCCGGCCCTCGGGCCTAAAAATCGGGCCCGAGCCCGGCCCATCACACTAAAAGCCCGTCGGGCCACGGGCCGGGCCTCTTCCTTAAATGACGAAATCGACGGGCCTGGGCCCGGCCCGGTGTAACACCCTCGATGCGACTATAGCTCCCACGTGTCGAGTCACGACTTAAAGACATAATCGCATTGAAGGCATATGTCGCAAGTAAGGCAAACTTCACAACATCCCATGTAATAGAATAATAAAACTGGAGATAACATAGTTGGCTTACACTCGCCACGTCAATCAAGTACATAAATAACATTACATCATCCAAACACTCAGGGCCTGACTACGACGCCAAAATAAAAGAGAACCCAACATGCGACACGGTCCCAATCATCCCTGACTGGGCACCACTACTGATCATCGGGAAAGGAAACATAGTATCGTTGAGAGTCTTCGTCGAACTCCCACTTGGGCTTGTACGCGTCTCCTGGAGCGGAATCATCGGGCCCTGCATCTGGTGTAATAGTAATCTGTGAGCCACAGGGACTCAGCAATCTCGCACCCTCGCGATCAAGACTATTTAAGCTTATAGGTATGGGAAGGTAAAATATGAGTGGAGCTGCAACAAGCGACTAGCAAGTATGGTGGCTAACTTATGCACAAAGGAGAGCGAGAAAAGGAGGCAAAGCGCAAGCGAGAAACTAGAGAGCAACCTGCGCAAATATTACTCCAACACCGTGTCCACTTCCCGGACTCCGCCGAGAAGAGGCCATCATGGTAACACACTCAGTTGATTCATTTTAATTTATTAAGGTTCAAGTTATCTACAACCGGACATTAACAAATTCCCATATGCCCATAACCGTGGGCACGGCTTTCGAAAGTTCAATCCCTGCAGGGGAGTCCCAACTTAGCCCATGACAAGCTCTCACGGTCAACGAAGGAATAGACCTCCTCCCAAGATGTTCCGATCAGACTCGGTATCTCGGTAACTCAAGACACTTCGACAGGTTAAAACAAGACCAGCAACACCGCCTGAATGTGCCAACAAATCCCGATAGGAGCTGCACATATCTCTTTCTCAGGGCACACTCAGATAAGCAATCCGTACAACTAAAACCAGCCCTCGAGTTTCCCCGAGGTGGCGCTGCAAGGGGCTGTAGTTTGGACCAACACTCAGAGGAGCACTGGCCCGGGGGGGTTAAAATAAGATGACCCTTGAGTCTGCAGAACCCAAGGGAAAGAAAAGGCTAGGTGGCAAATGGTAAAACCAAGGTTGGGCATTGCTGGAAAAGCTTTAATCAAGGCGAACTATCAAGGGGTTCCCATTATAACCCAACCGCGTAAGGAACGCAAAATCCGGGAACATAACACCCATATGACGGAAACTAGGGCGGCAAGAGTGGAACAAAACACTAGGCGAGAGGCCGAGCCTTCCACCCTTTACCAAGTATATAGATGCATTAAGATAACATAGCAATATAATGATATCCCAACAAGTAAATAAATGTTCCAACAAGGAACGGCCTCTAATCTTCAGCTGCAACTAGCAACGCTATAAGAGGGGCTGAGCAAAGCGGTAACATAGCCAATCAACGGTTTGCTAGGACAAGGGTTAGAGGTTTGACATGGCAATTTGGGAGGCTTGCAAGCAAGTGGTAAGCATCATAGCAATGGCATAGCAAACTAGCATAGCAAAGATAGTAGTGATTTCGAGGGTATGATCATCTTGCCTGCACAGTTGTCAGAGTTGACTGGATCCTCGAAAGCAAACTCAACGGCCTCCTCGTTAGCGAACTCGTCTCCCGGATCTACCCAAACAAGACAAACAAGCAACAAGGTTACAATCAACCACGTGCAAGAACAAGCAATAGGATGAAATGATGATATGCTATGCGGGATGCGATGCCGGATGCCAAATGCAAGATATGACAGGAAATGCATGAACCTGGCCTCAACTTGGAATTTCAAGTGTGCCACTGGAAAGATGAGATGAAATCGCTTGAAAACGATATAAAGAACGCCGGAATCGGAGTTACGGTTTGGAAATGGCAAGCGATTCAAAAATGACACCCGTCTGCGATTTACAGCAAGTAGGCATCTAAATGCAACGAGATAAACATGCTACAGCACCCAAACATGACATCAAAATACATGGAAAGGAAGCATTCAAGATGCTTAACAAAAGTCTAGCAGTAAGCTACGGCCAATTCATCCATTAGGAGGTTCAAACAAGCATGGCAAAAATGCAAATGACAAACAGATCTCAGACTTACTGAAATTAACACTTTTCTGGAATTTCAGATCATATAGCCCTCTTCCGAGCAACAAAACAACATGCTACAGGACCTGAACATGACAAAGAAAGACATGGCATGGAGCTACTCAACAAGATTAACAAAAGTCCCTTAGTGACCTTGAGCCAAAAGGGATCACAAAATATACTAACAAGCACACGAACATGGCAAAAACATAAACAGTTTTCAGACTTAGTGAAAACTGGGACATGCTGAAACATAACTCACGAAGGCATGTTTACGTGCTCGATGCACTCACCACGGTGCAAGTCATGGCAAGACAACCATACATCCCTTATGAAGGCACAAAATGCAAGCTAGATATGGCAAGAACAATGGCATAGCATGCACGGATCAACTACGATAACATCGGCAAAATCGCAAACAAGTTGACGATCTGCCCAGATTCGCAACGAAGCAAAAGTAGAGCTCGATTGACTCAAGCTAGGTTGCTACATAAATTCAAACAAAGACATGGATGGATAGAGCACTACAATATTAATAAAATTCCCTTACTGATCATCCTCAAAATAGGCACGGATCACTAGGAAAGAACATGAACATATGGCATCATGAGATAAACAATCCCAGGACTTAGTGAAATCACTAAGTCCCTGAAAACAGAATTAGCAAGTGCACCACTTTGCAAGCTTGCACAAGTCACCACACACATCCTAAAAATACATGGGTTGCACCTCTGGATAGATGACAAAACCCTTAACAAAACATACGTAGAACTCAAGGGCACATCATGCACACATTAATCATGGCAAAAATGACAAATGTCTAAGATGAACTAGCAGATCTGACAATTAACTCATGAAGCCCTCTTCTAACAGCATTTCGGACATCAAGATGAGCTCAAATGAAAAAGATGCAATGAAATAAAATGATGTACTCTCTGAGATGAACATTTTGATATGCTATATGCATGAATCAGAGCTACGGATGCAAAGTTACGGAAACCTCGAACAGGTGCATATGGACTGAAAATTCTGGGACTTAGAGAAAAAAATTAGGTCAATCCTGAAAACAGATCTGGATCGGGGTGGCGCACGAACCGAGGTGGCCGGGCTCTCACCGGAGCTCCTCGCTGGAGGAGGAGGGAGGGCCGGCCGGGGCTTGCCGGAGATGGGGAGAGGAGGCCGGCCGGAGTCGGGGCGTCGCCGGCGACATCCTGTGGTGACGGCGGCTCGCGCTGCGGCAGCGGCGGCGGGGGCCCGCGGCGGCGCGCGGCGGCCGGCGGGGCGCGGTGCCAGGCAGCGGACTGAGGAGGCAGGCGGCGGGGCACGCGTGGGCCTCGGGGGCCCGGCTCGGGCCTCCCGGGCCGGCGGTGGGAGGCGGCGGCGAGCTGACAGGTGGCGGGCGTGGAGTGGCTGGCGGTGGCGGCGGACGTTGTCCGGCTCCACCCGGACACGTCCGGAGCGGCGGATCTGGAATTTTTTTAGGGTTGGGGGAGAGGATCTGCGAATTTGGAATGGGGGGTGTATATATAGGCGTAGGGGGAGCTAGGAGAGTCCAAATGAGGTGCGGTTTTCGGCCACGCGATCGTGATCAAACGCTCTAGGACATGGAGCAAAGTTAGGTGGGTTTTGGGCCAAATTGGAGGAGTGTTGGGCTGCAACACATACGAGGCCTTTTCTGTCCCTCAGTTAACCGTTGGAGTATCAAACGAAGTCCAAATGGTACGAAACTTGACAGGCGGTCTACCGGTAGTAAACCAATGCCGCTTGGCAAGTCTCGGTCCAATCCGGAAATGTTTAATCCCCACACATGAAAGAAAGGTAGAAACAACCACCGAAGGAGAACGGAGCGCCGTATTGCAAAACGGACAACGGGAAAAAAGCTCGGATGCATGCGACAAACACGTATGCAAATGAAATGCACATGACAACATGATATGCAATGCATGACATGCAAGCAATGACAAGGCAACAACAGCGAATAACTGCACGACACCTGGCACATCGGTCTCGAGGCGTTACAACACTCCACCACTACGAGAGGATCTCGTTCCGAGATCTAGAATGGCACCGGAGGGACAACGGAAGAGAAAGAAAATAGGTAAGACTAAGTTGCTTCTTTGACAAACGAGTGAAACCAAAGAACCTTGAAAAGGTTACACAAAATCGAGAACAGAATACAACGAAGGTGAACAAGGTCGAAAACACTCCGTTAGCATAGAGGGACAAAGAACATTTGCGAAAAACCTTGAGGTTGAAGGGAAGATATATATTGAAAACACGCCGGTTAAGGAAGGGGATCAAGGAAGACCAAATTCCAACAGCACTCCAGTTGAAAAGTGATACAAGACTAGATAAGATGAAAAGAACTTGAGCAGAGGACACGACACTCCGGGTAAATGGATAAGCATGGAAAGAACATGATCTTTGACAAACGAGATGATGGGTTGAAAAGAGCAACATCACAATGACTCCGGAACAAAGGGAAACAAGATCTTGAGAGAGCACGGTTACAACAAATGCTAGAATGGAGTTGTTGAAAACCAACCACGAAAAGAATAATCTTGATATGGTCTTATGAAATACATCTCAAAATTATGAGGTGACAATCTGCCACTCACGGGAAAGAATTGTATTTATTTGAACAAGGAGACGAGAAAGTATTTCACCGGGAGGATAAAGAAGAGCTTGGATCATTTATGAGCACCACAGATAGCAACAATTCTTAGGGAAGGCTTTAGGTGAAATATAACCCAAGATAACTCCCATGACGAGATTGATGGATTTAAGATATCTCAATCTTGACAACATGTGAATCATGAACCACATAGGGAAATCATCAAGAATGTCATAATACCACCTCAAATGATACGGTAGAAAGAATTGAACTCCGGATTGCAAGATGAACAATGCTTGAACTCCTTTGAAAGGAATCTCAATGAACACTTCGAGAAGAAATTGAATCCTTGATGAACCACCATGAGGAACTCTGGTAATAAAAGAATGATCAAACGAAATGGAGGATGAAAGGAATAAGGTTGAAGCCTTGCAATGATTTAAATGGATCTCGCGATGAAATAATTGAGAGAACTTGGAACTCCGGGAAAGAAAGAAGAGCAATTGAAACCCAGAATAAGTATGATGAACCACTCTGGAAAAACAGGAATTGAACAAACTCGATGAAACAAGAATAAGAATTATATTATGCTCGTCCTTCATCAATTAAATTGATGACAATCAACGGATTTGGCATACTACTTATTCTCGTTGAAAGGGTTCAGATAGATATAGCGCAAACTTGAGAAGGTCTTCAACGAACCACCGGAAGGATTGAAAACAACGAATAATTTATAAGGAAGAGAAATCTGGAAGAACCACCGTAAGAAAAGAAAATGAACGAATAAAAGATAAAAGAACACCGGTGAAAAAAAATTGCAAACGAACGAAGATGCTTGAGACAAACTAGGATACATGAGAATGAAGAGATCAAGAACTGATTAGAGGATATTTGAATGATGCACCGACAAGATAGGAGAATGATAACTGACAGCTGAGAATGAATAAACCTGAATTGATGGACTCTGGATAAAAAAACTGAAAAGGCTCCTGAATTACTCCGTTGTTTGAAAAGAATATCTCACAATCGCAAATAATTATGAGAGGATGGCAATGAGATAGAATCGCGAATCTTGAAGAGAATGGAGAAAGATTGAGAGAAAAATCTTCTTCGATCTTCAAAATCCGATAATGACGACGAGAAACAATCACCATGAATCGTTGAGATACTCCGGAATGAAAAATGGAAAGGTTGAACCAACGATGAAAATAAATGAAAGATCTTGGAGAAAGACATTTGACCGATGACAATGGATTCTTACGTAAGATTTCAAAAAGAATTTGATGGTAGCTCCGGGAAAATAGAAGAGTCAGGTAAGGTCCTGGAAAAAGACCTGTGGGTTAGGGCCCACTGAAAAGATACACCGTTGAAATGATTTTAAAGAGAGGTTGCACCGGTTGAATTAAATGACTTGAATGAGATACGAATCTCGATATATGTTTGAACGAAACTTGAATGGAAAGACGAACCTTCCTAGATATCTTTAGCACTCCCAAACAAATGAATAGCGAGAAGTGAATCATTATGAGGTGCACCATCAAAAGAAAAACAATAGAAGTACGGAAAAGAATATGATCAAAAGCTTGATTTGAATCCACCGGAGAAGAGAACGAGTGAAGAGTGACAAACTTGAAGCTCCGTTAGAATCTTCTTGAGAATCACCGGATAAGGGTATTGATTGAAAAGAATGGAGACACTTCACATCAGTAAAATGGATACTTGATTAAGAAATCCAAGTCGTCGAAGAAGAAGCGTGGGTGGGTGGGAAAACAAAGACAACTTGGGATGGATGAACGAACACCGTAAAGAAAGCTGAGATTGAAACTTGCGGATGTTGAAATGTTCGGGTCCACTTGAAGAGAAACACACCGGTGAAAATGATTGACAAGACAATCTTGATGATCAAGAAGGATTGGTATCCACACCGGAGTATGAGAACACCATTAGAGAAGGTATGGAATCAACATTTGACTTCGAAGCAACTTGAATACCACAACTCAAAACAAAAACAAAGGATTGGCTTGCAAAATAAGCCGGAACAAACATATGATAGAGATTTCGTCCGAAGTTTTCGTGGTGGGGCCTACATGGGCTCGATCGTACAGCACCATCATGTACAAGGCAGTGCACATGACATACGAAGCATCCCCGAGTCGGCAAAGCCAAGGACTCTTTAAGACACAACGAGACCACTGTAAAACCGACCGTGAATAGGCGGACCACTAGACGTCGAACCCCAATTTCATATCATACATCTGTCGGAAAGATATCCTAAGAGCTACTTGAATTCCCACCTATGAAACTCCCGAACCTTTCCGGTTATGCAATCAGGTGTTAGGGATACAGGGGAAGCATAATATCTCACCCAAAACTAGCAAATCCTACATCCAGCTGTATCCATCCTTCAACACATAACCAAGAAACCTTCGGAAATCATCTACCTCAACCTTCGAAAAGCATCCGTTATACAAGTTATGGCGATACTCCCGAACTCCCGCCCCAGTACAGGGTGGCGTCGAGGTTATCTCACCAACGAACTGCATAAAAGAGATTTTCGATGTCGGCGTACTAAACTCAGGCATTCCAGAACTGCAACGATAAAATTATGATGACAACACCTCAGAGCTCAACTCCCCGGGACACTTCTACTAAACCCCTGATAGGAGGCACCAAGACAATGTTCTCATCATAAAACCATCGGAACGATTCCAAGATACCCGCGTGATCCTAAAAAAAAAATTTAGTGAAATTTGAGAAGAGAAGAGTCAAAACTCTACGTCAGGATGCCTTACAAGAGCGATGAGGAGACTGGGAAGTAAAAAGAATTCCTAATCTCTCCGATATATAATTCCTAAATGACTCAAAACATTTTTCTAGACACAACTCGGCCGCTAAAAACGATCAAGCAATGGGGCTCCTAAGGTCGGGGAAGGCTCTGATACCAACTTGTAACACCCTCGATGCGACTATAGCTCCCACGTGTCGAGGCATGACTTAGAGACATAATCGCATTGAAGGCATATGCCGCAAGTTAGGCAATCTTCACTGCATCCCATGTAATAGAATAATAAAAGGGGAGATAACATAGTTGGCTTACACTCGCCACGTCAATCAAGTACATAAATAACATTACATCATCCAAACACTCATGGCCCGAGTACGGCGCCAAAATAAAAGAGAACCCAACATGCGACACGGTCCCAATCACCCCTGACTGGGCACCACTACTGATCATCGGCAAAGGAAACATAGTATCGTTGAGAGTCTTCGTCGAACTCCCACTTGAGCTCATACGCGTCTCCTGGAGTGGAATCATCGGGCCCTGCATCTGGTGTAATAGTAATCTGTGAGCCACAGGGACTCAGCAATCTCGCACCCTCGCGATCAAGACTATTTAAGCTTATAGGTATGGGAAGGTAAAATATGAGTGGAGCTGCAGCAAGCGACTAGCAAGTATGGTGGCTAACTTATGCACAAAGGAGAGCGAGAAGAGGAGGCAAAGCGCGAGCGAGAAACTAGAGAGCAACCTGCGCAAACATTACTCTAACACCGTGTCCACTTCCCGGACTCCGCCGAGAAGAGGCCATCACGGTAACACACTTAGTTGATTCATTTTAATTAATTAAGGTTCAAGTTATCTACAATCGGACATTAACAAATTCCCATCTACCCATAACCGCGGGCACGGCTTTCGAAAGTTCAATCCCTGCTGGGGAGTCCCAACTTAGCCCATGACAAGCTCTCACGGTCAACGAAGGAATAGACCTCCTCCCAAGATGTTCCGATTAGACTTGGTATCTCGGTAACTCAAGAGACTTCGACAGGTTAAAACAAGACCAGCAACACCGCCCGAATGTGCCGACAAATCCCGATAGGAGCTGCACATATCTCTTTCTCAGGGCACACTCAGATAAGCAATCCGTACAACTAAAACCATCCCTCGAGTTTCCCCGAGGTGGCGCTGCAAGGGGCTCTAGTTTGGACCAACACTCAGAGGAGCACTGGCCCGGGGGGGTTAAAATAAGATGACCCTTGAGTCTGCAGAACCCAAGGGAAATAAAAGGCTAGGTGGCAAATGGTAAAACCAAGGTTGGGCATTGCTGGAAAAGCATTAATCAAGGCGAACTATCAAGGGGTTTCCATTATAACCCAACCGCGTAAGGAACGCAAAATCCGGGAACATAACACCGATATGACGGAAACTAGGGCGGCAAGAGATGAACAAAACACTAGGCGAGAGGCCAAGCCTTCCACCCTTTACCAAGTATATAGATGCATTAAGATAACATAGCAATATAATGATATCCCAACAAGTAAATAAATGTTCCAACAAGGAACGGCCTCCAATCTTCACCTGCAACTAGCAACGCTATAAGAGGGGCTAAGCAAAGCGGTAACATAGCCAATCAATGGTTTGCTAGGACAATGGTGGGTTAGAGGTTTGACATGGCAATTTGGGAGGCTTGCAAGCAAGTGGTAGGCATCGTAGCAATGGCATAGCAAAAGAGCGAGCAAACTAGCATAGCAAAGATAGTAGTGATTTCGAGGGTATGATCATCTTGCCTGCACAGTTGTCAGACTTGACTGGATCCTCGAAAGCAAACTCAACGAGCTCCTCGTTAGCGAACTCGTCTCCCGGCTCTACCCAAACAAGACAAACAAGCAACAAGGATACAATCAACCACGTGCAAGAACAAGCAACAGGATGAAATGATGATATGTTATGCGGGATGCGATGCGGGATGCCAAATGCAAGATATGACAGGAAATGCATGAAACTGGCCTCAACTTAGAATTCCAAGTGTGCCACTGGAAATATGAGATGAAATCTCTTGAAAATGATATAAAGAACGCCGGAATCGGAGTTACGGTATGGAAAGCGATTCAAAAATGACACCGGTCTGCGATTTACAGCAAGTAGGCATCTAAATGCAACGAGATGAACATGCTACAGCACCCAAACATGACATCAAAATACATGGCAGGGAAGCATTCAAGATGCTTAACAAAAGTCTAGCACTGAGCTACGGCCAATTCATCCATTAGGAGGTTCAAACAAGCATGGCAAAAATGCAAATGACAAACAGATCTCAGACTTAGTGAAATAAACACTTGTCTGGAATTTGAGATCATATAGCCCTCTTCGGAGCAACAAAACAACATGCTACAGGACCTGAACATGACAAAGAAAGACATGGCATGGAGCTACTCAACAAGCTTAACAAAAGTCCCTTAGTGACCTTGAGCCAAAAGGGATCACAAAATATACTAACAAGCACACGAACATAGCAAAAACATAAACAGTTTTCAGACTTAGTGAAAACTGGGACATGCTGAAACATAACTCACGAAGGCATGTTTACGAGCTCGATGCACTCACCACGGTGAAAGTCATGGCAAGACAAGCATACATCCCTCAAGAAGGCACAAAATTCAAGCTAGATATGGTAAGAACAATGGCATAGCATGCACGGATCAACTACAATAACGTCGGCAAAATCGCAAACAAGTTGACGATCTGCCCAGATTCGCAATGAAGCAAAAGTAGAGCTCGATTGACTCAAGCTAGATTGCTCCATAAATGCAAACAAAGACATGGATGGATAGAGCACTACAATATTAACAAAACTCCCTTACTTATCATCCTCAAAAGAGGCACGGATCACTAGGAAACAACATGAACATATGGCCTCATGAGATAAACAATCCCAGGACTTAGTGAAATCACTAAGTCCCTGAAAACAGAATTAGCAAGTGCACCACTTTGCAAGCTTGCACAAGTCACCACACACATCCTAAAAATATATGGGTTGCACCTCTGGATAGATGACAAAACCCTTAACAAAACATATGTAGAACTCACGGGCATAGCATGCACACATTAATCATGGCAAAAATGACAAATGTCTAAGATGAACTAGCAGATCTGACAATTAACTCACGAAGCCCTCTTCTAACAGCATTTCAGGCATTAAGATGAGCTCAAATGAAAAATATACAATGGATTGAAATGATGTACTCTCTGAGATGACCATTTGGATATGCTATATGCATGAATCGGAGCTACGGATGCAAAGTTACGGGACCTCGAACAGGAGCATATGGACTGAAAATTCTGGGACTTAGAGAAAAAATTAGGTCAACCCTGAAAACAGATCTGGATCGGGGCGGCGCGCGAACCGAGGTGGTCGGGCTCTCGCCGGAGCTCCTCGCCGAGGGAGGAGGGAGGGCCGGCCGGGGCTTGCCGGAGATGGGGAGAGGAGGCCGGTTGGAGTCGGGACGTCGCCGGCGACCTCCTATGGCGGTGGGGCTCACGCTGCTGCGGCGGCGGCGGGGGCCCGCGGTGGCGCGCGGCGGCCGGCGGGGCGCGGCGCCAGGCGGCGGACTGAGGAGGCAGGCGGTGGGGCGCGCGTGGGCCTCGGGGGCCCGGCTCGGGCCTGCCGGGCCGACGGTGGGAGGCGGCGGCGAGCTGATAGCTGGCGGGCATGGAGTGGCTGGCGGTGGCGGCGGACGTTGTCCGGCTCTGCCCGGACACGTCTGGAGCGGCGGATCTGGGATTTTTTTAGGGTTAGGGGGAGAGGATCCGCAAATTTGGAATGGGGGTGTATATATAGGCGTAGGGGGAGCTAGGAGAGTCCAAATGAGGTGCGGTTTTCGGCCACGCGATCGTGATCGAACGCTCTAGGACATGGAGCAGAGTTAGGTGGGTTTTGAGCCAAATTGGAGGGGTGTTGGGCTGAAACACACAGGAGGCCTTCTCGGTCCCTTGGTTAACCGTTGGAGTATCAAACGAAGTCCAAATGGTACGAAACTTGACAGTCGGTCTACCGGTAGTAAACCAAGGCCGCTTGGCAAGTCTCGGTCCAATCCAGAAATGTTTAATCCCCACACATGAAAGAAAGGTAGAAACGACCACCGGAGGAGAACGGAGCGCCGGATTGCAAAACGGACAACGGGAAAAAAGCTCGGATGCATGAGACGAACACGTATGCAAATGAAATGCACATGACGACATGATATGCAATGCATGACACGCAAGCAATGACAAGGCAACAACAGCGAATAACAGCACGACACCTGGCACATTGGTCTCGGGGCGTTACAACACTCCACCACTACGAGAGGATCTCATCCCGAGATCTAGAATGGCATCGGAGGGACAACGGAAGAGAAAGAAAAGAGGTAAGACCAAGTTGCTTCTTTGACAAACGAGTGAAACCAAAGAACCTCGAAAAGGTTACACAAAATCGAGAAAAGAATACAACGAAGGTGAACAAGGTCGAAAACACTCCGTTAGCAAAGAGGGACAAAGAACATTTGCGAAAAACCTTGAGGTTGAAGGGAAGATATATATTGAAAACACGTCGGTTAAGGAAGGGGATCAAGGAAGACCCAATTCGAACAACACTCCGGTTGAAAAGTGATACAAGACTAGATAAGATGAAAAGAACTTGAGCAGAGGACACGACAGTCCGGGTAAATGGATAAGCACGGAAAGAACATGATCTTTGACAAACGAGATGATGGGTTGAAAAGAGCAACATCACAATGACTCTGGAACATAGGGAAACAAGATCTTGAGAGAGCACGGTTACAACAAATGCTAGAATGGAGTTGTTGAAAACCAACCACGAAAAGAATAATCTTGATATGGTCTTATGAAATACATCACAAAATTATGAGGTGACAATCTGCCACTCACGGGAAAGAATTGTATTTATTTGAACAAGGAGACGAGAAAGTATTTCAGCGGGAGGATAAAGAAGAGCTTGGATCATTTATGAGCACCACAAATAGCAACAATTCTTAGGGAAGGCTTTAGGTGAAATATAACCCAAGATAACTCCCATGACGAGATTGATGGATTTAAGATATCTCAATCTTGACAACATGTGAATCATGAACCACATAGGGAAATCATCAAGAATGTCATAATACCACCTCAAATGATACGGTAGAAAGAATTGAACTCCGGATTGCAAGATGAACAATGCTTGAAATCCTCTGAAAGGAATCTCAATGAACACTTCGAGAAGAAATTGAATCCTTGATGAACCACCATGAGGAACTCCAGTAATAAAAGAATGATCAAACGAAATGGAGGATGAAAAGAATAAGGTTGAAGCCTTGCAATGATTTAAATGGATCTCGCGATGAAATAATTGAGAGAACTTGGAACTCCGGGAAAGAAAGAAGAGCAATTGAAACCCAGAATAAGTATGATGAACCACTCCGGAAAAACAGGAATTGAACAAACTCGATGAAACAAGAATAAGAATTATATTATGCTCGTCCTTCATCAATTAAATTGATGACAATCAATGGATTTGGCATACTACTTATTCTCGTTGAAAGGGTTCAGATAGATATAGCGCAAACTTGAGAAGGTCTTCAACGAACCACCGGAAGGATTGAAAACAACGAATAATTTATAAGGAAGAGAAATCTGGAAGAACCACCGTAAGAAAAGAAAATGAACGAATAAAACATAAAAGAACACCGGGAAAAAAATGGCAAACGAACGAAGATGCTTGAGACAAACTAGATACATGAGAACGAAGAGATCAAGAACTGATTAGAGGATATTTGAATGATGCACCGGCATGATAGGAGAATGATAACTGACAGCTGAGAATGAATAAACCTGAATTGATGGACTCTGGATAAACAAACTGAAAAGGCTCCTGAATTACTCCGTTGTTTGAAAAGAATATCTCACAATCGCAAATAATTATGAGAGGATGGCAACAAGATAGAATCGCGGATCTTGAAGAGAATGGAGAAAGATTGAGAGAAAAATCTTCTTCGGTCTTCAAAATCCGATAGTGACGACGAGAAACAATCACCATGAATCGTTGAGATACTCCGGAATGAAAAATGGAAAGGTTGAACCAACGATGAAAATAAATGAAAGATCTTGGAGAAAGACATTTGACTGATGACAATGCATTCTTACGTCAGATTTCGAAAAGAATTTGATGGTAGCTCCGGGAAAATAGAAGAGTCAGGTAAGGTCCTGGAAAAAGACATGTGGGTTAGGGCCCACTGAAAAGATACACCGTTGAAATGATTTTAAAGAGAGGTTGCACCGGTTGAATTAAATGACTTGAATGAGATACGAATCTCGATATATGTTTGAACGGAACTTGAATGGAAAGACGAACCTTCCGAGATATCTTCAGCACTCCCGAACAAATGAATAGCGAGAAGTGAATCATTATGAGGTGCACCGTCAAAATAAAAACAATAGAAGTACGGAAAAGAATATGATCAAAAGCTTGATTTGAATCCACCGGAGAAGAGAACGAGTGAAGAGTGACAAACTTGAAGCTCCGTTAGAATCTTCTTGAGAATCACCGGATAAGGGTATTGATAGAAAAGAATGGAGAGACTTCACATTAGTAAAATGGATACTTGATTAAGAAATCCGAGTCGTCGAAGAAGAAGGGTGGGTGGGTGGGAAAACAAAGACAACTTGGGATGGATGAACGAACAACGTAAAGAAAGCTGAGATTGAAACTTGCGGATGTTGAAATGTTCGGGTCCACTTGAAGAGAAACACACCGGTGAAAATGATTGACAAGACAATCTTGATGATCAAGAAGGATTGGTATCCACACCGGAGT
This sequence comes from Triticum dicoccoides, assembly GCF_002162155.2. Classification (NCBI taxonomy): domain Eukaryota; kingdom Viridiplantae; phylum Streptophyta; class Magnoliopsida; order Poales; family Poaceae; genus Triticum; species Triticum dicoccoides. The sequence continues at coordinate 27,827,034 of NC_041380.1, forward strand.
ATGAGAACACCATTAGAGAAGGTATGGAATCAACATTTGACTTCGAAGCAACTCGAATACCACAACTCAAAACAAAAACAAAGGATTGGCTTGCAAAATAAGCCAGAACAAACATATGATAGAGATTTCGTCCGAAGTTTTCGTGGTGGGGCCTACACGGGCTCGATCGTACAGCACCATCATGTACAAGGCAGTGCACATGACATACGAAGCGTCCCCAAGTCGGCAAAGCCAAGGACTCTTTAAGACACAACGAGACCACTGTAAAACCGACCGTGAATAGGCGGACCACTAGACGTCGAACCCCAATTTCATATCATACATCTGTCGGAAAGATATCCTAAGAGCTACTTGAATTTCCACCTATGAAACTCCTGAACCTTTCCGGTTATGCAATCAGGTGTTGGGGATACAGGGGAAGCATAATATCTCACCCAAAACTAGCAAATCCTACATCCAGCTGTATCCATCCTTCAACACATAACCAAGAAACCTTCGGAAATCATCTACCTCAACCTTCGAAAAGCATCCGTTATACAAGTTATGGCGATACTCCCGAACTCCTGCCCCGGTACTGGGTGGCGTCGAGGTTATCTCACCAACGAACTGCATAAAAGAGATTTTCGATGTCGGCGTACTAAACTCAGGTATTCCAGAACTGCAATGAGAAAATTATGATGACAACACCTCAGAGCTCAACTCCCCGGGACACTTCCACTAAACCCCTGACAGGAGGCACCAAGACAATGTTCTCATCATAAAACCATCGGAACGATTCCAAGATACCCGCGTGATCCTAAAATAAAAAATTAGTGAAATTTGAGAAGAGAAGAGTCAAAACTCTACGTCAGGATGCCTTACCAGAGCGATGAGGAGACTGGGAAGTAAAAAGAATTCCTAATCTCTCTGATATATAATTCCTAAATGACTCAAAACATTTTTCTAGACACAACTCGGCCGCTAAAAACGATCAAGCAATGGGGCTCCTAAGGTCGGGGAAGGCTATGATACCAACTTGTAACACCCTTGATGCGACTATAGCTCCCACGTGTTGAGGCACGACTTAGAGACATAATCGCATTGAAGGCATATGTCGCAAGTTAGGCAATCTTCACAACATCCCATGTAATAGAATAATAAAAGGGGAGATAACATAGTTGTCTTACACTCGCCATGTCAATCAAGTACATAAATAACATTACATCATCCAAACACTCATGGCCCGACTACGGCGCCAAAATAAAAGAGAACCCAACATGCGACACGGTCCCAATCACCCCTGACTGGGCACCACTACTGATCATCGGGAAAGGAAACATAGTATCATTGAGAGTCTTCGTCGAACTCACACTTAAGCTCATACGCGTCTCCTGGAGCGGAATCATCGGGCCCTGCATCTGGTGTAATAGTAATCTGTGAGCCACAGGGACTCAGCAATCTCGCACCCTTGCGATCAAGACTATTTAAGCTTATAGGTATGGGAAGGTAAAATATGAGTGGAGCTGCAGCAAGTGACTAGAAAGTATGGTGGCTAACTTATGCGCAAAGGAGAGCGAGAAGAGGAGGAAAAGCGCGAGCGAGAAAATAGAGAGCAACCTGCGCAAACATTACTCCAACACCGTGTCCACTTCCCGGACTCCGCCGAGCACTGGCCCGAGGGGGTTAAAATAAGATGACCCTTGAGTCTGCAGAACCCAAGGGAAAGAAAAGGCTAGGTGGCAAATGGTAAAACCAAGGTTGGGCATTGCTGGAAAAGCTTTAATCAAGTCGAACTATCAAGGGGTTCCCATTATAACCCAACTGCGTAAGGAACGCAAAATCCGGGAACATAACACCGATATGACGGAAACTAGGGCGGCAAGAGTGGAACAAAACACTAGGCGAGATGCCGAGCCTTCCACCCGTTACCAAGTATATAGATGCATTAAGATAACATAGCAATATAATGATATCCCAACAAGTAAATAAATGTTCCAACAAGGAATGGCCTCCAATCTTCACCTGCAACTAGCAACGCTATAAGAGGGGCTGAGCAAAGCGGTAACATAGGCAATCAACAGTTTGCTAGGACAATGGTGAGTTAGAGGTTTGACATGGCAATTTGGGAGGCTTGCAAGAAAGTGGTAGGCATCGTAGCAATGGCATAGCAAAAGAGCGAGCAAACTAGCGTAGCAAAGATAGTAGTGATTTCGAGGGTATGATCATCTTGCCTGCATAGTTGTCAGAGTTGACTGGATCCTCGAAAGCAAACTCAACGGGCTCCTCGTTAGCGAACTCGTCTCCCGGATCTACCCAAACAAGACAAACAAGCAACAAGGATACAATCAACCACGTGCAAGAACAAGCAATAGGATGAAATGATGATATGCTATGCGGGATGCGATGCGGGATGCCAAATGCAAGATATGACAGGAAATGCATGAACCTGGCGTCAACTTGGAATTCCAAGTATGCCACTGGAAAGATGAGATGAAATCGCTTGAAAACGATATAAGAACGCCGGAATCGGAGTTACGGTTTGGAAATGGCAAGCGATTCAAAAATGACACCGGTCTGCGATTTACAGCAAGTAGGCATCTAAATGCAACGAGATGAAAATGCTACAACACCCAAACATGACATCAAAATACATGGAAGGGAAGCATTCAAGATGCTTAACAAAAACCTAGCACTGAGCTACGGCCAATTCATCCATTAGGAGGTTCAAACAAGCATGGCAAAAATGCAAATGACAAACAGATCTCAGACTTACTGAAATTAACACTTTTCTGGAATTTCAGATCATATAGCCCTCTTCCGAGCAACAAAACAACATGCTACAGGACCTGAACATGACAAAGAAAGACATGGCATGGAGCTACTCAACAAGATTAACAAAAGTCCCTTAGTGACCTTGAGCCAAAAGGGATCACAAAATATACTAACAAGCACACGAACATGGCAAAAACATAAACAGTTTTCAGACTTGGTGAAAACTGGGACATGCTGAAACATAACTCACGAAGGCATGTTTACGTGCTCGATGCACTCACCACGGTGCAAGTCATGGCAAGACAAGCATACATCCCTTAAGAAGGCACAAAATGCAAGCTAGATATGGCAAGAACAATGGCATAGCATGCACGGATCAACTACGATAACATCGGCAAAATCGCAAACAAGTTGACGATCTGCCCAGATTCGCAACGAAGCAAAAGTAGAGCTCGATTGACTCAAGCTAGGTTGCTACATAAATTCAAACAAAGACATGGATGGATAGAGCACTACAATATTAATAAAATTCCCTTACTGATCATCCTCAAAATAGGCACGGATCACTAGGAAAGAACATGAACATATGGCATCATGAGATAAACAATCCCAGGACTTAGTGAAATCACTAAGTCCCTGAAAACAGAATTAGCAAGTGCACCACTTTGCAAGCTTGCACAAGTCACCACACACATCCTAAAAATACATGGGTTGCACCTCTGGATAGATGACAAAACCCTTAACAAAACATACGTAGAACTCAAGGGCACATCATGCACACATTAATCATGGCAAAAATGACAAATGTCTAAGATGAACTAGCAGATCTGACAATTAACTCATGAAGCCCTCTTCTAACAGCATTTCGGACATCAAGATGAGCTCAAATGAAAAAGATGCAATGGAATGAAATGATGTACTCTCTGGGATGAACATTTTGATATGCTATATGCATGAATCGGAGCTACGGATGCAAAGTTACGGGACCTCGAACATGAGCATATGGACTGAAAATTCTGGGACTTAGAGAAACAAATTAGGTCAACCCTGAAAACAGATCTGGATCGGGGCGGCGCGCGAACCGAGGTGGCTGGGCTCTCGCCGGAGCTCCACGCCGGAGGAGGAGGGAGGGCCGGCTGGGGCTTGCCGGAGATGGGGAGAGGAGGCCGGCCGGAGTCGGGACGTCGCCGGCGACCTCCTGTGGCGGCGGCGGCTCGCGCTAC
>NC_041380.1:27831714-27845379 GCF_002162155.2 Triticum dicoccoides
GGGCCTCCCGGGCCGGCGGTGGGAGGCGGCGGCGAGCTGATAGGTGGCGGGCGTGGAGTGGCTGGCGGTGGCGGCGGACGTTGTCCGGCTCCGCCCGGACATGTCCGGAGCGGCGGATCTGGGATTTTTTTAGGGTTAGGGGGAGAGGATCCGCGAATTGGGAATGGGGGGTGTATATATAGGCGTAGGGGGGCTAGGAGAGTCCAAATAAGGTGCGGTTTTCGGCCACGCGATCGTGATCGAACGCTCTAGGACATGGAGCGGAGTTAGGTGGGTTTTGGGCCAAATTGGAGGGGTGTTGGGCTGTAACACACACGAGGCCTTTTCGGTCCCTCGGTTAACCGTTGGACTATCAAACGAAGTCCAAATGGTACGAAACTTGACAGGCGGTCTACCGGTAGTAAACCAAGGCCGCTTGGTAAGTCTCGGTCCAATCCGGAAATGTTTAATCCCCACACATGAAAGAAAGGTAGAAACGACCACCGAAGGAGAACGGAGCGCCGGATTGCAAAACGGACAACGGGAAAAAAGCTCGAATGCATGAGACGAACACGTATGCAAATGAAATGCACATGACGACATGATATGCAATGCATGACACGCAAGCAATGACAAGGCAAAAACAGCGAATAACTGCACGACACCTGGCACATCGGTCTCGGGGCGTTACACCCGGGCTTCGGGCTCAAAACCTAGGCCTGAGCCCGGCCCATGGACAAGGTCGGGCCGGGCCGGGTCGGGCTTTTTCAAGCTGGGTCGGGTCGGGCCGACCGGGCCGGGCTGCCCATGGACAGGTATATTGCTGATTCCCCTCTTGCTTCCATTCCTCGGCCGACGCTCCCGTAAACTAGGTCCGCGTACAACCACGAGAGGGGCCGCAGTCGCGGCCTGAGCAACAGCCGTGCGCCGGTCCAGCGTGCACCAAATAAACCACAGCGTGCACCAAATAAAAAAGGGGATGATATGGCGTATTGGTAATGGCTCGCAGGTCCGCATTTGGCGTGACCCTTGGCTCCCTCGTGATCAGTCTCGACGGCCAATCACCCCACAGCATCGTTGCCGTCTAAGGTGGGTCTCTGAATTGCTCAACCTGAATGGTATATGGAACCTTAATCTGCTCAAGCAGTACTTCCATCAACCAGATATTGATTGTATCCTTTAGATCAAGGCCTCGAGCAGGTTAGACTCTGATGTCCTTGCTTGGCACCCAGACAAGCGTGGTTGCTTTTCAGTATGTAGTGCCTACTACCTTGGTCTGCAGGAACATATGGCTAAACGGGATACCGACGCCTCGAGCGGCCAGCCGGACGGACGACGGTCAGTTTGGAACCTGATATGGAAGAACGACGCGCCGGCCAAAGTTCGTGTCTTTGCTTGGCACACCACGCCCTTGTCATCTGCCCTCATGCAGCGCCGCTCTAGGAGGCTATGTGAGAGCACTGGGTGTTACCGAGCACTGCTGACCTGCGTGCTGCTGAGCCAGAGTGGATGTTCCGCCTGCTTGATAAATTGCCGGAAGTGCAGAAGCTTGCTTCATTGATGATCATGTGGAGGATTTGGTATGCAAGAAATGAGGTCACACATTATAAACCCCCGATCCCGATTGAGGCCTCGCGTGGTTTCCTCTCGAGTTATATCACTTCCCTACTTGCAATACCACAGCATCCTGAAGCGGACGTTACGAAGGGTAAGCAAGTGATCGATTACCTGGGAAGCACGTCAAAGAACACACATGAAACAACAATGACGTCGCAATGGAAGACCCCTGGCGTGAATTAGGCTAAGTTGAATATAGATGGTGCTTTCTTGAAAGAGCATGGTACAGCCGGGGCTGGGATGATCCTGCGGGATCATGAAGGAGCGGCCATCTTCGCTGCGACACGGGTGCTCTTTAATTGTGGTGATCCTCTAGAAGCAGAGATGGCGGCCATGGACGAAGGGCTTTGACTTGCGCTTCACTGGTCCAATTTGTCGTTGGTTGTGGAGACAGACTGCGCTGAGTTGTTGAAGATGGTGCAGTCTAAAGATGTTGAACGCTCGAGGTATGCGAACCAGGTCAATGGGATCAGAAGGATTCTGGCTCATGAAAGGAACATTAGTCTAGCTAAAATCATCAGACATGCGAATGTAGCGATGCACACCCTTGGTTGTATGGGTTGCTTGCAACAGCGCACAGCCTGTTGGCTTCGAAACTCCCCTATGAAAATAGCTAGCATTGTCATTTCTCAATGTAAACATAATGACTAATGAATGAGAAGTTCCTTTCCCGCAAAAAAAGAGTCTCAACTACAAATAAAAAGACTAGTCTCATTTTCAGTAGCAAATCATCTAGCAACTAACAGCATCATACATCAATATTTTATTTTGCAGGAAATACATCCATATATTGACCATTGAAATCAACAAATCATCTAGCGAAAAAACTACATATGCACCATTCATCCATCCATCAAGCAAAGCAACGATGATCATGTACATTCATCTGCAACACCACACCACTGGACACACACATCTGACGCATATGAACAACAACATAGCACTGGCACACACTGTCGAAGAGCTCAACATTTGCTGGAGATGCAGTGTGTGCGGTTCGGCTGGTGATGCTCGGTTGCTCATAGGAACAGAGAATGGGATGAAGCAGACCTCACGGGGGCGGAGGAGAAGGACGACTGCACGACCAGGGAGGAGTAGGGGGGAGGGATGGGGCATCGGCATGAAGTGGAGGGCAGCGGTGCGCCTTGCGGATTTAAGTGAAGGCCGACGCTGACCAAGGACTAGTGGATGGAGGGGGAGCATGGATCCCGCGATGGCTGGGGCGGGAGCGTCTCGCAGGGCTGGCGTGGCTCATGCCTTGGATTGGCGGAATTGGGTCGGTGAATTGTGGGGCTGGCATCTAGCGGTGCGACGGCGGAGCGAGCGAGCGGATGGACAAAGCACGAGGAACAGGTCGAGACGAGAGGAGTTGTTCGTTTTGCTCGGTGACATTCTTCCTATAAATACTAGTTGAAATAGGGGCATTGTCTTAATTATCATGGCTGGGGGGCGTTTTTGGATTGCACTACTGATTATGACGATTCTCGGATGATTTTGAAGAAGCAAATCGAGTTCTTTTCAGCTTATTGATTCTTCATACTTGATTCGTGAGAATCGTCTGGAACTGGTACTGAATCGTGCATGAAGGAATGCAGAAAACGATACAGGTAACCAAACATCCAGATGTCCCGAACACACAACCTATTCCCCTCTCCCTTCCACTCCCCAGCAGACGCTTGCAACTGCGAAGCCTTCTTCTGGAAGCCTCCCTGCCACTGCCGACGAGAGCGAGGCGGCCATGGCTCCGCCGTTCGTCTACGCCGGCAGCTCCGGCGACGGCACGGGTACGGCGAGTCTCCCCTCCTCTCCCTCTCCCTCTTCGACTCTCTCCGTCTCTCTCTCTCTCTCTCTCTCTCTCTCTCTCTCTCTCTCTCTCTCTCTCTAATTACGGGCGATTTGTCCCGCGCGCTCAATTTGTGTGTGCAGCTCAGGACGCGGCCCTGCGAGCGGCCTTCTACGGCGACCTCCGGCGTCTCAGAGGTTGGCCTCTCCTCCTCTTCCTCCGCCCCATCCCCATGCCCCCGGGCCTCCCCCCGCCTCGCTTGGCCATAATTTGTTGGGTTGGGCTAGGGTTTTGCTTCTGGCTGCTCGCGTCGCGGTGATCGAATTTCCGACGGCTAGATTAGGTATGTCGTTACAGGATGAGATGGTGCAATTGCCACCGCTGTTCCGTTAGCCACACCAATTCGGGTCCTGTTTGATTTGACACTAGGAATGGTCCCTCGTTAATTTTCCTCCTGCATTTGACTTGTGTGGACTGTGGAGTAGTATGCTGTTAATTTTGGGGTCAGCTTTCGTACTGCAGACAATTAAGTGTAAAATTTGGTGCATACAGTAATTATTCTCCGAACTACGAAAAGCAAATTGTGCGATTGTGGTCTTGTGTACTGTTTATTAGGAATCTGGTTGACGCAAGTCCTTCCACGGGGCACATGTTATGCCTTTATGATCAGAGCACTGTTTTTTTTTTGTCAAGTCTATGCACCGATTGATTCACTGTGTGTCCAAGACTCGATGCAGATATGAAACCTTTAGGGTACCCTCCAACCCCTCTTTAGTTCACTCAAGTGAGTGAGCTAAATTTCCAATATCACAAATTTTAGTTCATTCCCTTAATGCTCATGGTTTGCATCCTTGCTTGACTTAGTGGGGTTCTTGTCCATCTATGCAACACATTTGGGATCCTTTTCTTTTGGTTGTCTAGCAAGTTATAATTTGGCAATTTGCTTCATTAATATATTGATATGCTTGGGTGTTTGCTTTGGGTGAATGGTGCTGTAGAGAGTCTTGCTGACCCAAGGGCGGTCTTCTCTTTTTCCAACAAGGGTGGCCTTGGTGTGCTGCACCTCGCAACCGTCAGAGGGCATATTGAAGTTTGCAAGTACTTGGTGGAGGAACTGGGAGGAGATGTGAATGCTCCTGCTCCTGGAGTTGGAGGTCTTTATCTAACCCTTTTCCCTTTTATGGAAATTGGCATCTGTCATGTCTATGTTTGGCACCATTGGTTGTCTCAATTGTGTTGTTGTGCTTTTTGGTTGCAGACTTTGCAGGCGTGACACCCTTTATGACATCTGTTCTGTCCGACGATGTTTCAACTGTGAAGTATTTGCTTGATTGTGGCGGTGACCTAACTAAAGCAGATGGTAAAGGACGCACTGTTCTCCATCATGCAGCAACCGTAGGTAGCTCCCTGGCTCCTCACCCATGCAATTTTCGCTGTCTAGGGCACTCCAATAATATTGTAGTCTCTTTTCTGAAATATAATTAGTCAAAGTTGGATAAAATTGTCCCATCTATGTTTTATGCCATGGTGGTCACTTTACTAGCAGTTAATTCACTGCTGTACACTCAGATGTGGAGCCACATGACTTATGGAATTATTTTATTCATGGCAGGAAGCTGTAAGGTTACTGAGTTCCTACTTTCCAAAGGAGTACCTGTTGACATACAATATGGCTATGGTACACCACTCCATCTAGCTGCTGCCAATGAACAAGATAAAATAGTGAAAATTTTGTTGGAACACCATGCAGATGTATATAACCCTTACCATTTCTTATTTTCATTTTTCGTTTTCTAGATTTTGTTCCTTTGTATTTGATGATAATTATTACTCTTGGACCATAGAGAAATTCTCATGTTTTTCTTTCAGGCTAACACCAGTGTCACCAGTTTGGGTTCTGATTCTACACCGAGATGGAACCATGAATTTTTTTATTCCACAATCCTTTTCACAGGGTGGTGCTGATGTCAATCGGATGACCTCACTTCTGATGACTCCGTTAGTGTTCACTGCAGGGCGCAAAGACTACACCAACTTTATGCAATTTCTGTTAAAGGCAGGAGCGGATCCTAATATTCCTGATGGTGTATGTTTACCTTATTTTCTTGATCTATTGTACTAAAACTTATGGTGAAAGTATTACTCAACTCTTAAGGAGGATAGTTTAGCTTTAGCAATGAATTCATGGTGCTTTTAGTCTTTGACTATGTGATGAGAAGTTTGCATTTATCTATGTGCAGGCAATAGGTAGGCGTGTGAGCTATAATTTTAACGGTTTATATCAACAAATGCATATTGACGTTGTTGACTAAAAGAAGTTTGACTTAGGAGAAAACTAGAAAATATTTTGGAATGTAGTAGCAAATTTTGAGTTCTGGAGCATGCTCTGTTCTGTGCAATCCTGTATATATGTATATCGTTAGTCTGAAATGTTTTTGAATATGTCGGATGTCCTTGTATTGAGCCCAAATATAGCCAAGCTATGTCAGTGTTTCTCTATTTAATATGAGGCCGGTGCTTAACTTAACAGTTGATGAGATAGCGAGATCTCATAATGCAGCATTCAGGCTTCAGGGTAGCCGCATTTTCCAAATGTACTCATCAGCAATCACTAAAATGACTTGACTTCTCTTAGCTTACTTTATGTTGTTTTCTTCATCCCAGCGGTTGGTACTTTTTCAATTACTCTAAAGTGTCAAATTAAATTTGTGCTTTCAATAATTATGGGCTAATTTTAAAATTCATGTATAGCTATTTGTCCTTGTTGTTTTTATCTATATAATTCATGGTGACTCCTAAAGGGCATGCCACTAAAAATTATTGTTGCTTCTCAATTTCAATTCTTGCTGAAATGCCTGTTTTTAATCCCTTGCTGAAGGATGGCCTTTTGGTATGTTGTCGGAGTATATTGACTGTTTAAATTGCTACTAGAATTTAGAAATGCTTGCTGGGATAAATCCTGGTTGAAACATTTGGTACCAACATTATGTAAACCCTGGTTCTCTCCCATGGCATTGTAGTTGATTATATGGGTTATATCTTTTCATAATTTTCATATTCTTTTACTGCATTCTAAAGGGTCCTTTAGTTATGTAGTTAATTTCAAAAGAGTTGACATTTTTCCTTTTGTTGCCCAGTTTGGTAGGTTACCAATAGAGCATGCTGCTAGACGTGACTGTATGGAACAAGTTGAAATGCTGTTTCCTTTGACTTCCCCAATTCCATCTATCCCAAACTGGAGTATAGATGAATCATCTCATATGAAAAATTTGAAAGTGCAAAGCCACTGGTATGTTATTTGTTGCTGTTGCGCCCCGTGGATAAATTTTACTCCCTCATATATTGGTTGTAATAACATCTTATATTATGGGAGGAGGCACTACTTGAATGGCTGGTCATATTTTTTGCTCGCCAGTCCTGAATTTGTCTGTCAACTTTTATGACCTGGACTTACTATATATGCATAAGATCACACTTAAAATGATAGTCATGACCTTTTTATGGTTTTTCTTCAGAGCATCACCTCATCAAAACCATTAAATTGAAGTAGTTAAAGCTCTTAGAACAAACTACCAATCATAATTTTGGAAGGACCAGATTTGGACCCCTTATTAGTTCTTGGCTGTTCAATGGTTCAAAAAAAGTAACTTGGTTGTTCAGTATCGATTCATGAACTGCTGTAAACTTCTCGTCATGCGTAGTCTTCAGGATACAGGAGTGCTTTACAAGCATATATACTGTCGATGTGAAGTTGTGAACTGAAATATACAAATATAGACAATGTGCTATACAGCTATACTTGTGATCAAATTCTTGTTGTGTGAGTAACTGCTGCCTTTTGCTGTGCTATACAGCTATACTTGAGAAATTACCTCAATGTGCACTTTGCATTGCAGCATAATAAGCATATCAGATACGAAGCTACGGTGAGTGTGTAACAGAGTTGTTAAGTTTCTGTTTTAATTGGAATATCTTTGAAATGACGCTTCATTCCTATTTTTTTGCATTGTTCTATCATTCAGGATCAGAGACACCTTGAGCGAGCAAAAGCTATATTCAAGTCACAGGCAGATCATGCATTCAGGCTGAAGGACTATAAGTTCGCATCAAAATCATATGATCTGGTAAGCCCCTTAAACCTTATCTATGGACAATGGTGGTTTAGAAGGTGACATTTTTCTAGGGACCGATTGCAGAACATTATTTGTTTGCTAACAAGGTTTCTAACATTGTTCTCTAGTTTCCCGTTTATTAGTTTTCCATTATGATGTATTTCTCTTGGATTAATATTATTTTGCCGGACTAATCTTCCTAACCTGTCATTAGGGGTGGAAAGTGGTAGCGGATAATCCGAAATATCCGATATTCGTATTCGAGAAAATGCCTATTCGTATCCGAAACATCCGCATCCGAATCAAAATGGAAATGGAAATTGTCCGTATCCAAATTTATTAAACAAATACAAAATAAAATATGGTAGGAGATTTTGACACAAATATGGATATGGAAGTGGATATATCCGTATCCGAATAAGATTATGGGTGATATTTTTTAAAATTCTAGGCCCAATATTCCAATTATTCAAAATAAAAGCCAAATAAGTGGTCAAATTTTACTCTTTATATGATTAAACTTATAAATTATTATGCATTGCAATAGTATTTATTCATAAACCTATTTATCATTGACTTATTGTATGTCACAAGTTGATTATTTTAGGTTACATAGCTATTGACTAATTTACTTAAGCAACATGTTGATATAATTCGTATCCGTTCCGAATCAAGAAAATATCCGATGCGTATCCGTATTCGAATAATATCCGAGCCGCATCCGTATCCGAGAACATCCGTATTCGGATTCGTATTCGTTTTGAAAATATGAAAATGGAAGTGGTAAGAGCACTATCCGATCCGCATCCGATCCGTTTCCACCCCTACCTGTCATCATGAGAAGATAATCACATAACCTGTTTTGTTTGACCGACCATAGGCAATAGATGCCGCACCGAGTGCAACATTGTACGCAAACAGGAGTCTTTGTAAACTGATGTTGGACGATGGTGAAGGTGCTCTGTCAGACGCTCTCAGCTGCAGAATGCTGCGACCTAACTGGGCAAAAGCTTGCTACCGTCAGGCTGCAGCTCACATGCTTCTCAAAGTGAGTTACACGTCTAGCTTGCCATCGTGTTTCCCTACTCTACAATCTATGCAGTCGCTCATGTGCCTTTGATGTGCTCTACGTCTAGGAGTATAAACAAGCTTGTGATGCTCTCCTGGACGCTCAGAAATTAGATCCTGGAAACATAGAGGTGGAGAGAGAGCTACGGTAATCTACTGTCTTGAACTTGTATCTTTTGAAGCATGAATGATATGTACTTCCATACTAACGACCAGCAGTCGCACGCTGTACCAGCGTGTCGAATTCAATTATACCTACAATTCAAGTACACCAAACTGGAGACTAACATTTCCATTTCAATTTTTGGTGCTATTGTTCCATATAGCTGAAATTTGTTCCATTTTGGTTTAACTCTGTACAGGAAAGCCAAGGAATTAATGAAAGCTCCTGGTGAAGCTGACAAGTGAAGCATGGTGGTTAGCATGAGAGTAGAGATTGTGCTTTATGCTTTGTCAGGCAAAAGTTCTTTTGGCTTGCATTAGAGTAGTTGCTCAAACTGAATGTGATGGTACTTATGCGAGTAGAAGGCAGAGGTGCTGTAAGACTTGCTTACTTGTGTACAAAAGAGCTGAATCAGGCAGGAAGCGAAGTGCTGAAATGTGGATGGGGATTTACCACTTGAGTTAATTACATTAGAAGTTTTACTGAATCTAGCACAAATGCCCGATCTGTACGATGTTTCCTTATGAATTTTGAATACCTTCCAAGTTTTCATACTTTAGTTGAGAACAGAGAAACTGAAATAGTACCACCCTTTCATTTGCATCTTCCAGCATTTTAGGGCCATTAAGTCATTCTCAGTTACATGAGGAAGATTCTATTCAACATGGTTGCTGGCTCATTGCTTCTGCGAATAAGCATGCACTCCTCTACATATTGATAGTTTCAGTAATAATACATTTATAAACATCATCTGGATTGCAAAGTTTCTGAATAATTGTACATCTCAAGATCAATTGGCTAGAGAAGTACTCCCTCCGTCCCATATTACTTGTCGTTGATTTAGTACAAAGTTGTACTAAATCAGCGACAAGTAATATGGAACGGAGGGAGTAGCAGCTAGTGACTACGGTAGATGAAAAAGAATACTGTACATAGGCTGGAATTGCATTGGATGCATCCATGCCAGGTACTCCCTCCGTTCTGAAATATGTCTTTTTAGAGATTCCACTATGAATTACATACGGATGTATATAGACATATTTTAGAATGTAGACTCACTAATTTTTCTCCGTATGTAGTCCGCAATGAAATCTCTAAAAAGACTTATATTTAGGAAGGGAGTACCTTGCAAATTCCGCTGAGAAATCATACATGTAGATGATGTGTACAACGCCAATACCTCATTGAAACACAATAACGGCTTCCTTGTTCATGTATGTAAAATGGCGAAAGAATTAGAGTTTGAGCATAATTACTAATTCAAATTGGTTCAAATCCTTGAGACCCTATTCTACATGCCTTCTACAGAAATGGAGAAATTCCAAATAAATTTGGAGGATCGTCAAGCATATAATGCCTACAAGTCGTGTAATGCAAGCACTGGCTTAAATGTCTAGGGGTTAAACACATGACACTGATCTGTGCCCTATCAAAGACACTTTAAGCTCTCAACATGTGCAGTTTAGCACTTTTTTTTCTGCAACATTACTGTTAATGACCAGTTTTATGAAGCTGAGTAAATTTTCTAGTCGTCCAAAAAAGTAGCTGAAGTAATTTCTTCCCTTTTAGATCATCACTAATTATACAATATATTCTCATATTGTATTTATTGATGTTTCATATGTCCATATGTTTTCTATCACTACTGGGAAAATCGTCGTTACCGAGTACATTGCTGTTTGCCGAGTACTAGACCACGGGATCACGGTAAAGGCCATGTAAGCCGAGTGTGGCTCTCGGCAGACAACAGGACACGACGCACGCCGGTAGTTGCCGAGTCTCTGCTACAATGTGCTTGGCAAAAAAAGAACACTCGGTTTATGTGATGTATGCCAAGATCCTCTGCTACGGCACTCGGCAAACAAGTGCCAGGTGGCACGGCTGACGGTGTTCTGGATGAAGGAGTTCATATCCAAACCAGGTGTGGTTCCTAGTGCATTGGATCCCATGGCTATCTATTGTGACAACACTGGTGTCATAGCCATTGCCAAGGAGCCACGGTCTCACAAGAAAACCAAGCATATCAAACGTTTCTTTAACTCCATCCGTGACTACATCAAGGACGGTGACATAAAGATTTCCAAAGTTCATACGGTTCTGAATGTTGCAGACCCGTTGACTAAATCTTTTCCACGAGCAAAACATGATCAACACCAAAACTCAATGGGTGTTAGATTTGTAACAATGTAAACTAGATTATTGATTCTAGTGCAAGTGGGAGATTATTCGTAATATGCCCTTGAGGCAATAATAAAGTTGTTATTATCATATTTCCTTGTTCTTGATACGTGTTTATTCTTCATTCTATAATTGTATTAACCGAAAACTCAAATACATGTGTGGATACACAAACAAATACTGTGTTCCTAGTAAGCCTCCACTAGACTAGCTCATTGATTAAAGATTGTTAAGGTTTCCTAGCCATAGACATGAGTTGTCATTTAATAACGAGGTCATATCATTAGGAAATGATGTGATAGACAGACCCAATCACAAGCCTAGCATCTGATCGTGTCACTAAGTTTAAATTGCTACAACTTTCTTAATGTCAAGTATCTGTTCCATAGAGCATGAGATCATGTCACTCCCTAGTGCGGAAAAAAATGCTTTGTGGGCATCAATTGTCACTTCGTAACTAGGTGATCATAAAGGTTCTCTTCAGGTATCTCGGAAGGTACTCGCTGGGTTGCATGGATCAATACGGGGATTTATCACTCCATGTGATGGAGAGATATCTCTGGGCCCTCTCGGGAATACAACATCCGAAGTACGTAGCTTGCAAGCATATGACTAATGGGTTTGGTCACGGGGATATTGTATTACGGAACGAGTAAAGAAACCTTGTTGGTAACGAGATTGAAATAGGTATGATGAGACCGACGATCAATATCGGGCAAGTAACATATCGGCAGACAAAAGGAATTGTATACGGGGTTATCGAAATCCTTGACAACGTGGTTCAACCAATGAAATATCTTTGTCGAATATGTGGGAAGCATCATGGGCATCCATGGTCCCTTTATTGGTTACTGATTGGCGAGGAGTCTTGATCATGTCCACATATTTCGAACCCGTAGGGTCACACACTTAATGTTCGGTGCCACTAGGGTTTGATGAGATAATAAGATGGTGTTATCGAATTTTTATTCGGAGTCTCAGATGGGATCTTGGACATCATGAGGAGCTTCGGAATGGTCCATAGACAAAGAAAACATATATGGAAGGTATTTTCGAGGTTATCAAAATATTTCAGGATTTTTCGGTATTGTATCAAGAAGGTTCTAGAAGGTTCTGGAGTAGGACCCACATGCGTGGAACCAACATGGATGTGGGTGGTGGACCAAGGCGCCACACCTCTGGTCCATGCGCACCAAAATCCCCCGTAAAAGGAATGGGATCAAATCCCAAAGGGATATGATCAAGATTCCTAAAAAGGAGGAATCACAATCAGTGGGAAAGGAAGGAGGAGATTTCCTCCCCCTTTGGTGTGCAGCCCCTAGAGGCTGGGAGGATGGGCCAAGCCTCCTCCCCCGTGCCTATAAAAAAATAGAGGAGAGAAGGGCTGGCCGCAGGACTTGACACCCCAGTTGCTGGCCGCCTCCCTCTCGTTCAATACGTCCCTCATCCGCCCAGTTTTTAGCGAATCTCTGCCGGATTTCCATCATACTTCCGCCACCATGCCTTCGTGCTGCTGAGATCAATCTCATCCGCCTCTCCCCCTCACTTGCTGGATCAAGGAGGAGATGACATCAAAGCTGCATGTGTGTGCAATTTGGAGGCATCGTTCGAGTGGTGCTACATCGGATTGATCCGAACGAAAGTACGACTACATACCCGTGATCATTAGATCGTTAAATGCGTGTGTTCTACAAGGGTATGTAGACCTTTTTCCACTCATTGCTAGCATCTACTCCCTCCGTTCCAAATTACTCGTCGTGGTTTTAGTTCAAATTTTGAACTAAAACCACGACGAGTAATTTGGAACGGAGGGAGTAGTAGATTGGATCTTGGGTTTATTCATTCTCTCGTAGGATTTTTGTTTTGTTTTCCTTGCAACGAATCCCATCACATAATGATGTGCATAACACAATTTTACTAGAGCAATCCTAAAGGCAACATTTGGTCCAAGACTAGCAAAGATGAACGATAAACACCATATACAAAAGAATGTGTTGGCAGAAATAGGAAATACGTGATAAAGCAGACAAGAATCACAAGAAAGTGAAAGACTAATATTAAGAACATACTTCCGACAGGTAAGTTTAAAAATAAAAAATATCTTCTAAATTTGTCTTTCCAAATGGTTGTTTATCTTGATATTATTTTTCCGTTTCTAACACTTTTCTCATTTTTTTGTAGGAGTTGTTGAATATCAAGGAGAGAAATCAAAATGTTCCAAAATTTAAAAATACTTTGCAAAACAGTAAGTTAAACATTCATGTCAAAAAATATCAAAGGAAGAAGCTCTTAAGAAAAAATAGTAAGAACCTTTCTCAACAACAAAATCAAATTTCGTATAAATGTTTTGACAAATACTTTCATACTAAACTCTCATATAATATGAAAAATTTTCCACGCAGGTATTCATACCCATCGAGAAGGAAAACTAGTACACTTTATATGTGATGGACAAATATAAGAAGAAACCTCATATCCTTGATCCAAAAGAAACCGTAATACGTCTTCAACATATCTACTTTTCCTAACGTTTTTCCTCTTGTTTTGGACTCATATTTGCATGATTTGAATGAAACTAACCCCGAACTGACGCAGTTTTTAGCAGAACTATCATAGTGTTGTTTTTGTGCAGAAATAGAAGTTCTCGGAAAGGAACAAAACCTTGCGAGGAATTTTTATACAATGAAAGAGAATTTCTGGAGCCAAGAGCCACCTGAGGGGGCACCTGGGTGGGCACAACCCACTAGGGCACGCTTGCCCCCCCC
>NC_041380.1:27845691-27849252 GCF_002162155.2 Triticum dicoccoides
CACCTGGTGGCCCCGCAGACCCTAAAACCGACGCTATAAAATCCTATTTTTCCAGAAAAAATAAGGGAGAAATTATTATCACGATCCACAAGACAGAGCCGCCGCCACCTTCTGTTCTTCATCGGGAGGCCAGATCTGGAGTCCGTTTGGGGCTCTGGAGAGGGGGATCTTCGTTCTTCGTCATCACCAACCCTTCTCCATCGCCAATTCCATGATGCTCCTCACCGGGAGTGAGTAATTCCTTTATAGGCTCGCTGGTCGGTGAGGAATTGGATGAGATTCATCATGTAATCTAGTTGGTTTTGTTAGGGCTTGATCCCTAGTATCCACTATGTTCTGAGATTGATGTTGCTATAACTTTGCCATGCTTAATGCTTGTCACTTTGGGCCCGAGTGCCATTATTTCAGATCTGAACCGTTTATGTTATCACCATTATATCCATGTTCTATATCCGATCTTGCAACTTATAGTCACCTACTACGTGTTATGATCCAGCAACCCCGGAGTGACAATAGTCGGGACCACTCCCGGTGATGACCGTAGTTTGAGGAGTTCTTGTATTCACCGTGTGTTAATGCTTTGTTCCAGTTCTCTATTAAAATGAGGCCTTAATATCCCTTAGTTTCCAATTGGACCCTGCTGCCACGGAAGGGTAGGACAAAAGATGTCATGCAAGTTCTTTCCATAAGCACGTATGACTATTTACAGAATACATGGCTACATTATAGTTATGAACTGGAGCTAGTGCCATATCACCCTAGGTTATGACTGTCACATGATGAATATCATCCAACAAATTACCGATCCAATGCCTACGAATTTATCCTATATTGTTCTTGCTAAGTTACTATTGCTGCTGTTACCGTTGCACTTGCTACAAAATTATTGTTATCACTGTTACCGTTACCGTTGCTGCTGCTACTATTATCAAAACTATCATACCACTTTGCTACTGATCACTTTGCTGCAGATAATTAATCTCCAGGTGTGGTTGAATTGACAACTCAACTGCTAATACTTACAAATATTCTTTGGCTCCCCTTGTGTCAAATCTATAAATTTGGGTTGAATACTCTACCCTCAAAAACTGTTGCGATCCCCTATACTTGTGGGTTATCAAACTTCTCCTGGGGATGAAGAAATGGAAAACCAAGAATACATATCGAAACTAGATGCCATTGAAAACAATAGACCAAGGAAAAAGGGAAGAGTGCCACGCTCATAAAAGAAAAATGGTAAGTATTTTAATACCAGTTTTCAGTTTTATGAACTGCACTGCAAGATTCTTTATGCAATTCTCAAATGCCTGGGATTAAAGAAGTCTTCAAAATTATGTTTGGAGATGGGGAATTCCAAAAGAAAAAACAAAGACTTCATGGGTAAATGGGATTTTCAATGGGTAGAAGGTGTGCCACAAGTTGAACATGGTGAATCACTATATGCTATTTTAAGATATGCATTGCTCTACAACGGTGAAAGGTTCATCAAAGACATAGATGATTTTGAAGTAAGTTTTCCTTGAAATTCTTCTAGGTGCACTATATTGAAATTTTGTAATAATTTTAGTACTTTACATATACACCTATGTGCACTAATTCTATGAAGTTTATTTTTTTGTTGGTGAATGCTACTTCTGAAATGCGTTGGGATTTCCCTGAAGAGGGAGGGTGAAGTAATATCGTAGCAGAAAATATTTTCCTCATTAAAGAACAAAGGTTTATCGAACCAATAGGAGATTCACACAAGCGACCTTTAGCAGTACCTACACACACAAGAGCAAATACTTGCACCCAACGCGGGCAAGAGGGTTGTCAATCCCCTTGTACTCATTAATTGCAAGGATTAAATCTGATAGTAGGAGATATATAAATTGCAAAGTAAAATAAAAGTAAAGAAATTGTAGCAAGGTTTTAGAGTTTTAGCAATATGATTCAAATGGACCCGGGGGCCATAGCTTTCACCAGAGGCATCTCTCAAGAACATAGCGATACAGTGGATGAACAAATTACTATTGGGCAATTGATAGAATAGCGAATAGTTATGATGTTATTCATGGCATGATCAGTACATAGGCATTACGTCCGTGATAAGTAGACCAAAACGATTCTGCATCTACTACTATTACTCCACTTCGAGAGCGCTTCTATGCTTGTGTCTCTAGGTATTAAACAAAGTAATGCATTAAGTATCATGACATAATGTAGACAAAATAAGATCAACTAGTATGATCGAACCCCATCATTTTATCCTTACTAGCAACAATACAAATATGTGCCTCACTACCCCCTTCTGTATGAGGTGAGGACACCGAAAGATTGAACCTACTACTATGCACCACTTACACTGAAGATGTAATCATCAACTTGGCCAAAGATAACTCATAGATTGGAAAATATTACATAGATATAACAATCACACATAATAAAGTTCAGAAATAACTCAATTACTTTCAATGAATAATCCGATCATAAACCCACAATTCATCGGATCCCAACAAAAATACCACATAAAAGGATTACATCATATCGATCTCCAAAGAGAACATTGTATTGAAGATCAGAGAGAGAGAAAGAGAGGGAGAGATCCATCTTGGTACTGTTATGGACCCGTAGGGCCTATAGGGAACTACTCACACATCATCGTAGAGGCAACAAGATCGATGTAGGGGCCCTCCATAATCGATTACCCCTCCGGCAGAGTACCGACGGAGGCCTCCAAATGGGATCGTGGAAGAACAGAGGCTTGCGGTGACGGAATAATTGTTTCGCATCTCTCTCTGGTGGTTTCTAGATTTTATGGAATTTATGGGCCTGGAATTAGGTCAAACAGAGTTGCGAGGGGGCCACAAGATCTGACGGCACCCACCTACAGGCGTAGCGTGTGAGCTTGTGCCTCTCTCGTGTGGCGTTTGTCTCCCCCCAAAGCTTCTTGGATCCCTTCTGATTCAGAAAAAAGCATCATAAAGTTTCATCGTGTTTGGACTTCGTTTGGTATGTTTGTCCTGCGAAACAATAAAATAGGCAAAAACAGGAATTGACACTGGGCACTATGTTAATAGGTTAGTTCCCAAAATGATATAAAATTGCATATAAAGCATACAAGATTAATAATATAATAGAATGAAACAATCAAAAAATTATAGATACATTGGAGACGTATCAGTGAACTTGTAGGTTGAAGTTGAAAACCGAAAGGCAGAAGCATTATACATGATATTGGCTAGCAATGAGAATAACATCAAACCTAATGAAACTAGATGAAAACCACGTGCGTTGCAGCGGGAATTTGTATAAAATGAAAGTTGCACAATAAAAAATGTGTGAACTAATCAACCTAGTCAGCGTCTTTAAAATTTCTCCTATAGCAAGATGGTTTTTTATCAATATTTTAAAAATAAAGAAATGTGTATCTCTATGTATAAATAAGAAAGGCGCAAAGCAAAGCAAAATATAAAATGCACACCTCAATTTTCTTTCATGGAGCACCGTATTGTGAGCTACATGCAGGCGTCATTAATTTTCTTTCTCAACTACTCAGATTGAATAATTCATGTATCCCCC
>NC_041380.1:27849669-27872521 GCF_002162155.2 Triticum dicoccoides
TCTCTAGATTTAGGGAAAAAGAAGCAATGTCCAGGATTCTAAGAATCTAATATATGTGCGTCGAAGACTAGCTGACTAAGAACTACATGTGCTTCCACAAAGCCTTCACCAGTGCCTTGAAAACAAGGGAGAAAAACAGTGCCCTAAAGGACCACGAATTTATGCTTGCATACTAATAGAGGAACCACTTCGTGTGCTATGGAACACTGATTAGTGACCCAAAGGACAACTAAAGAAGGAACTACTGCCCGTGCCTCACAAAGAAACACTGGACAGTGCCTCCAGCCAAGGTTATCAGAATCGCGATTCTGAATCGGTTCGGAGCTCCGATGGTAGGATCGCAAATCGTAGAATCTTAACTATCAGGATCGTAAAAACATAGATTCTATGAACTAAAATCGTAGAATCAGAGGGATTTGTTTGGATCGTAAAGTCGTAGAATCGTACAACAGAATCACAATTCTGACAACCTTGCCTCTAGCCAGAAGTATCGAAGGAAGTACTTCGTGCGCCGTGCCTTCAAGACCAAAGACCCACTAATCTTTTCC
The DNA here is from genome assembly GCF_002162155.2 of Triticum dicoccoides. Lineage (NCBI taxonomy): Eukaryota > Viridiplantae > Streptophyta > Magnoliopsida > Poales > Poaceae > Triticum > Triticum dicoccoides. The sequence goes on from NC_041380.1 coordinate 27,850,218, forward strand.
TCTAAAACTAATGGAGGAAGCATTGCCTATGCCACGAAGAAGCACCGATCTGTGCCCCAAAGAAGCACCGATCTGTGCCTCTAGAATCGTTGCAGGAATCACTGATCTGTGTCAAGAAGAAGCACTGATATGTGCCCCCGGAACCGTTGGAGGGAAGCACTAATCTTTGTGAAGAAGAAGCATTGATCTTTGCCCCCAGAACCATTGGAAGGAAGCACTGATTTGTGTCTCGAAGAAGCACTGAACTGTGCCTCCAGAACAATTACAGGAAGCACTGATATGTGACCCGAAGAAGCATTGGAGCCAAGCACTGATTTGTGTCCCAAAGAAGCACTGAGTTGTGTCCCGAAGAAGCACTGATCTGTGCCCCCATCCAGAACTATTGGAGGAAGCAGTGCTTGTGGCGAGAAGGAGTCATCGTGCCTCATATACCGGTGAAGCCGGATGCACGAGGATTTTACAACAAACGTGATGTACGACCAACACGCTATACGATCAATGCGTTGTAGGAGCAACACACTTTGACCTATGCCCCCCTTCAATATGTTTATGAAAATTTAACGAGATGGAGACCAGCAAGAGTCATGCGTCCTAGGCGCCGTGTGCCGGCGAAGCCGGATGCATGAGGCACTAGTGAAAAATGGCTAGCCACAATTGTTGTTGGTGGCGTGCCATTTCCAACCAACACACTATTTTTTAAAATAGTGGTGGCGTCGGCATTTTAGGTGCACTACCTTTATAGAGTTAGTGATGGCATTGCTTTTTTATAAAGCGCACAAATGTCTGGGCCCATCTGTACTGACCAAGCAAAAACTAATATTGGCGTTGTATTTCTGTTGATGTTGTAGATAATGTTTTAGTGCTCGCTGATGTCTACTACGCAATCTTCTTCTTGTAGACTCGTGCTGGGCCTCCAAGCATAGAGTTTTGTAGGACAGTAGCAAATTTCCCTCAAGTGAATGGTCTAAGGTTTATCAATTTGTGTGAGGCATAGGATGAAGATGGTCTCTCTCTCAAACAACACTGCAACCAAATAACAAAGAGTCTCTTGTGTCCCTAACACACCCAATACAATGGTAAATTGTATAAGTACACTAGTTCGGTGAAGAGATGGTGATACAAGTGTAATATGGATGGTAGATATAGGTTTTTGTAATCTGAAATTATAAAAACAACAAGGTAACTAGTAACAAAAGTGGGTGAAAAACGGTATTGCAAAGCTTGGAAACAAGGCCTTGTTGGGGAACGTTGCAGAAAACAAAAATTTTCCTACTCGTTTCACCAAGATCCATCTAGGAGTTCAACTAGCAACGAGCCATCGGATGCATCTACATACCTTTGTAGATCGCGTGCGGAAGCGTTCAAAGAACGGTGATGATGTAGTCGTACACGACGTGATCCAAATCACCGATGACCAAGCGCCGAACGGACGGCACCTCCGCGTTCAACACACGTACGGGACGGGAGACGTCTCCTCCTTCTTGATCCAGCAAGGGGAAGGAGGGGTTGACGAAGATCCAGCAGCACGACGGTGTGGTGGTGGATGCAGGGCGTCACAGTAGCAGGGCTTCGCCTATACTACGAGAGAGAGACGTAACGGGGAGAGAGGGAGGCGCCAGGGGCTGGGGTATGAAGTCCCTCCTCTCCCCCACTATATATAGGGGTGCTAGGGGGGGCGCCGACCCTAGTAGATGGAATCTACTAGGGGGGGCGGCGGCCTAGGGTGGGGGGCTTGCCCTCCAAGCAAGGGGGCGCCCCCCTTAGGGTTTCCCCTCAACCCTAGCCGCATGGGCCCTAGGGGGTTGGCGCCCCAGCCCACTATGGGCTGGGTTCCCTCCCACTTCAGCCCATGGGGCCCTCCGGGATAGGTGGCCCCACCCGGTGGACCCCCGGGACCCTTCCGGTGGTCCCGGTACAATACCGGTGACCCCGAAACTTGTCCCGATGGCCGAAACAGCACTTCCTATATATAATTCTTTACCTCCGGACCATTCCGGAACTCCTCGTGACGTCCGGGATCTCATCCGGGACTCCGAACAACATTCGGGTTACTGCATATACATATCTTCACAACCCTAGCGTCACCGAACCTTAAGTGTGTAGACCCTACGGGTTCGGGAGACAAGCAGACATGACCGAGACGACTCTCCGGTCAATAACCAACAGCGGGATCTGGATACCCATGTTGGCTCCCACATGCTCCACAATGATCTCATCGGATGAACCACGATGTCGAGGATTCAATCAACCCCGTATGCAATTCCCTTTGTCAATCGATATGTTACTTGCCCGAGATTCGATCGTCGGTATCCCAATACCTCGTTCAATCTCGTTACCGGCAAGTCACTTTACTCTTACCGTAATGCATGATCCCGTGACCAGACACTTGGTCACTTTGAGCTCATTATGATGATGCATTACCGAGTGGGCCCAGTGATACCTCTCCGTCATACGGAGTGACAAATCCCAGTCTTGATCCATGTCAACCCAACAGACACTTTCGGAGATACCCGTAGTCTACCTTTATAGTCACCCAGTTACGTTGTGGCGTTTGGTATACCCAAAGCACTCCTACGGTATCCGGGAGTTACACGATCTCATGGTCTAAGGAAAAGATACTTGACATTGGAAAACTCTAGCAAACGAACTATACGATCTTGTGCTATGTTTAGGATCGGGTCTTGTCCATCACATCATTCTCCTAATTATGTGATCTCGTTATCAATGACATCCAATGTCCATAGTCAGGAAACCATGACTATCTGTTGATCAACGAGCTAGTCAACTAGAGGCTTACTAGGGACATGTTGGTGTCTGTTATTCACACATGTATTATGATTTCCGGATAACACAATTATAGCATGAATAAAGACAATTATCATGAACAAGGAAATATAATAATAATGCCTTTATTATTGCCTCTAGGGCATATTTCCAACAGTCTCCCACTTGCACTAGAGTCAATAATCTAGTTACATCGTGATGAATCGAACACCCATGGAATTCTGGTGTTGATCATGTTTTGCCCTAGGGAGAGGTTTAGTCAACGGATCTGCTACATTCAGGTCCGTGTGCACTTTACAAATCTCTATGTCTCCATCTTGAACATTTTCACGAATGGAGTTGAAGCGACGCTTGATGTGCCTTGTCTTCTTGTGAAACCTAGGCTCCTTGGCAAGAGCAATAGCTCCAGTGTTGTCACAGAAGGGCTTGATCGGCCCCGACGCATTGGGTATGACGCCTAGGTCGGTGATGAACTCCTTCACCCATATTGCTTCATGTGCTACCTCCGAGGCTGCCATATACTCCGCTTCACATGTAGATCCCGCCACGACGCTCTGCTTGAAACTGCACCAGCTTACTGCCCCACCATTCAAAATATACACGTATCCGGTTTGTGACTTAGAGTCATCCAGATCTGTGTCGAAGCTAGCGTCGACGTAACCCTTTACGACGAGCTCTTCGTCACCTCCATAAACGAGAAACATTTCCTTAGTCCTTTTTAGGTACTTCAGGATATTCTTGACCGCTGTCCAGTGTTCCTTGCCGGAATTACTTTGGTATCTTCCTACCAAACTTACGGAAAGGTTTACATCAGGTTTGGTACACAGCATGGCATACATAATAGAACCTATGGCTGATGCATAGGGGATGAAGCTCATCTCTTCTATATCTTCTGCCGTGGTCGGACATTGAGCTGAGCTCAATTTCATACCTTGTAACACAGGCAAGAACCCCTTCTTAGATTGATCCATATTGAACTTCTTCAATATCTTATCAAGGTATGTACTTTGTGAAAGACCTATGAGGCGTCTCGATCTATCTCTATAGATTTTGATGCCTAATATATAAGCAGCTTCTCCAAGGTCCTTCATTGAAAAACTTTTATTCAAGTAGGCCTTGATGCTGTCCAAGAGTTCTATATCATTTCCCATCAAAAGTATGTCATCTACATATAATATGAGAAATGCTACAGAGCTTCCACTCACTTTCTTGTAAACGCAGGCTTCTCCATAAGTCTGTGTAAACCCAAACGCTTTGATCATCTCATCAAAGCGAATGTTCCAACTCCGAGATGCTTGCACCAGCCCATAAATTGAGCGTTGGAGCTTGCATACCTTGTCAGCATTCTTAGGATCGACAAAACCTTCCGGCTGCATCATATACAATTCTTCCTTAAGGAAACCATTAAGGAATGCCGTTTTGACGTCCATTTGCCATATCTCATAATCATAGAATGCGGCAATTGCTAATATGATTCAGACGGACTTTAGCTTCGCTACTGGTGAGAAAGTCTCATCGTAGTCAACCCCTTGAACTTGTCGATAACCCTTAGCGACAAGCCGAGCTTTATAGATGGTCACATTACCATCCGCGTCTGTCTTCTTCTTAAAGATCCATTTATTTTCTATGGCTCGCCGTTCAACGGGCAAGTCAGTCAAAGTCCATACTTCGTTTTCATACATGGATCCTATCTCGGATTTCATGGCTTCTAGCCATTTGTCGGAATCCGGGCCCGCCATCGCTTCTTCATAGTTCGAAGGTTCACCGTTGTCTAACAACATGATTTCCAAGACAGGGTTGCCGTACCACTCTGGTGCGGAACGTGTCATTGTGGACCTTCGAATTTCAGCAGGAGCTTGATCAGAAGTATCTTGATCATTATCATTAACTTCCTCTCTAGTCGGTGCAGGCACCTCAGGAACATTTTCTTGAGTTGCGCCATTTTCCGGTTCAAGAGGCAATACTTCATCAAGCTCTACTTTCCTCCCACTTACTTCTTTCGAGAGAAACTCTTTTTCTAGAAAGGACCCATTCTTGGCAACAAAGATCTTGCCTTCGGATCTGAGGTAGAAGGTGTACCCAATAGTTTCTTTTGGGTATCCTATGAAGGCGCATTTTTCTGACTTGGGTTCGAGCTTTTCAGGTTGAAGTTTCTTGACATAAGCATCGCATCCCCAAACTTTTAGAAATGACAGCTTAGGTTTCTTCCCAAACCATAATTCATACGGTGTCGTCTCAACGGATTTCGACGGAGCCCTATTTAAAGTGAATGCGGCAGTCTCTAAAGCATAGCCCCAAAAAGATAGCGGTAAATCAGTAAGAGACATCATAGACCGCACCATATCCAATAGAGTGCGATTACGACGCTCGGACACACCATTACGCTGAGGTGTTCCAGGCGGCGTGAGTTGTGAAACTATTCCACATTTTCTTAAATGTGTGCCAAACTCGTGACTCAAGTATTCTCCTCCTCGATCTGATCATAGGAACTTGATTTTCCTGTCACGTTGGACCTCACTCTGAAATTCCTTGAACTTTTCAAAGGTTCCAGACTTGTGTTTCATTAAGTAGACATACCCATATCTACTCAAGTCATCAGTGAGGGTGAGAACATAACGATAGCCACCGCGAGCCTCAACACTCATTGGACCGCACACATCAGTATGTATGATTTCCAATAAGTTGGTTGCTTGCTCCATTGTTCCTGAGAACGGAGTCTTGGTCATTTTACCCATGAGGCATGGTTCGCACGTGCCAAATGATTCATAATCAAGAGACTCTAAAAGTCCATCTGCATGGGGCTTCTTCATGCGTTTGACACCTATGTGACCAAGGTGGCAGTGCCACAAGTATGTGGGACTATCATTATCAACCTTACATCTTTTGGTACTCACACTATGAATATGTGTAGCAATACGCTCGAGATTCATTAAGAATAAACCATTTACCATAGGAGCATGACCATAAAACATATCTCTCATATAAATGGAACAACCATTATTCTCAGATTTAAATGAGTAGCCATCTCGAATTAAACGAGATCCCGATACAATGTTCATGCTCAAAGCTGGCACTAAATAACAATTATTGAGGTTTAAAACTATTCCCGTAGGTAAATATAGAGGCAGCGTGCCGACGGCGATCACATCGACCTTGGAACCATTCCCGACGCGCATCGTCACCTCGTCCTTCGCCAGTCTCCATTTATTCCGCAGCTCCTGCTGTGAGTTACAAATATGAGCAACGGCACCGGTATCAAATACCCAGGAGTCACTACGAGTACTGGTAAGGTACACATCAATTACATGTATATCAAATATACCTTTTGTTTTGCCGGCCTTCTTGTCTGCTAAGTATTTAGGGGAATTCCGCTTCCAGTGACCGCTTCCCTTGCAATAAAAGCACTCAGTCTCGGGCTTGGGTCCATTCTTTGGCTTCTTTCCGGCAGCTTGCTTGCCGGGCGCGGCAACCTCCTTGCCGTCCTTCTTGAAGTTCTTTTTACCCTTGCCTTTCTTGAACTTAGTGGTTTTATTGACCATCAACACTTGATGTTCCTTCTTGACTTCTACCTCCGCTGATTTCAGCATTGAGAACATCTCAGGAATGGTCTTTTGCATCCCCTGCATGTTGAAGTTCATCACAAAGCTCTTGTAGCTTGGTGGAAGCGACTGGAGGATTCTGTCAATGACCGCATCATCCGGGAGATTAAGTCCCAGCTGAGACAAGCGGTTATGTAACCCAGACATAGTGAGTATGTGCTCACTGACAGAACTATTTTCCTGCATCTTACAGCTGAAGAACTTATCGGAGACTTCATATCTCTCGATCCGGGCATGAGCTTGAAAAACCATTTTCAGCTCTTCGAACATCTCGTATGCTCCATGTCTCTCAAAACACTTTTGGAGCCCCGGCTCTAAGCTGTAAAGCATGCCGCACTGAACGAGGGAGTAGTCGTCAACACGTGTCTGCCAAGCGTTCATAACGTCTTGGTTCTGTGGGACGGGAGCTTCACCTAGCGGTGCTTGTAGGACATAATCTTTCTTGGCAGCTATGAGGATGATCCTCAGGTTCCGGACCCAGTCCGTATAGTTGCTGCCATCGTCTTTCAGCTTGGTTTTCTCTAGGAACGCGTTGAAGTTGAGGACTACGTTGGCCATTTGATCTACAAGACATATTGCAAAGATTTTAGACTAAGTTCATGATAATTAAGTTCATCTAATCAAATTATTAATGAAATCCCACTTAGATTAGACATCCCTCTAGTCATCTAAGTATTACATGATCCGAGTTAACTAGACCGTGTCCGATCATCACGTGAGACGGACTAGTCAACGTCGGTGAACATCTTCATGTTGATCGTATCTTCTATACGACTCACGCTCGACCTTTCGGTCTACTGTGTTCCGATGCCATGTCTGTACATGCTAGGCTCGTCAAGGTAACCCTAAGTGTTTTGCATGTGTAAAACTGTCTTACACCCGTTGTATGTGAACGTAAGGATCTATCACACCCGATCATCACGGAGTGCTTCGAAACGACGAACTTTAGCAACGGTGCACAGTTAGGGGAGAACACTTCTTGAAATTGTTATGAGGGATCATCTTATTTACTACCGTCGTTGTAAGTAAAAAAGATGCAAAACATGATAAACATCACATGCAATCAAATAATAAACGTGACATGATATGGCCAATATCACATAGCTCCTTTGATCTCCATCTTGGGGCTCCATGATCATCTTGTCACCGGCTTGACACCATGATCTCCATCATCGTGTCTCCATGAAGTTGCTCGCCAACTATTACTTCTACTACTATGGCTAACGCGTTTAGCAATAAAGTAAAGTAATTTACATGGCGTTTCTCAATGACACGCAGGTCATATAAAAGAATAAAGACAACTCCTATGGCTCCTGCCGGTTGTCATACTCATCGACATGCACGTCGTGATTCCTATTACAACAACATGAACATCTCATACATCACATATAGATCATTCATCATTCATCACAACTTTGGCCATATCATATCACAAACCACTTGCTGCAAAAACAAGTTAGACGTCCTCTAATTGTTGTTGCAAGTTTTACGTGGCTGAATTAGGGATCTAGCAAGAACGTCTTTTTACCTACGTTAAAGCCACAACGTGATTTGTCAACTTCTATTTACCCTTCATAAGGACCCTGTTCATCGAATCCGCTCCAACTAAAGTGGGAGAGACAGACACCCGCCAGCCACCTTATGCAACTAGTGCATGTTAGTCGGTGGAACCGGTCTCACGTAAGCGTACGTGTAAGGTTGGTCCGGGCCGCTTCATCCCACAATACCGCTGAAGCAAGATAAGACTAGTAGCGGCAAGAAAGTTGACAAATCTACGCCCACAACAAATTGTGTTCTACTCGCGCAAGAAGAACTACGCATAAACCTGGCTCTGATACCACTGTTGGGGAACGTTGCAGAAAACAAAAATTTTCCTACTCGTTTCACCAAGATCCATCTAGGAGTTCAACTAGCAACGAGCCATCGGATGCATCTACATACCTTTGTAGATCGCGTGCGGAAGCGTTCAAAGAACGGTGATGATATAGTCGTACACGACGTGATCCAAATCATCGATGACCAAGCACCGAACGGACGGCACCTCCGTGTTCAACACACGTACGGGACGGGAGACGTCTCCTCCTTCTTGATCCAGCAAGGGGAAGGAGGGGTTGACGAAGATCCAGCAGCACGACGGCGTGGTGGTGGATGCAGGGCGTCACAGTAGCAGGGCTTCGCCTATACTACGAGAGAGAGACGTAACGGGGAGAGAGGGAGGCGCCAGGGGCTGGGGTATGAAGTCCCTCCTCTCCCCCACTATATATAGGGGTGCTAGGGGGGGCGCCGGCCCTAGTAGATGGAATCTACTAGGGGGGCGGCGGCCTAGGGTGGGGGGCTTGCCCCCCAAGCAAGGGGGCGCCCCCCTTAGGGTTTCCCCTCAACCCTAGCTGCATGGGCCCTAGGGGGTTGGCGCCCCAGCCCACTATTTTCACGACCGGTTTTCCAATAAAAATATTTATTGAGAAACCAATCTTTTGAGTCCAGTATGGAAAAATTCTCCTTACCGGTAGACAAATTCTTGATACAATAAGCCAGTAGCATAAAATATATTACAGGGTTGAGCTACGGTTGCTCAACCAAATTATTACAAGCACGCCAATAATTATACAAAATGGCGGACATGACACGGTGGTGTGGAGGCATACTACTGACTCGAGGATAGGGTGGTGGTGGAAAAACACAGCGGGGAGTGAGATACATGACTCTAAAACTGGCATCTCATCGAGCGTCGAGGTGGGGCTCGATGAATTTATTTGGTAGCGGAAGCGGATATAATACAGTGACCAAATCCAGGGTCGCACGAGACTGACTGGGACTCCTCTAGGCGTCGGACTCGCTATCAAATTCTTCATCCAGGAGATCGCCTTCGTCAGCATCTGGCCAAATCAACAAGCCAGTGAGTACTTTGAAAGTACTCGCAAGACACTTCGGACGTAAGATATAACAAATGCATGCATGAATGCGTCATGATTAATTCACCAATGTACTTTCAAAAATTAGCATAACGAAGTAAGTAAAAGGGAAACGGCGGTAGTCCGCCTGAAATCCCAACAAAACATAAATGAAAACCAATCGGGTGTCTGAAGCGACGCCTCGAAAGGTGAACACAACACCACATAAAGGGCTTTAAAAGAAATGCCACAGTCGGACGTCGGGGCGACATCACAGAAAGGGCTTTAAAAGAAATGCCACAGTCGGGCGTCTTAGCGACACCACATAAAGGGCTTTAAAAGAAATGCCACAGTCGGACGTCGGGGCGACATCACAGAAAGGGCTTTAAAAGAAATGCCACAATCGGGCGTCTTAGCGACACCACATAAAGGGCTTTTAAAAGAAATGCCACAGTAGGACGTCGGGGCGACATCACAGAAAGGGCTTTAAAAGAAATGCCACAGTAGGACGTCGGGGCGACATCACAGAAAGGGCTTTAAAAGAAATGCCACAGTCGGGCGTCTTAGCGACACCACATAAAGGGCTTTTATTCACAAGGAAGTAATGCTCATAATAAATATTCAATTCATGAAAATAAACTGGTTAGTCCATCCACAGGAATAATCATTTAACCGGACTTAGCATTCATGCGATTCACCAGAGTCTCTGTCATCAAACTGGCACTTGTCAGGATAAGATAATACTGAACTTGGATATGGAATAGATGATTCAAGGAATATATGACTCTGCAGAGTTTGTACAAAAATTTCCCACAGCCAACGGATTTCCGTAGTCACGAAGGACTAGTTCCGTTTACGGTATTTCGGAAGAAAACACAGCTAACCAGTACACACCCATCCTACCTCTCGATGCTAGGAATCACCCTAGACATCGTCCAAGAAAACTTTTGAGACGGGGAGATCACAATCTCGAATAGCATGGGATCAAATTTATATACGCGCGCTCTAAGGGGTGCCCCCCTCTCGGTCCCAACCGGAAACACCCATGCCCCCTGACCGGATGACTGGCTTTAATCCAGGGCCATGGAACCATCATCCCGGCCTCTCCTTTTGGTGTGTACCAGGAAAGCGGTTTGCAACTTACTAAGCCATATTCCTTGCGGAAAACATGTGGTAGTACAGGGAAGGAAATGGGAGGAACTGGACCGATACGGTTTGACACTGTAGTCATACAGCCTGGCATAAGACTGGCATGCTACAACACTGCCATCTTACCCATCCTCATGCCAACACATGGCCATTCATACTCACATCCATCCACTTATGGATCATCGAACTCACTTACCTCAACAATGTATGGAAATAACGTTCATCGGTATGCTCAACAACATGCCATGAGACTAACTAAATGCATAACATGGCAAGACACTCATCATATCAAAAGTTCAAACATGCTTGCCTGGTTCGGAGTAGTCGGAGCCTAGCTCGGTGAAGTTCGCGGCTCCGTCACCTCCTTCGCTATCTACGGTATAAAGAAAATATATGCGCTATCGTAAATACCAAGAGGTGCACAAAAAGTATTCCAAATATTTTTCAAATAAATCTGATAAAAAACTAGACAAAATTTTAAAGAGGACAGAAAAAGAATCAATCAAAAATACTTTCCTGTTTAAAAGTTATAGAGGTTTTTGTCCAGGGACTCGTCTGTAATGAAACAGAAGGTTTCCAGGGGCTAGCTTATAAAAACAGAAAGCGCTTCGGTAGCGACTACGCCAGCCCAGAGGGAAAGCGCATTTGGCAGAAGACATTTTCAGAAAACGCTTCGCTCAGACAGGATAGAGAGGCTGACAGGCGGGTCCCGCCCGTCAGGTTTGAATGTTCAAACGGGGCGGCAGAGTTTGCCGGTGCCCGAGAGCCGCGGTGGTCGCCGGCGGCGATCCACGGCGAGGCAGGGAGATCGGAGGGTACCTCCGTGTTCAGGGCGCCCTTCCGCGTCGGTTGGTGGTGGTGGTGACGGTCGGCGAGCACCACGTCGACGGCGAGCCTCGCTCCGGCGGACGGCGGCTCGGGTGGTCGTGGGACTCGTCGGAGGGAGCTGCAAAGGCCAAATTGAGGAGGGGGTTAGCTTACTGGGTGCTAGAGGGGGCTACTGACGGGGTTTGGGCGCCGGAGACGGCCTCACCGGAGCAAATCGAGCTGGTGGCCGAGGCGGATCGGGGCGGCCGGAGTCGGGGGAGGATACCTCCTCGAGGTCCTCCTGGTGGCTTGGCAGGGTCTTGGAGAGGTGCAGTGAGGGTGTGGGGGTCGTGAGCGAGCTCGGGGTCCATTTTATAGGCGATCCGAGGCGGTGGCCGTGAACGGGGATCTCCGGTGAAGGTTACGGCGGCGCAGAGCTTGGTCGGGGAGGTTTTGGGAGTTGGGCGTCATCACGGAGGTCCACCGGTTCCATTTAGGTGCTAACCAGGCTTGGATTTGGTGCTTAGGGCGAGCTCGACAGAACGGGGCGGCGCGGGCCCGTCGGCGGCAGGGAGCACGTTCCGTGGTTGCCGGGCCACGGCGACGGTGCCACGGGCGTGCGCTGGCATGCATGAGCCACGCGGATAGCAGAGGAGCGTTGGGCGGCGCCGAACGACGCTGAGCCGCCGTTCTGTTCCCTGTCGGCCGCTACGGTGGTTCGGCCGCCGCAAGACACGCCGGCGCAGGCGGGCCAGGGCGCCGCCGACGCCGGGAAGGCGCCAAGCGCACGTGTGGTGCTCTAGACAGGGGGAAGAGGCGGTGAGGAACGTGCCAAGGGCACTGTCTACGCGTGATTGAAACTGACGAACGAAAACGACACTGAACTCTGAATTTTTCTGAATATGAACAGCAACAGTGCACGCCAAGTGTTCGACAGAATGAATTTGGCATCTGGGGATCTTTCCTTGAGCTGATTTTTGATGGAGTGGCTACTCATTGCTCCAGTAGGCTGCCTGAATTTTGGTGGAATTTTTGGAGAAGTGTAGATATGAATTTCACCAAATTTGGCAAATCTGGTCCAAACTTGCAGAGACTGAATTTTGAAAAAATTGAAAAGAGGAGGAGTGGATCAAGATGGTTCTGGGTTGTGGGTACAAAGGACTATCCAGGAGAGTTGGTTTGAGGTCAAAACTCAAATGCAAAAGGGTACTTGCTTTGAAATTCTCTCAGGCTCCAAATAATTTGCAGAAATGATTTGAGGGGAAAAATAATTAGAATAAAATCCAAAACTTGCTTGGATTAGTTGGGACAGATAACTTAGGTTGATTACAAGGAGGAGGGGAGGTTTTGGAGGGGTTTTACCACATGGGCAAAATACAAAGTCATGGGTGGTTTCCAAGATATGAAAATCCCAAATTTTCCTAGAGTTTCTTTTTAAAAGAAAAAGATTAAACTCCAAAAATAATTTGAGAGGGAACCAACAGAGAAGAAGTTTCAAAAGATCAAACACCATAGTTTGAAGAAAAATAAAATCCTTGCCAAAGAAAAGGAAGTTTTTAAGAAGAAGGATTTCTGGAAAAGAAATTTTAAATGCCCTCTTAAAAAAAATCCAACAAAGTTTTTGATGAAAACCAATTAAAATTTTTGGAGTGTCACAACACCTACCCCCTTAGGAAAAATCTCGTCCCCGAGATTTCAGCTGTTCCTCAAATAAGTGTGGATGCTCTGTCCGAAGAAAATCCTCTCTTTCCCAAGTTGCTTCACCGTCGGTGTGATTGCTCCACTGAACTTTGAAAAACTTGATGGTTTTCTGTCGGGTTCTCCTTTCAGACTCCTCTAATATTTTTACGGGGCGTTCCCGATAAGTGAAGTCTGGCTGCACGTCAATGTTCTCATGGGATACTTGCTTCTCTGGTTTGCTTACGCACTTCCTTAGTTGAGAGACGTGGAACACGTTGTGAATGTCGGACAAGTCTTCGGGTAAGTCTAGCTGGTAGGCTATAGTGCCTCTTCGTGCCACTATGCAGAATAGTCCAATGAATCTTGGTGCTAACTTCCCTTTAATCTTTAACCGTTGTAGTCCCCTCATAGGTGATACTCGTAGGTACACAAATTCACCGGGTTCAAAATTGACCCCACGATGTTTCTGATCGTAATAACTCTTCTGTCGGCTTTGAGCGGTCTTGAGTCGGTCCCTGATTAGTTTGACTTTTTCCTCGGCTTCTTTGAGCATGTCTGGGCCGAAAATATGGCTGCTCCGGTCTCTGACCAATTTAGCGGGGTACGACACCTCCGTCCGTATAGGGCTTCAAAAGGTGCCATTCGCAGGCTGGCCTGGTAGCTGTTGTTGTATGCGAACTCGGCATATGGCAGACTTTCTTCCCAACTGGTTCCATAGGTGAGGACACATGCTCTCAGCATGTCTTCTAAAATTTGGTTTACGCGTTCAGTCTGTCCATCAGTCTGGGGATGGTAGGCTGTACTGAAGGCCAATTGAGTTCCCAGAGCCTGTTGTAAATGATCCCAGAATCTTGAGACAAATTGAGTGCCTCTGTCGGATATTATAGTCTTCAGGACTCCATGCAGACAAATTATACGGGAGAGATAAATCATGGCAAGCTTCTGAGTGTTGTAGGTTGTCTTCACTGGAATAAAATGTGCCACCTTGGTTAATCTATCGGTGATGACCCATATGGCATCATTCCCGTGTCGTGACCGAGGTAGTCCGACAATGAAATCCATCCCTATTTCATCCCATTTCCACTCAGGTATTTTGTTTGGTTGCAGTAGTCCGGCTGGTCTTTGATGCTCAACTTTTATGCGTTGACAAGAATCGCAACACGCAACGAATGTGGCTATGTCCCTCTTCATACCGTGCCACAAAAATCTTTCCTGAATATCCTTATGCATTTTGGTTCCTCCAGGGTGGATTGAATATGGAGTGGCGTGTGCTTCAACTAGGATTTGCTGTTTGAGGTCTTCTATGTTTGGCACGCAGAGTCTGTCCCCGTATCGTAATATTCCATCTTCGCCTATGACAAACTCCGAGGCCTTGCCCATACTCACCTTTCTTTTAATTCCTTCAATGCTGGGGTGACTAGGCTGAGCTTCTTTAATTCTCTCCACAAGGTCGGGCTTTATTTCCAAGTTTGATATGGTGCCTTCCGCGATTATTAACAAGTTGAGTTTGGCAAATTCTTGTTGGAATTCAGGTCTCAAGCTTTGCAGACTATTTTCGTCGGAGCTGGGGTTCCGACTAAGAGCATCGGCCACTACATTTGCTTTCCCTGGATGACAGTGGATACCAACATCATAATCCTTTACCAATTCCAACCAGCATCGTTGCCGTAAGTTTAGTTCTGGCTGTGTGAAAATATATTTGAGACTTTTATGGTCCGTGTATATTTCACATCGATTCCCAAGTAAGAAATGCCTCCATTCCTTAAGTGCACGAATGACTGCTGCCATTTCTAAGTCATGAGTGGGATAATTTTCCTCATGCTTGCGGAGTTGTCGTGAAGCGTATGTGACAACCTTGCCTTCTTGCATCAACACACACCCGAGACCTTTTCGGGATGCGTCACAGTACACCTCAAAGTTTTTGTGTATGTCTGGCACAATTAATACCGGTGCTGTGGTTAATTTCCGTTTTAACTCTTGAAAACTTTTTTCGCAGGCTTCTGTCCATTCAAACTTCTTGTCCTTCTTGAGCAACTGCGTCATTGGCTTGGCTAGGGTGGAGAATCCTTCAATAAATCTGCGGTAATATCCTGCCATTCCCAAGAAACTTCGTATGTCCGTTATGCTGGCTGGTGCCTTCCAGTCAAGTATGGCCCTAACTTTCTCCGGGTCCACTGCGATACCGTCTTGGGTTAGCACGTGGCCTAAAAAGCCTACTTGTCTTAGCCAAAATTCACACTTGCTGAACTTGGCATACAATTGATGTTTCCTGAGTTCTCCTAGAACAATCCTGAGATGTTCCACGTGCTCTTCTGGTGTTTTGTAGTATATCAGAATATCATTGATAAATACCACAAGGAACTTGTCCATAAACTTCATAAATACTTTGTTCATGAGGTGAACAAAATATGCGGGGGCGTTTGTTAATCCAAAAGGCATAACTGTGAACTCATATAGTCCATATCTGGAGGTGAAGGCTGTTTTGGGGATATCTTCTGTTCACACTTTTAATTGATGGTATCCCGACCTTAAGTCAATCTTTGAGAATACCTTGGCCTGAGCGAGCTGATCAAACAAATCATTTATTCGTGGCATCGGGTATTCGTGGCATCTCTCAGGAGGGCTGGCTCCTCCATCCTCCTGCTCTAAATCTTGCTGGAGGGGATTGTTATTGTCTTCGGCACTATCCGGAGTATTATTATCTCCTGTGCCGGTATCACCACTTTTGCTTTGGCGGGACTTAGAGCGGCGCCGCTGACGTCGGCGCTTGGGTTGCTTCTTGGAGGGGTCATCCTCCGCTGTCTCGTCGCCATTGCCTTCTTTGGGTGTATCCACCATGTATATATATCGTATGATGAGGTGGCTGTCCAGTGCCCTGTGGGCGATGGTTCCTCTTCTCCTCCCGTATCATCGTCCATGCCGTCGATGTCTTCGGAGTCGAAGTCGAGCATGTCGGTGAAGTCATCGACAGCGGCTACTAAGTGGGGGGTGGGTGGGCCTCGAATTTCTTCGTCGTCTGCATCCCAGTCCTGCCGGACATAGTTTGGCCAGGATCCTCCTGACAAGGAGAGAGACCTTAATGAGTTCAGTATGTCGCCAAAGGGCGAGTGCTGAAAAATATCTGCGGAGGTAAACTCCATGATCGGCGCCCAATCGGATTCGACAGGAACGGGCGCAGGCGGTTCGGAGTCCGTGGCCGGAGAAGGATCCGGCAGTTTAACAGCACGACTCTCGTGCAAGGTAAGGTCGATGTTTGGCTCGATCGCCGCTGAGGGTAAGGCCTCCGTGGCCGGGTCCATCCACCCGTCCGCGGAAGGCGCACCTGGCTCCGAATTGAGGGTCGGAGCGGCTGCCTGTGCGATCTCTTGAACACTATCCGATGGTAGAGCTAAATCGTACTCATCGTGACCGCGTGACGCACAAGGCAGAGGCTCGAATCCGTCAAAGATGAAGTCTCCGCGGATATCGGCCGTGTAGTTTAAGCTTCCAAACCTGACCTGGTGGCCAGGGGCATAACTTTCAATCTGCTCCAGATGGCCAAGCGAATTGGCCCGCAGTGCAAAGGCGCCGAATACGAAGATCTGTCCGGGGAGAAAAGTCTCACCCTGGACTGCATCGCCATCGATGATAGTAGGAGCCATCAAGCCTAACGGCGACGACACAGAGGAACTCTCAATGAAAGCACCAATGTCGGTGTCAAAACCGGCGGATCTCGGGTAGGGGGTCCTGAACTGTGCGTCTAGGCCGGATGGTAACAGGAGGCAGGGGACACAATGTTTTACCCAGGTTTAGGCCCTCTTGATGGAGGTAAAACCCTACGTCCTGCTTTCTTAATATTGATGATATGGGTAGTACAAGAGTAGATCTACCACGAGATCAGAGAGGCTAAACCCTAGAAGCTAGCCTATGGTATGATTGTATGTTGTAGTTGTTGTTGTTCTAAGGACTAAAACCCTCCGGTTTATATAGACATCGGAGAGGGTTAGGGTTACACAAGGTCGGTTACAAAGGAGGATATATCCATATCCGTATTGCCTAGCTTGCCTTCCACGCCAAGTCGAGTCCCATCCGGACACGAGACGAAGTCTTCAATCTTGTATCTTCATAGTCTAACAGTCCGGCCAATGGAGATAGTCCAGCTGTCCGGAGACCCCCTAATCCAGGACTCCCACAGTGGCTTTGCCACAAATACGATGTCAACTACATGATCATGCAAAGCAATATGACAATGATGAAGTGTGTCATAATAAACGGAATGGTGGAAAGTTGCATGGCAATATATCTCGAAATGGCTATGGAAATGCCATAATAGGTAGGTATGGTGGCTGTTTTGAGGAAGGTATATGGTGGGTTTATGGTACCGGCGAAAGTTGCGCGGTACTAGAGAGGCTAGCAATGGTGGAAGTGTGAGAGTGCGTATAATCCATGGACTCAACATTAGTCATAAAGAACTCACATACTTATTGCAAAAATCTATTAGTTATCGAAACAAAGTACTACGGGCATGATCCTATGGGGATAGATTGGTAGTAAAAGACCATCGCTCATCCCCGACCGCCACTCATAAGGAAGACAATCAATAAATAAATCATGCTCTGACTTTGTCACATAACGGTTCACCATACGTGCATGCTACGGGAATCACAAACTTCAACACAAGTATTTCTCAAATTCATAACTACTCAACTAGCATGACTCTAATATCACCATCTCCATATCTCAAAACAATCATAAGGAATCAAACTTCTCATAGTATTCAATGCACTTTAGATGAATGTTTTTATTATATCCCTCGTGGATGCCCGTCATATTAGGACTAGTTTCATAACCAATGCAAACTACCATGCTGTTCTAAAGATACTCAAAATAATATAAGTGAAGCATGAGAGTTCATCTATTTCTTCAAAATAAAACCACCACCGTGCTCTAAAAAGATATAAGTGAAGCACTAGAGCAAATGACAAACTACTCCGAAAGATATAAGTGAAGATCAATGAGTAGTCGAATAATTATGCAACTATGTGAAGACTCTCTAACATTTAATAATTTCAGATCTTGGTATTTTATTCAAGCAGCAAGCAAAACTAAAAAAATGACATTCTAAGAATGGCAAACATCATGTGAAGAAGCAAAAACTTAGGATCAACCGAAACTAACCAATAGTTGTTGAAGAAGAAAGGTGGGATGCCAACTGGGGCATCCCCAAGCTTAGACGCTTGAGACTTCTTAAAATATTATCTTGGGATGACTTGGGCATACCCAAGCTTTGGCTTTTGTGTCTCCTTAATTCCTCTCATATCACGGTCTCCCTAAATCTCAAAAGCGATGAACAAAGACGAAAGAGGAGATGCCTTCCGCGGCATCCCCAAGCTTAGGCTCTTGGTTGTCCTTGAATATTACCTTGGGGTGCCTTGGACATCCCCAAGATTAGGCTCTTGCCACTCCTTATTCCATAGTCCATCGAATCTTTACCCAAAACTTGAAAACTTCACAACACAAAACTTAACAGAAAACTCGTAAGCTCCGTTAGTATAAGAAAATATATCACCACTTAGGTACTGTTGTGAACTCATTCTAAATTCATATTGGTGTAATATCTACTGTATTCCAACTTCTCTACGGTTCATACCCTCCGATACTACTCATAGATTCATCAAAATAAGCAAACAACACATAAAAAGCAGAATCTGTCAAAAACAGAACAGTCTGTAGTAATCTGAATCAAACGTATACTTCTAGAACTCATAAAATTCTCAAATAAATTGCTGGACGTGAGGAATTTATCTATTAATCATCTGCAAAACTAATTAACTAAATAGCACTATCCAAATAAAAATGGCAGAAATTCTCGTGAGCGCTAAAGTTTCTGTTTTTTACAGCATGATCATATAGACTTCACCCAAGTCTTCCCAAAGGTTCTACTTGGCACAAACACTAATTAAAACATAAAACCACATCTAAACAGGGGCTAGATGAATTATTTATTACTAAACAGGAGCAAAATCAAGGAACAAAAATAAAATTGGGTTGCCTCCCAACAAGCACTATCGTTTAACGCCCCTAGCTAGGCATGATGATTTCAATGATGCTCATATAAAAGATAAGAATTGTAACAAAAAGAGAGCATCATGGAGAATATGACTAGCACATTTAAGTCTAACCCACTTCCTATGCATAGGGATTTTGTGAGCAAACAACTTATGGAAACAATAATCAATTAGCATAGGAAGGTAAAGCAAGCAAAACTTCAAGATTTTAAGCACATAGAGAGGAAACTTGGTATTATTGCAATTCCTACAAGCATATATCCCTCCCTCATAATAATTTTCAGTAGCATCATGAATGAATTCAACAATATAACTATCACACAAAGCATTCTTTTCATGATCTACAAGCATAGAATTTTTATTACTCTCCACGCAAATTTCTTCTCATGAATAGTAGTGGGAGCAAACTCAACAAAGTAACTATCATGGGATTGAAAATTGAAATCAAGATGACAAGTTTCATTGTTATCATTATTCTTTAAAGAATACGTGTCATCACAATAATCATCAGAGATAGGAGGCATGCTTTCATCATAATAAATTTGCTCATCAAAACTTGAGGGAGAGAAAATATCATCTTCATCAAACATAGCATCCCCAAGCTTGTGGCTTTGCATATCATTAGCATCATGGATATTCAAGGAATTCATACTAACAACATTACAATCATGCCCATCATTCAAATATTTAGTGCCAAACATTCTAATGCATTCTTCTTCTAGCACTTGAGCACAATTATTAGAATCCTTATTTTCATCATAGATATTAAAAAGATGAAGCATATGAGGTACCCTTAATTCCATTTTTTGGTAGTTTTCTTTTATAGACTAAACTAGTCATAAAACAAGAAACAAAAAGACTCGATTGCAAGATCTAAAGATATACCTTCAAGCACTCACCTCCCCGGCAACGGCGCCAGAAAAGAGCTTGATGTATACTACACAACCTTCTTCTTGTAGACGTTGTTGGGCTTCCAAGTGCAGAGGTTTGTAGGACAGTAGCAAATTTCCCTCAAGTGGATGACCTAAAGTTTATCAATCCATGGGAGGCGTAGGATGAAGATGGTCTCTCTCAAGCAACCCTGCAACCAAATAACAAAGAGTCTCTTGTGTCCCCAACACACCCAATACAGTGGTAAATTGTATAGGTGCAGTAGTTCGGCGAAGAGATGGTGATACAAGTGCAATATGGATAGTAGATAATAGTTTTTTGTAATCTGAAAATATAAAAACAGCAAGGTAACTAATGATAAAAGTGAGCACAAACGGTATTGCAATGCTAGGAAACAAGGCCTAGGGTTCATACTTTCACTAGTGCAAGTCCTCTCAACAATAATAACATAATTGATCACATAACTATCCCTCAACATGCAACAAAGAGTCACTCCAAAGTCACAAATAGCGGAGAACAAACGAAGAGATTATGGTAGGGTACGAAGCCACCTCAAAGTTATTCTTTACAATCAATCCATTGGGCTATTCCTATAAGTGTCACAAACAGCCCTAGAGTCCGTACTAGAATAACACCTTAAGACACAAATCAACCAAAGCCCTAATGTCACCTAGATACTCCAATCTCACCTCAAGTATCCGTGGTTATGATTATACGATATGCATCACACAATCTCAGATTCATCTATTCAACCAACACAAAGAACTTCAAAGAGTGCCCCAAAGTTTCTACCAGAGAGTCAAGACGAAAACGTGTGCCAACCCCTATGCATAGGTTCATGGGCGGAACCCGCAAGTTGATCACCAAAACATACATCAAGTGAATCACGTGATATCCCGTTGTCACCATAGATACACACGGCAAGACATACATCAAGTGTTCTCAAATCATTAAAGACTCAATCTAATAAGATAACTTCAAAGGGAAAACTCAATCCATTACAAGAGAGTAGAGGGGGAGAAACATCATAAGATCCAACTATAGTGGCAAAGCTCGCGATATATCAAGATCGTATCACCTCAAGAACACGAGAGAGAGAGAGAGAGAGATCAAACACATAGCTACTAGTACATACCCTCAGCGCCGAGGGTGGACTACTCCCTCCTCGTCATGGAGAGCGCCGGGATGATGAAGATGGCCACCGGTGAGGGATCCCCCTCCGGCAGGGTGCCGGAACAGGGTCTCGGTTGGTTTTTGGTGGCTACGGAGGCTTCTGGCGGCGGAACTCTCGATCTATTCCGCCCTCCGAAGTTTTTAGGGTATATGGGTATATATGAGAGGAAGAAGTACGTCGGTGGACCTTCGGGCTATCCACGAGGCAGGGGGCGCGCCCCCCACCCTCGTGGGCAGCCCGGGACTCTCCTGGTCCATCTCTGATACTCTGTGGGCTTCTTCTGGTCCAAAAATAAATTTCGTGAAGTTTCAGGTCAATTGGACTCCGTTTGATTTTCCTTTTCTGCGATACTCTAAAACAAGGAAAAAAATAGAAACTGGCACTGGGCTCTAGGTTAATAGGTTAGTCCCAAAAATCATATAAAAATAGCATATAAATGCATATAAAACATCCAAGGTTGATAATATAATAGCATGGAACAATCAAAAATTATAGATACGTTGGAGACGTATCAATCCCCTCCGTGTAGACCCGACGCGTCCGTTTCCCCCCTCCAAGTGCCAACGGCGGCGCCATCCGTGAGGGGGGCCATGCCCCGGAGACGCGTGTCGGGCGTTGGCAACCGGCACAACACTCTCAGACTTGTGAGAAGCCGCGTACGCAAGATTGGCGGCATGGTAGCCCATGGAGGCCGCCGGCCACAGTCGTAGACATGCGAAGGGCAATCCGCGTAGAAGGAAGTGTTCGGATACTTCTCCATCACCAAAAATTATGAAAAATTACCATCTCTCCAATAGCACATGTGCCCACGTCTTGTAAAAAACTCATGATTTTATTGCGATCCGAGTATTTAATAATATTCATGCCGCACCGCTACCGCAGAACGTCTACTACTATGTCATCGCCGTCCATGAGGGGGGCCACACCCCGGATACGCGTGTCGCCTCTTCGTGACTGAACCGGGACTAATGGGTTGACCGGCCTGGACCTTTGCCCCCATTTCTACTAGTGCAACACCACCCCGCATATATGAGGGGCCGGTGCAACGCTCCGGTGGCATTGCTACCCCCCAGGGCCCCCGTCCCGCCTAACCCTGGAGCGGTTGACCACGAGATCTAGCCCTTTTACTTTCCACGGACGGGCTTTGATCAGTGGACCTCTCCACCCGGTTCTGTCAGGTCAGCACAGAGGGACACCTGGGAGCAACATCCGGGCCAAACCCACAGCTACATCCCCTCCGTGTAGACCCGACGTGTCTGTTTCCCCCCTCCATGTGCCGGTG
>NC_041380.1:27872848-27913760 GCF_002162155.2 Triticum dicoccoides
CGCCGTCCGTGAGGGGGGGCACGCCCCGGAGACGCGTGCCGCCTCTTTGGACATGCCACAACACCACCCCGCATGTATGAGGGGCCGATGCGACTCTCCGGTGGCATTGCTACCCCCAGGGCCCCCGTCCCGCCTAACCCTGGAGCGGTTGACCACGAGATCTAGCCCTTTGACTTTCCACGGACGGGCTTTGAACAGTGGACCTCTCCACCCGGTTGTGTCAGGTCAGCCCAAAGGGACACCTGGGAGCAACATCCGGGCCAAACCGACAGCTACATCCCCTTCGTGTAGACCCGATGCATCCGTTTCCCCCCTCCAGGTGCCGCCGGCGGCGCCGTCCGTTAGGGGGGGCACGCCTCGGAGATGCGTGGCGCCTCTTCGGACATGCCACAACACCACACGGTTGTGGTAGGTCATCCAATGGAAACACTTGGGAGCAACGTCCCCTCCGTATAAACCCGATGCGACTGTTTCCGCCCTCCAGATGCCGGCGGCGGTGCCGTCCGTGAGGGGGGCACACCGCGGACATGAGTGGGTCACACTCCATACCCTATTTTGCATGGCCAACCACGCGAAAAATTTGTCCTTGGGCGAGGCCCAGGCCTTCCACACCGCAAACTCCATGGGTGAGCGGATGATGCCAAAAAATTGGGCCAAGTAGGTAGACTTGGCAGTGTATATCCCGCTGTCTGTGTGTTTGCACACAATGTCGTCTTCAGCTTGTACCTCAAGAGGAAGACGCGGATGGTGGACCAAAGCTCAATAAATTGTCGAAGATGTTCGAAGGTGAAGTTGGGAGTGATCTTAATCTTGTGAACCCATGCATCATCCTGGAGGGCTTCCCAAAGTTTCCATGTCTTCCGAGAGATCTTCATCATCATCACCACTGTCATCGCCATCGTCATCCACACACGTATCATTATAACCTTGGGAACCCTAGGGGGAAATTTTGTTTTTGCCACTCTAGTTATTGCCAATTTTCCATATGCCACTCTAGATTCTGACATTTCTCTTTTTCTACTATTACTTTTGATAATTATCACAATTGCCATTTCGTGGCAAAATCAAAATTTCAGAATGGCAATTGTGATACATTTTCAAATGCTAAGAGTGGCAAAAGTGAAATAAAATTATTTTGCTTTTGCCACGAAATGACAACTGTGATAATTGTCAAAAAATAAGAGTGACAAAAGTGAAATGTCAAAATTTAGAGTGGCATAAGAAAAATTGGCAAAATCTAGAGTGGCAAAAACAAAATTTTCCCGAACCCTAGTGGGTCGTCTTGTGTGTTACTTGTATCATTCACTCATATTTGCCATTAACCCAGGCCATGGCCCACCCAGAATTTTTGGCGAAAAGTTAATTAATACTCCCATATCATCTTACTAGTAGGACAACCAAGACAAGACAAGGTCCAAGGAGATCGTGCGTGCCTCCTCTTTTTTTCTACTAGAATAATGCCCGTGCGGTGCAACAGGGTATAAATATTCTAGTAAGTTAGCTTGTGATTTACCTGCTAATAATATGCGATGTGTAAATAAATATTCATCAAATTATGTCTGTGGTTTAACTTTTATTTTAATCAGAAATGATTTACCTGTCTATATTATGCGATTGTGTAAATAAATGTTTATTAAATTATGCTGATAATTTGTCTTATATATTGATAAAAAGTTTGGTAAGTAAATTAATGCGGAATTGATTCAGAAGGTAAGTAAATTAAGGTGATTGATTATTATACAGAAAATATTGGACGAAGGGAAGTGGGAAGAAAGGTGAAACGGGAACCTTATTTTATTTTTAATGTGATTGTGTAAATAAATGTTGATCAAATTCTGACTGTGAATTACCTTATATTTTGATTAGAAATTTGGCAAGTAAATTATAGTGGAATTGATTCAGAAGGTAATTAAATTAAGGTGACGGATTATCGTATACATGAATGGTTGGACGAATGGGTGGTGAGAAGAAATTTGAAATGGAACCTTACGTTTTTTAAGTAGTAGAGACTCGTGGATGCCTCCCTCGTGTATACGATGGCTCACGTAACCACCGATGCGCTAATTTTGGTGCTAATCCTAGTACGCCTAGGATATCGGGAATGAGGGAGTACAATTCTGTTTTCAGAGCTAGCCCAGTCGATATATACTTTTTTTTTGAAACTCGATATATACTTTCTCCTAGACGAGGGACGAGTGCCTCAGATCACGATCCCGAACTTGGCCTCCAGGCTCCAGCGGTCGCCGGCGCCGCCCGCACGCGGACGGCCGTACCGCGCCGGCCCGTCGCGGCCTCACCTCCTCCACCTCCAATCCCCCCTGTCTGCCTACCCTCGCCGGCAGGTTGCCCGTCGCAGCTCGGTCCCGCGCCCGCGCCACCAGAGACAGCACGCGAGCGCCGGAGCAGCCTAGAAGGACTTGGTAAGCCTGCTTCCGCTTGTTCATATTATCGACTGCCTGATGACCTGCTGTATTGTTGTGCCCTGCTGCCCCCATTAACCCTAAATCCCCAGTGCCCAATCCCAGGTGTTACATTACTTGCTTAACTGTGTTGCTGATATTTTCGGAATCCCCAACTTAATTCAGTTTTATAATTCTTGTGTCTGTTGTAATTGTAGAATCACGCGCATTTCAAACCTACGATCGAACTGCAGTGTTATGAATCAATTGGCTGTTTATATTCTTCAGTTGCCAACTTTTTACGTCTGTGCGATTTTTTCTTTTTTAACAAGTGCGCCCACCATCCGATTTCTTTCTGGTCCGCCAATGCATTGAGCATTTTTATCACGTCCACTCTTCTGTTACTGCAATAGTCCATCCCTGTGTTGTGTCAAATTCACTAGTAGTTCCTTATGCTAGTTTGGTGTTACTTTTGTTGTACAATTGTCAAAAATGAAGAGACTGTTATATTTATGTAAGACCATCGTTTCTTCCCAACTATTTGTATTTGCTAACTCTAAACATATTTGGTGAGCTATAATATATATTGTAAAACCTATTTATATTGTTCTTTTCGGTAAGACTGTACTATATGTCATGCCAATATTTATTTTTTAATATGGCACAGGAACTCCGAAATTTTCTGCTATACCATTGCCACTGAAAGCCATGCCGATGTTGCGTCGAGTGCGGCCTCACACGTCTGGCGGTGAGGACCGTCTTAGTGCGCTCCATGATGATCTGATCCTCCTCATAGTAAGCAGGCTGGACACCCGAACAGTGCTCTCCATGGCCATCCTCGCCAGCCGTTGGGTTCGCATCCCGCACAAGCTGTCCGCACTCGACTTCAGGGTGAGCGACATACTCACGCCGGAGTACGAACGGACCGTCGCCCTTCGCAAATGCAACTTGCCGCGTGACGCCACTTTGGCCGGGACACTCGACGGTCTCAAGGCGCGATGTGAGATCGACACAATAAGGTCATTCACAAACGGAATCACGAGCTTTTTGGAAGCGGACAGTGGCCATGACCGGCATGTAAAGACCCTCCGTCTCGAGTTTTTTCAAACATACAATAGCATTTGTGTGGACCGCCTTATCAATGTTGCAGTCCGTGCATGGGGGGTGGAAGATCTGGAGGTTGTCGTTAGGCCATCATCCGGTTATGATCAGACGCGGACATACAACTTCCCCCACGACTGCCTCAATCTCCGGTCTTGCCTTCGCAGCCTGACGCTAGGCAAGTACTGTGCACTGCCACCGCTGCATAACTACATCATGCTTACTAAGCTCGTCCTGCATGACATGTCTGTTTCCACACCCGTGAATGTGTACGAGAGGGTGTTCAGAGACTGCATCGGGCTGCAGGTGTTGTACCTCACGTCCTGCTCCTGTGCACATACCACTTTAGTGGTGGACGCGCCGTGTTCACATATCAGGGAGCTTGTCCTGGAAGAGTGCTCATTTTTCGCGATCGAGCTGCGCGATCTCCCAATGCTTGTCCGTCTAGCGTGCCGCCTAACCAACACTTCAAAGATTCTATTTGGCTTGGTTCCGAGCCTCATGGACACTAACCTTTCATTCTCTCTAGAGGATGATAGTATAGTGGCGGCACGGTGGACAAACGAGTTCGACTCGTTCCTCGGTATGTCCCCCACCATGGCGAACCTCGTCATCCGATTTACTGGGCGGAGAACTTGGATTGGAGCCAGCAGTCCGGAGAAGAAGTTGCCGCACCTCAAAAGGCTCCTTGTTGCCGACCTGCCTTCAAATTGGGATATCTCATGGACACGTGGCCTCCTCATGGCCTCAACATTTCTCGAGGTCATGCACATCCACGTGCCTCACTCAGAAACAGAGCCCGATTATCTGCGTGGGATGAATTGGTCGAAATCACGCAATGAGCTTCGGCACCATCACCTCAAGGAGTTGGTCGTGATTGGATACACGCAGCGTAACATATGGCTTTTGAAGTATGTTGTGAGGGTGTGCACATCGTTGCAACGCATTGTTTTGCTGAAGGATGGCCATGTTCGGTACATCGGACTCTGGGATTGGCAGATGGTCGGGCAGCAAACATGTCCATGGAGCGATGATGAGAAAATGGTGGTGAGAAGAATGATGAAAAAATTTGGGCTCAGGCCTCTTCCTAAACTGATCTTGGGATGATTTCTTTATTTATTCTTATGTACACATTGTTATTGAACCTAGAGGGATCTTGTGATCGATGGGAAAAATATGTTTGTCCTCAGTTTAGTTTCACTCGATCGGTGTCCATTTTCCAATTCCCATACTACATATAGTTTGTGGGAGTAGCACCAAGAGTATGCCAACATCCATGGACGCCTGCAATCTCAAGCTTCAATGGTACACATTATATACATGAATTATACCTGATTATACAAGCATTTTGCTAAAATAGTGGGTATACATTTGTGCACCCACGTCCTCAACTAGCTCCGCCCATGTCAACCGGTCCATCTAGGGATGGGCATAAAAACCGATGAACCAAAGACCGAACCGATGCCGAAACTGAATTAACCGAATTTTCGGTTTTTTCTTCTGTCACAAAGAAAATCGGTTTTCAGGTCCACTAACCGAATATAATTGGGTATGTTTCGTTTTCATCTCGGTTAACCGAACAACACGAGCTGGCAACGCAAAAACAGGCACAACGAATGCTCCCGAGAGTAGCGCTCACAACCCCTTTTTTTCGAGAGCTCGCCCACGATCGCCACCAACGCACCGCGCGTCGTCTCGCATAGTATGGGCCTACCTGACGGAACTGCATGCAAGCATGCATGCACTCTTTGGTTCAGAAGTCTTCGGAGATTCCTCCAAGGATGGACAAGCAAGGAGCGCCGTTGCAATGTGGAGCACAAGGGTGACGCTGCCCCACCCTCCAATTTATTCTAACAGCCCAAGCGTTAGAAGATCGACACTAAGAAGTGCAGTGCGAACGACGATGTTGCCAGGGCCTTGGGCTCCAGCCAGCCATGCATTGACGACACCCAGTGCGACGTCGACGTCAACTCCGCTCACAAAGCGATCGAATTAGTTAATTATTAGTCCCTCTGTTCCAAATTATATGTCGATGTTTGGAGCACCTTGTATATCTTTGTAAGGGCTGAAATGTTCTGAATGGATCCCTCCAAATACTAAGTAATTTTTATGTTAATTTAGTCTGTAATGCAATATTTGATATATTTGAATGTTTTTCCTAGTACATTTCCGAAAAAATTATCCGCATTCACCACCGGCCCTAGCCCCATACACCATTTATTCAAGATGAAAACGAGGCACACAGTTTCTCTAGAAAATATAAGTGTGCGATGTGGTTTATTCAAGGCAAGCATGGAGCCATGGCACACAGTTTTAGAAAACAATTGGTAGGCGAAATGGAAGCATCGCACAAGGTTACTGCTTACAAATCATGTGTGGATATACGGCCCAATAGGGCCCATTGTGTTGCAACCTTACTTTGTCTCTTGTATATATTTGGACCAGCAGCTGTGCCAGCATGTTGAGAAGAAACGGCATGTGAACCCGTCCGGCCTTGGGACCTTATCCAGGGGCATAGCCTTGACCACCTTCTCCACCTCCATTTCGACGAATTCTACCTCCAAATGCGATAGATCCCTACATGGGATGCCAAGTAGGCAAATAGCCCCAAGTCCAAGGTGTATTCCCGTTCTGGTGCCTGGCCAAAGAGGTTGTCATAGAAATCGTCTATCGCCGTGGTAATTTGCTCCTGACCAGTCAAGATAATGTCCTCCTGTCGCAAGGTTGTAATGGCATTCTTCCTCAGTCGGTGGCGGGCATGCTGGTGAAGAAACTAGTATTGGCATCTCCCTCCCTCAGATATAGCATCCTCGAGTGCTGCCTCGCAATTGTACCTGACGTCCTGCTCCTGTGCACATACCACTTTAGTGGTGGACGCGCCGTGTTCACATATCAGGGAGCTTGTCCTGGAAGAGTGCTCATTTTTTGTGATCGAGCTGCGCGATCTCCCAATGCTTGTCCGTCTAGCGTGCTGCCTAACCAACACTTCAAAGATTCTATTTGGCTTGGTTCCGAGCCTCATGGACACTAACCTTTCATTCTCTCTAGAGGATGATAGTATAGTGGCGGCACGGTGGACAAATGAGTTCGACTCGTTCCTCGGTATGTCCCCCACCATGGCGAACCTCGTCATCCGATTTACTGGGCGGAGAACTTGGATTGGAGCCAGCAGTCCGGAGAAGAAGTTGCCGCACCTCAAAAGGCTCCTTGTTGCCGACCTGCCTTCAAATTGGGATATCTCATGGACACATGGCTTCCTCATGGCCTCAACATTTCTCGAGGTCATGCACATCCACGTGCCTCACTCAGAAACAGTGCCCGATTATCTGCGTGGGATGAATTGGTCGAAATCACACAATGAGCTTCGGCACCATCACCTCAAGGAGTTGGTCGTGATTGGATACACGCAGCGTAACATATGGCTTTTGAAGTATGTTGTGAGGGTGTGCACATCGTTGCAACGCATTGTTTTGCTGAAGGATGGCCATGTTCGGTACATCGGACTCTGGGATTGGCAGATGGTCGGGCAGCAAACATGTCCATGGAGCGATGATGAGAAAATGGTGGTGAGAAGAATGATGAAAAATTTTGGGCTCAGGCCTCTTCCTAAACTGATCTTGGGATGATTTCTTTATTTATTCTTATGTACACATTGTTATTGAACCTAGAGGGATCTTGTGATCGATGGAAAAAATATGTTTGTCCTCAGTTTAGTTTCACTCGATCGGTGTCCATTTTCCAATTCCCATACTACATATAGTTTGTGGGAGTAGCACCAAGAGTATGCCAACATCCATGGACGCCTGCAATCTCAAGCTTCAATGGTACGTGCAGGCCAAGTAACTCCACAGCCACGTACTACGAACATGCCTCATCACAGGCACTCAGGGACTGCAGGCACCAGTTCGAGAGCTGGCAACACGAACAACACGAGCTGGCAACGCAAAAACAGGCACAACGAACGCTCCCGAGAGTAGCGCTCACAGCCCCTTTTTATCGAGAGCTCGCCCACGATCGCCACCAACGCACCGCGCGTCGTTTCACCTGACGGAACTGCATGCAAGCATGTATGCACTCTTTGGTTCAGAAGTCTTCAGAGATTCCTCCAAGGATGGACGAGGAGCGCCGTTGCAATGTGGAGCACAAGGGTGACGCTGCCCCACCCTCCAAGCATTAGAAGATCGACACTAAGAAGTGCAGTGCGAACGACGATGTTGCCAGGGCCTTGGGCTCCAGCCAGCCATGCATTGACGACACCCAGTGCGACGTCGACGTCAACTCCGCTCACAAAGCGATCGAATTAGTTAATTATTAGTCCCTCTGTTCCAAATTATATGTCGACGTTTTGAGCACCTTGTATATCTTTGTAAGGGCTGAAATGTTCTGAATGGATCCCTCCAAATACTAAGTAATTTTTATGTTAATTTAGTCTGTAATGCAATATTTGATATATTTGAATGTTTTTCCTAGTACATTTCCGAAAAAATTATCCGCATTCACCACCGGCCCTAGCCCCATACACCATTTATTCAAGATGAAAACGAGGCACACAGTTTCTCTAGAAAATATACGTGTGCGATATGGTTTATTCAAGGCAAGCATGGAGCCATCGCACACAGTTTTAGAAAACAATTGGTAGGCGAAATAGAAGCATCGCACAAGGTTACTGCTTACAAATCATGTCTGGATATACAGCCCAATATAGGGCCCATTGTGTTGCAACCTTACTTTGTCTCTTGTATACATTTGGACCAGCAGCTGTGCCAGCATGTCGAGAAGAAACGGCCTGTGAACCCGTCCGGCCCTGGGACCTTATCCAGAGGCATAGCTTGACCACCTTCTCCACCTCCTTTTCGACGACTACCTCCAAATGCGATAGATCCCTACATGGGATGCCAAGTAGCCCCAAGTGCAAGGTGTATTCCCGTTCTAGTGCCCGGCCAAAGAGGTTGTCATAGAAATCGTCTATCGCCGTGGTAATTTGCTCCTGACCAGTCAAGATAATGTCCTCCTGTCGCAAGGTTGTAATGGCATTCTTCCTTAGTTGGTGTTGGGCATGCTGGTCAAGAAACTAGTATTGGCATCCCCCTCCCTCAGATACAGCATCCTCGAGTACTGCCTCGCAATTGTTCTCTGAAGAGAACACAATCCTAGCAGTTTTCGTTTCAAGAGCTTTCTCAGACTAAATTCCTGGTCGACAATTCTCTGTTGTTCATCGCCTTGTCCGGCTTGGAGATTACCTCCACCGGTCTCTCCAACTCTGCAATCCTTTCGCCGTCGCCCTAAGCTTTATATCAAGTACGTACCACGAAAGGATTCCCATTCGCAGGGATAGAGTTCCACGCATTCTCCACGATCTCAAAGAAACCCTACGCACGAGGCCAAAAGGCATCAAATCTGAAGTGTCTACCCATGCTATGTCCGCGTTTAGACCACCAGAATTGGACCGTGGTCCGATATTGCCATACCCAGAGCCGTCAAGAAACTAGAGGGGTGCGCCTCCTCCCACAAGTTCGTGCAGAACACATGATCAATCTTCTCTACGGTTGGTTTCTCCCTCTCATTGGACCATGTGAATCTCCTCCCATTCAGATGCATTTTCTTGAGCTCCAAAGTGTTTAACTTGGACCAGAACCGGGCCATCTTGCGCCTATTAACAGCAAAGTTGCTCTTGTCGGTAGGGTTAACTAGCAAGTTGAAATCCCCAAAAAGCCAAGGCCTTGCAAGCAGCTCTCTGAACTCATGCATGAACTCTATTTTCACCACATGCACCTGCTCACTTGGGTTAGATCTAGACGCACACTGATGGAGGAGACATGTGGTGCTTGAACCCCAGATCGAGAGGAGATGCCCGCTGAATTTGGTCAGGGACACAATGGGAGCGGCCGCCTAGATCGGGCACGGAGCGAACGCGGAGTTGAGGAGGGCCGCCGCCTGGATCAGGCGTTGACCGGACGGGGCAGTTTAGGTGGAAGGGTGGGCCAGCGGGGTGGTAGGCAGCAGCCGGAGCAGAGGAACATGATCAGATATAGAGACAAAAACAGCGGCAGTCGGCAAGGAGACCACCGCGGCGAGGGAAGAGGATCAAGCACTGAGTTGCGCGTGATAAAAAATTAGAATATGATACCATGTTAAGAATATGCAACTTGTATTCACATGAAGCCAAAGGCCGGTATATATACATGTACATGTACAAAAAATATGCAGAAAACCCCTTATATAATGGGGTAAATACAAAGGCTATATATATACTCTAACATTGGCTACCCACTTCCGTGACAGGGGCGGCCATCGGTGGCGATGCGGCGCGTGGAGCGTCGGCGGTAGGAAGGACACAGGCACACAGGCGGGAAAAAAGGCGGGACTAGTTTTACTCGGCTGCACGGGCGTCGAGTTTATTTAGGCGCCACAGGTGAGGTGGGGGGGTGGGTCGGTGGAGTAAAAGTTTTATTATCTTATAGAATGTAAGGGATCGGCTAGGTGCGGTTTAGCACTACTAGGGAAAACCTTATACATAGAAATTTAGCAGTAACGCGTGTCAAAAATGGGCGCAGTGCTAAATAGCAGTAGCGCTTGTGGAAACCGCACTACAGATACAACCGTAGCAGTAGCGCGTGCAAATGAAAAGCGCTACCACTAATATTCCCATTGCTAAAACGGTAGGCTACGCATAGCAGTAGCGGTCTTGGGAGAAGCGCGCTACCGCTAGGACATAAGTAGCAGCGCGTTTCGCGTGGAGAGCGCTACTACTAATGGAAATAAAATAAAATGAAAAACAAAAGGAAAACTAAATGAAAAAGAAAGAAATAGAAAAGGAGAAAGGAGAAAGGGAAAAATAAAATGTAGAGGAAAATAAATGAAAAAGCGAAAAAAAGGAGAAATGCGTAGCAGTAGCGTCTGTTCGTAAGAGGCACTGTAGCTAACGTAGCTGCAACGCGTTTCCTAGACCCCCGCTGTAGAAACAGAAAAGGAAATAAGAAATATGAAGGAAATTACATAGCTATAGCAGTAGCGCGTTTCGTGAAAATCGCTATAGCTAAGTTTGACTTAACCAAATAACCGTTTCCCTTCGGCCACCACTTTTTCCCCAAATCCCTCGACCCACCCCGTCGCCGTCTGCCTGATTCGCCGTCGCCCCACTTCGCCGCCGTCTCCTGCCGACGTCAACGCCCCCGGAGCCACCAGAGCCGCGCGCCGTCGACGCCACCGGAGCCGCCCCCAACGCCACCGAAGCCGCGTGGCCTCATCAATGCCACCGGAGCCGCAGTCGACGCCATCGGATCCTCCCTCGCCACAACTGCCTCCCTCGCCGTCATCGGAGACGCCCCTGCCTCCCGTGCCACCACCGGAGCCATCCTCCGTAAGCCCCCACCCCTGCTCTGTCTCTCTCTCTCTAAATTAGTTAGGTTAATTTAGTTAGGAAACAAATTTAGTTAGGTTAATTTATTTAAGAGAAGAATTTAGATAGGGCTTTGATAGAGATGTTGGAAATATGCCCTAGAGGCAATAATAAATTAGCTTTATTATATTATATTTCATTGTTCATGATAATCGTTTATTATCATGCTAGAATTGTATTGATAGGAAACTCAGATACATGTGTGGATACATAGACTGTTGGGTTTCGTAGTAATTTCAAAAAATTTCCTACGCACACGCAAGATCATATGATGCATAGCAACGAGGGGAGAGTGTTGTCTACGTACCCAACGCAGACCGACTGCGGAAGCGATGACACGTCGTAGAGGAAGTAGTCGTACGTCTTCACGATCCAACCGATCAAGCACCGAAACTACGGCACCTCCGAGTTCGAGCACACGTTCAGCTCGATGACGATCCTCGGACTCCGATCCAGCAAAGTGTCGGGGAAGAGTTTCGTCAGCACGACGGCGTGGTGACGATCTTGATGAACTACAGCAGCAGGGCTTCACCTAAACTCCGCTACAGTATTATTGAGGAATATGGTGGCAGGGGGCACCGCACACGGCTAAGGAATCGATCACGTGGATCAACTTGTGTCAACTTGTGTGTTTAGAGGTGCCCCTGCCTCAGTATATAAAGGAGCCAAGGGGGGGAGGAGGCGCCGGCCAGGAGGAGGTGGCGCAGGAGGAGTCCTACTCCTACCGGGAGTAGGACTCCCCTCCAATCCTATTCCAACTAGGAATCCCCAAAGGGGGAAAGAGGAGAAGGGTGGCCGGCCACCTCTCCTAGTCCTAATAGGACTAGGGGAAGGGGGGAGGCGCGCAGCCCTGGTGGGCAGCCCTTTCACCTTTCCACTAAGGCCCATGAAGGCCCATATGGTTCCCGGGGGGTTCCGGTAACCCTCTCGGTATTCCGGTAAAATCCCGATTTCACCCGGAACACTTCCGATATCCAAATATAGGCTTCCAATATATCAATCTTTACGTCTCGACCATTTCGAGACTCCTCGTCATGTCCGTGATCACATCCGGGACTCCGAACAACCTTCGGTACATCAAAATGCATAAACTCATAATATAACTGTCATCGTAACCTTAAGCGTGCGGACCCTACGGGTTCGAGAACAATGTAGACATGACCGAGACACGTCTCTGGTTAATAACCAATAGCGGGACCTGGATGCCCATATTGGCTCCTACATATTCTACGAAGATCTTTATCGGTCAGACCGCATAACAACATACGTTTGTTCCCTTTGTCATCGGTATGTTACTTGCCCGAGATTCGATCGTCGGTATCCAATACCTAGTTCAATCTCGTTACCGGCAAGTCTCTTTATTCGTTCCGTAATACATCATCTCACAACTAACATATTAGTTGTAATGCTTGCAAGGCTTATGTGATGTGTATTACCGAGAGGGCCCAGAGATACCTCTCCGACAATCGGAGTGACAAATCCTAATCTCGAAATACGCCAACCCAACATCGACCATTGGAGACACCTGTAGTACTCCTTTATAATCACCCAGTTACGTTGTGACGTTTGGTAGTACCCAAAGTGTTCCTCCGGTAAACGGGAGTTGCATAATCTCATAGTCATAGGAACATGTATAAGTCATGAAGAAAGCAATAGCAACATACTAAACGATCGGGTGCTAAGCTAATGGAATGGGTCATGTCAATCAGATCATTCTACTAATGATGTGACCTCGTTAATCAAATAACAACTCATTGTTCATGGTTAGGAAACATAACCATCTTTGATTAACGAGCTAGTCAAGTAGAGGCATACTAGTGACACCCTGTTTGTCTATGTATTCACACATGTATTATGTTTCCGGTAAATACAATTCTAGCATGAATAATAAACATTTATCATGATTATAAGGAAATAAATAATAACTTTATTATTGCCTCTAGGGCATATTTCCTTCAGTCTCCCACTTGCACTAGAGTCAATAATCTAGATTACACTGTAATGAATCTAACACCCATGGAGCTTTGGTGCTGATCATGTTTTGCTCGTGGAAGAGGCTTAGTCAACGGGTCTGCAACATTCAGATCCGTATGTATCTTGCAAATCTCTATGTCTCCCACCTGGACTAGATCCCGGATGGAGTTGAAGCGTCTCTTGATGTGTTTGGTCCTTTTGTGAAATCTGGATTCCTTTGCCAAGGCAATTGCACCAGTATTGTCACAAAAGATTTTCATTGGACCCGATGCACTAGGTATGACACCTAGATCGGATATGAACTCCTTCATCCAGACTCCTTCATTTGCTGCTTCCGAAGCAGCTACGTATTCCGCTTCACATGTAGATCCCGCTACGACGCTTTGTTTAGAACTGCACCAACTGACAGCTCCACCGTTTAATGTAAACACGTATCCGGTTTGCGATTTAGAATTGTCCGGATCAGTGTCAAAGCTTGCATCAACGTAACCTTTTACGATGAGCTCTTTGTCACTTCCATATACGAGAAACATATCCTTAGTCCTTTTCAGGTATTTCAGGATGTTCTTGACCGCTGTCCAGTGATCCATTCCTGGATTACTTTGGTACCTCCCTGCTAAACTTATAGCAAGGCTCA
This sequence comes from Triticum dicoccoides, assembly GCF_002162155.2. Lineage (NCBI taxonomy): Eukaryota > Viridiplantae > Streptophyta > Magnoliopsida > Poales > Poaceae > Triticum > Triticum dicoccoides. Next base: position 27,886,359 of record NC_041380.1, read on the forward strand.
CATCAGGTCTGGTACACAGCATTGCATACATGATAGAGCCTATGGCTGATGCATAGGGAACATCTTTCATATTCTCTCTATCTTCTGCAGTGGTCGGGCATTGAGTCTTACTCAATTTCACACCTTGTAACACAGGCAAGAACCCTTTCTTCGCTTGATCCATTTTGAACTTCTTCAAAATTTTGTCAAGGTATGTGCTTTGTGAAAGTCCAATTAAGCGTCTTGATCTATCTCTATAGATCTTAATGCCTAATATGTAAGCAGCTTCACCGAGGTCTTTCATTGAAAAACTTTTATTCAAGTATCCCTTTATGCTATCCAGAAATTCTATATCATTTCCAATCAGTAATATGTCATCCACATATAATATCAGAAATGCTACAGAGCTCCCACTCACTTTCTTGTAAATACAGGCTTCTCCGAAAGTCTGTATAAAACCAAATGCTTTGATCACACTATCAAAATGTTTATTCCAACTCCGAGAGGCTTGCACCAGTCCATAAATGGATCGCTGGAGCTTGCACACTTTGTTAGCTCCCTTTGGATCGACAAAACCTTCTGGTTGCATCATATACAACTCTTCTTCCAGAAATCCATTCAGGAATGCAGTTTTGACATCCATTTGCCAAATTTCATAATCATAAAATGCGGCAATTGCTAACATGATTCGGACGGACTTAAGCATCGCTACGGGTGAGAAGGTCTCATCGTAGTCAATTCCTTGAACTTGCCGAAAACCTTTTGCGACAAGTCGAGCTTTGTAGACAGTAACATTATCATCAGCGTCAGTCTTCTTCTTAAAAATCCATTTATTCTCAATTGCTTGCCGATCATCGGGAAAGTCAACCAAAGTCCATACTTTGTTCTCATACATGGATGCCATCTCAGATTTCATGGCTTCAAGCCACTTTACGGAATCTGGGCTCACCATCGCTTCTTCATAGTTCGTAGGTTCATCATGATCTAGTAGCATGACCTCCAGAACAGGATTACCGTACCACTCTGGTGCGGATCTTACTCTGGTTGATCTACGCGGTTCAGTAGTATCTTGATCTGAAGTTTCATGATCATTATCATTGGCTTCCTCACTAACTGGTGTAGGTGTCACTGAAATAGTTTTCTGTGATGAACTACTTTCCAGTAAGGGAGCAGGTACAGTTACCTCGTCAAGTTCTACTTTCCTCCCACTCACTTCTTTCGAGAGAAACTCCTTCTCTAGAAATGATCCATTCTTAGCAACGAATGTTTTGCCTTCGGATCTGTGATAGAAGGTGTACCCAACAGTTTCCTTTGGGTATCCTATGAAGACACATTTCTCCGATTTGGGTTCGAGCTTATCAGGTTGAAGCTTTTTCACATAAGCATCGCAGCCCCAAACTTTAAGAAACGACAACTTTGGTTTCTTGCCAAACCACAGTTCATAAGGCGTCGTCTCAACGGATTTTGATGGTGCCCTATTTAACGTGAATGAGGCCGTCTCTAAAGCATATCCCCAAAATGATAGCGGTAAATCAGTAAGAGACATCATAGATCGCACCATATCTAGTAAAGTACGATTACGACGTTCGGACACACCATTACGCTGTGGTGTTCCGGGTGGCGTGAGTTGCGAAACTATTCCACAGTTTTTCAAATGTACACCAAACTCGTAACTCAAATATTCTCCTCCACGATCAGATCGTAGAAACTTTATTTTCTTGTTACGATGATTTTCAACTTCACTCTGAAATTCTTTGAACTTTTCAAATGTTTCAGACTTATGTTTCATTAAGTAAATATACCCATATCTGCTTAAATCATCTGTGAAGGTGAGAAAATAACGATATCCGCCACGAGCCTCAATATTCATCGGGCCACATACATCGGTATGTATGATTTCCAACAAATCTGTTGCTCTCTCCATAGTACCGGAGAACGGTGTTTTAGTCATCTTGCCCATAAGGCACGGTTCGCAAGTCCCAAGTGATTCATAATCAAGTGGTTCCAAAAGTCCATCAGTATGGAGTTTCTTCATGCGCTTTACACCAATATGACCTAAACGGCAGTGCTACAAACAAGTTGCACTTATCATTATTAACTTTGCATCTTTTGGTTTCAATATTATGATTATGTGTATCACTACGATCGAGATCCAACAAACTATTTTCATTGGGTGTGTAACCATATAAGGTTCTATTCATGTAAACAGAACAACAATTTATTCTCTTGCTTAAATGAATAATCGTATTACAATAAACATGATCAAATCATATTCATGCTCAACGCAAACACCAAATAACACTTATTTAGGTTCAACACTAATCCCGAAAGTATAGGGAGTGTGTGACGATGATCATATCAATCTTGGAACCACTTCCAACACACATCGTCACTTCACCCTTAACTAGTCTCTGTTTATTCTGCAACTCCCGTTTCGAGTTACTAATCTTAGCAACTGAACTAGTATCAAATACTGAGGGTTTGCGATAAACACTAGTAAAGTATACATCAATAACATGTATATCAAATATACTTATGTTCACTTTGCCATCCTTCTTATCCGCCAATCACTTGGGGTAGATCCGCTTCCAGTGACCAGTCCCTTTGCAGTAGAAACACTTAGTCTCAGGCTTAGGATCAGACTTGGGCTTCTTCACTTGAGCAGCAACTTGCTTGCTGTTCTTCTTGAAGTTCCCCTTCTTCCTTCTGCCCCTTTTCTTGAAACTAGTGGTCTTGTCTACCATCAACACTTGATGTTTTTCTCGATTTCTACCTTCGTCAATTTCCGCATTACGAAGAGCTTGGGAATCGTTTCCGTTATCCCTTGCATGTCATAGTTCATCACGAAGTTCTACTAACTTGGTGATGGTGACTAGAGAATTCTGTCAATCACTATCTTATCTGGAAGATTAACTCCCACTTGATTCAAGCAATTGAAGTACCCAGACAATCTGAGCACATGCTCACTAGTTGAGCGATTCTCCTCCATCTTTTAGCTATAGAACTTGTTGGAGACTTCATATCTCTCAACTCGGGTATTTGCTTGAAATATTAACTTCAATTACTGGAACATCTCATATGGTCCATGATGTTCAAAACATCTTTGAAGTCCCGATTCTAAGCCGTTAAGCATGGTGCACTTAAACTATCAAGTAGTCATCATATTGAGCTAGCCAAACGTTCATAACGTCTGCATCTGCTCCTGCAATAGGTCCGTCACCTAGCGGTGCATTAAGGACATAATTCTTCTGTGCAGCAATGAGGATTTAACCTCAGATCACGGATCAAATCCGCAACATTGCTACTAACATTTTTCAACACAATTTTCTCTAGGAACATATCAAAATAAACACAGGGAAGCAACAACGCGAGCTATTGATCTACAACATGATTTGCAAAATACTACCAGGACTAAGTTCATGATAAATTTAAGTTCAATTTAATCATATTACTTAAGAACTCCCACTTAGATAGACATCCCTCTAATCCTCTAAGTGATCACGTGATCCAAATCAACTAAACCATAACCGATCATCACGTGAGATGGAGTAGTTTTCAATGGTGAACATCGTTATGTTGATCATATCTACTATATGATTCACGCTCGACCTTTCGGTCTCCGTGTTCCGAGGCCATATCTGCATATGCTAGGCTCGTCAAGTTTAACCTGAGTATTCTGCGTGTGCAAAACTGGCTTGCACCCGTTGTAGATGGACGTAGAGCTTATCACACCCGATCATCACGTGGTGTCTGGGCACGACGAACTTTGGCAATGGTGCATACTCAGGGAGAACACTTCTTGATAATTTTAGTGAGAGATCATCTTATAATGCTACCGTCAATCAAATCAAGATAAGATGCATAAAAAGATAAACATCACATGCAATCAATATAAGTGATATGATATGGCTATCATCATCTCGTGCTTTTGATCTCCATCTCCGAAGCACCGTCATGATCACCATCGTCACCGGCGCGACACCTTGATCTCCATCGTAGCATCGTTGTCGTCTCGCCAATCTTATGCTTCCACGACTATCACTACCGTTTAGTAATAAAGTAAAGCATTACATCGCGATTGCATTGCATACAATAAAGCGACAACCATATGGCTCCAGCCAGTTGCCGATAACTTGGTTACAAAACATGATCATCTCATACAATAAAATTCAGCATCATGTCTTGACCATATCACATCACAACATGCCCTGCAAAAACAAGTTAGACGTCCTCTACTTTGTTGTTGCATGTTTTACGTGGCTGCTACGGGCTTAAGTAAGAACCAATCTCACCTACGCATCAAAACCACAACGATAGTTTGTCAAATAGACTCCGTTTTAACCTTCGCAAGGACCGGGCGTAGTCATACCTGGTTCAACTAAAGTTGGAGAGGCAGTCGCCCGCAAGCCATCTATGTGCAAAGCACGTCGAGGGAACCGGTCTCGCGTAAGCGTACGCGTAAGGTTGGTCCGGGTCGTCTCGTCCAACAATACCGCCGAACCAAAATATGACATGCTGGTAGGCAGTATGACTTGTATCGTCCACAACTCACTTGTGTTCTACTCGTGCATATAACATCAACATAAGTAACCTAGGCTCGGATGCCACTGTTGGGTTTCGTAGTAATTCCAAAAAATTTCCTACGCACACGCAAGATCATATGATGCATAGCAACGAGGGGAGAGTGTTGTCTACGTACCCAACGCAGACCGACTGCGGAAGCGATGACACGTCGTAGAGGAAGTAGTCGTACGTCTTCACGATCCAACCGATCAAGCACCGAAACTACGGCACCTCCGAGTTCGAGCACACGTTCAGCTCGATGACGATCCCCGGACTCCGATCCAGCAAAGTGTCGGGGAAGAGTTTCGTCAGCACGACGGCGTGGTGACGATCTTGATGAACTACAGCAGCAGGGCTTCACCTAAACTCCGCTACAGTATTATCGAGGAATATGGTGGCAGGGGGCACCGCACACGGCTAAGGAATCGATCACGTGGATCAACTTGTGTCAACTTGTGTGTTTAGAGGTGCCCCTGCCTCAGTATATAAAGGAGCCAAGGGGGGGAGGAGGCGCCGGCCAGGAGGAGGTGGCGCAGGAGGAGTCCTACTCCTACCGGGAGTAGGACTCCCCTCCAATCCTATTCCAACTAGGAATCCCCAAAGGGGGAAAGAGGAGAAGGGTGGCCGGCCACCTCTCCTAGTCCTAATAGGACTAGGGGAAGGGGGGAGGCGCGCAGCCCTGGTGGGCAGCCCTTTCACCTTTCCACTAAGGCCCATGAAGGCCCATATGGTTCCCGGGGGGTTCCGGTAACCCTCTCGGTATTCCGGTAAAATCCCGATTTCACCCGGAACACTTCCGATATCCAAATATAGGCTTCCAATATATCAATCTTTACGTCTCGACCATTTCGAGACTCCTCGTCATGTCCGTGATCACATCCGGGACTCCGAACAACCTTCGGTACATCAAAATGCATAAACTCATAATATAACTGTCATCGTAACCTTAAGCGTGCGGACCCTACGGGTTCGAGAACAATGTAGACATGACCGAGACACGTCTCTGGTTAATAACCAATAGCGGGACCTGGATGCCCATATTGGCTCCTACATATTCTACGAAGATCTTTATCGGTCAGACCGCATAACAACATACGTTTGTTCCCTTTGTCATCGGTATGTTACTTGCCCGAGATTCGATCGTCGGTATCCAATACCTAGTTCAATCTCGTTACCGGCAAGTCTCTTTATTCGTTCCGTAATACATCATCTCACAACTAACATATTAGTTGTAATGCTTGCAAGGCTTATGTGATGTGTATTACCGAGAGGGCCCAGAGATACCTCTCCGACAATCGGAGTGACAAATCCTAATCTCGAAATACGCCAACCCAACATCGACCATTGGAGACACCTGTAGTACTCCTTTATAATCACCCAGTTACGTTGTGACGTTTGGTAGTACCCAAAGTGTTCCTCCGGTAAACGGGAGTTGCATAATCTCATAGTCATAGGAACATGTATAAGTCATGAAGAAAGCAATAGCAACATACTAAACGATCGGGTGCTAAGCTAATGGAATGCGTCATGTCAATCAGATCATTCTACTAATGATGTGACCTCGTTAATCAAATAACAACTCATTGTTCATGGTTAGGAAACATAACCATCTTTGATTAACGAGCTAGTCAAGTAGAGGCATACTAGTGACACTCTGTTTGTCTATGTATTCACACATGTATTATGTTTCCGGTAAATACAATTCTAGCATGAATAATAAACATTTATCATGATTATAAGGAAATAAATAATAACTTTATTATTGCCTCTAGGGCATATTTCCTTCAGTCTCCCACTTGCACTAGAGTCAATAATCTAGTTCACATCGCCATGTGATTTAACAGCAATAGTTCACATCACCATGTGATTAACGCCCATAGTTCACATCGCTATGTGACCAACACCCAAAGGGTTTACTAGATTCAGTAATCTAGTTCACATCGCTATGTGATTAACACCCAAGGAGTACTATTGAGTATTAGGGGAATGATGTGATGGACAAGACCCAATCCTAAGCCTAGCACAAGATCGTGTAGTTCGTATGCTAAAGCTTTTCTAATGTCAAGTATCATTTCCTTAGACCATGAGATTGTGCAACTCCCGGATACCGTAGGAGTGCTTTGGGTGTGCCAAACGTCACAACGTAACTGGGTGGCTATAAAGGTGCACTACGGGTATCTCCGGAAGTGTCTGTTGGGTTGGCACAAATCGAGACTGGGATTTGTCACTCCGTGTAAACGGAGAGGTATCTCTGGGCCCACTCGGTAAGACATCATCATAATGTGCACAATGTGACCAAGGAGTTGATCACGGGATGATATGTTACGGAATGAGAAAAGAGACTTGCCGGTAACGAGATTGAACAAGGTACCGGGATACCGACGATCGAATCCCGGGCAAGTATCGTACCGATAGGCAAAGGGAATTGTATACGGGATTGATTGAATCCTTGACATCGTGGTTCATCCGATGAGATCATCGTGGAGCATGTGGCAACCAACATGGGTATCTAGATCCCGCTGTTGGTTATTGAACTGAGAGTTGTCTCGGCCATGTCTGCATGACTCCCGAGCCCGTAGGGTCTACACACTTAAGGTTCGATGATGCTAGGGTTATAGGGAAAGTATGTACGCGGTTACCGAATGTTGTTCGGAGTCCCGGATGAGACCCCGGACGTCACGAGGAGTTCCGAAATGGTCCGGAGGTAAAGATTTATATATGGGGAGTGCCATTTTGGTCACCGGAAAGGTTTCGGGTGCTATCGGTAACGTACCGGGACCACCGGGAGGGTCCCGGGGGGTCCACCAGGTGGGGCCACCAGCCTCGGAGGCCTACATGGGCCAATAGTGGGAAGGGACCAGCCCCTAGGTAGGCTGAGGTGCCTCCCACCAAGGCACAAGGCGCCTCCAAGAGGGGAGGGGGCAAACCCTAGGGCAGATGGGCCCTAAGGCCCACCCCAGGTGCGCCTCCCCCTCTCCCCCTTGTGGCCGCCACCCTAGATGGGATCTAGGGCTGCCGCACCCCTTGGGGTGGGAACCCTAGGTGGGGGCGCAGCCCTCCCTCTCCCACTATATATAATGGAGGCAAAGGGGTAGCCCAACACACGAAGTTCTTCCCCTGTTGGCGCAGCCCTACCCCTCTCCCTCCTTGTCTCTCGTAGTGCTTGGCGAAGCCCTGCTGGAGTCCCGCGCTCCTCCACCACCACCATGCCGTTGTGCTGCTGCTGGACGGAGTCTTCCCCAACCTCTGCTTCTCCCCTTGCTGGATCAAGGCGTAGGAGACGTCACCGGGCTGCACGTGTGTTGAACGCGGAGGCGCCGTTGTTCGGCGCTTAGATCGGAATCAACCGCCATCTGAATCGCTATGAGTACGACTCCTTCATCCGCGTTATTGCAACGCTTCCGCTTAGCGATCTACAAGGATATGTAGATGCACTCTCCTTCCCCTCATTGCTAGATTACTCCATAGATTGATCTTGGCGATGCGTAGAAAATTTTAAATTTCTGCTACGATCCCCAGCAGTGGTATCAGAGCTAGGTCTATGCGTAGTTTCTATGCACGAGTAGAACACAAAGCAGTTGTTGGCGTTGATATTGTCAATTTACTTATCGTTACTAGTCTTATCTTGATTCGGCGGCATCGTGGGATGAAGCGGCCCGGACCGACCTTACACGTACTCTTACGTGAGACTGGTTCCACCGACTGACATGCACTAGTTGCATAAGGTGGATAGCGGGCGTCTGTCTCTCCCACTTTAGTCAGATCGGATTCGATGAAAAGGGTCCTTATGAAGGGTAAATAGAAATTGGCATATCACGTTGTGGTTTTGGCGTAGGTAAGAAACGTTCTTGCTAGAAACCTATAGCAGGCACGTAAAAACTTGCAACAACAATTAGAGGACGTCTAAGTTGTTTTTGCAGCATGTGCCGTGTGATGTGATATGGCCAAAAGGATGTGATGAATGATATATGTGATGTATGAGATTGATCATGTTCTTGTAATAGGAATCACGACTTGCATGTCGATGAGTATGACAACCGGCAGGAGCCATAGGAGTTGTCTTAATTTATTTATGACCTACGTGTCAACATAAACGTCATGTAATTACTTTACTTTATTGCTAAAGCGTTAGCCATAGTAGTAGAAGTAATAGATGACGAGACAACTTCAAGAAGACACGATGATGGAGATCATGATGATGGAGATCATGGTGTCATGTCGGTGACAACGATGATCATGGAGCCCCGAAGATGGAGATCAAAAGGAGCAAATGATAATGGCCGTATAATGTCACTATTTGATTGCATGTGATGTTTATCATGTTTTACATCTTATTTTCTTAGAACGACGGTAGCTTAAATAAGATGATCCCTCGTAATAATTTCAAGAAAGTGCTCCCCCTAACTGTGCACCGTTGCGAAGGTTCGTTGTTTCGAAGCACCACGTGATGATCGGGTGTGATAGATTCTAACGTTCGAATACAATGGGTGTAAGCCAGATTTACACACGCAATACACTTAGGTTGACTTGACGAGCCTAGCATGTACAGACATGGCCTCGGAACATGGAAGACCGAAAGGTCGAGCATGAGTCGTATAGAAGATACGATCAACATCAAGATGTTCACCGATGTTGACTAGTCCGTCTCACGTGATGATCGGACACGGCCTAGTTGACTCGGATCATGTTTCACTTAGATGACTAGAGGGATGTCTATCTGAGTCGGAGTTCATTAAACAATTTGATTAGATGAACTCAATTATCATGAACATAGTCTAAATTGTCTTTGCAAATATGTTGTAGATAAATAGCTCACGTTGTAGCTCCCTGTTTCAATACATTCCTAGAGAAAGACCAAGTTGAAAGATATTGTAAGCAATGATGCGGACTGGGTCCGTAGTCCGAGGAGTGTCCTCACTGCTACACAGAAGGCTTACGTCTTTGATGCACCGCTCGATGTGCAAACCCCTACAACATCGTTTGTGGATGTTGTGAACACCTGACAGACACATCCCGATGACTACTTGATAGTTTAGTGCACCATACTTTACGAATTAGAATCAGGATTCCAATGACGTTTTGAACGTCATAAGACATATGAGATGTTCCAAGAGCTGAAATTGGGATTTCAGGCTCATGCCCGTGTTGTGAGGTATGAGACCTCTGACAAGTTCTTTTGCCAACAAGATGGAGGAGAATAGCTCAGCTAGTGAGCATGTGCTCAGAATGTCTGGGTGCTACAATCATTTAAATCAAGTGGGAGTTAAACTTCTAGATAAGATAGTGATTAATAGAGTTCTCTAACCACTAAGCTACTAGATCTTCGCGATGAACTATGACATGCAAGGGATGGAGTTGATCCCGGAGCTGTTCACAGTGCTTAAGACCGCAAAAGGTAGAAATCAAGAAGGAGCATCAAGTGTTGATGGTTTAACAAGACCACTGGTTTCAAGAAGGGAAAGGGCTAGAAGGGAAACTTCATGGATGGCAAACCAGTTGCCACTCCAGTGAAGGAACCCAAGGTTGAACCCAAATCCGAGACTAAGTGCTTCTATTGTAAGGGGAACGGTCACTGGTAGCGGAATTACCCCAAATGCATGGTAGATAAGAAGGCTGGCAACTTCAACAAAGTATATGCGTGTTATTAATGTGTACCTCACTAGTACTCCTGGTAGCGCCTGGGTATTGGATACCGGTTCAGTTGCTATTATTGGTGACTTGAAGCAAAAGCTACGGACTAAACGGAGACTGGCTAAGGGCGAGGTGACGATGTGTGTTGGAAGTGTTTCCAAAGTTGATGAGATCACCATCGCATGCTCCATCTGCCTTCGGGACTAGTATTGAACCTAGATAAATGTTATCAGGTGTCTACGTTGAGCATGAATATGATTAGATCATGTTCATTGCAATACGGTTATTCATTTAAGTTAGAGAATAATGATTATTCTGTTTACACGAATAATACCTTTCATGGTCATGCACCCTATGTGAATGGTTCAGTGAATCTCGATCGTGGTAATACACATGTTCACGCCAAAAGATGTAGATAGTACCACTTTCTTGTGGCACTGCCGCTTAGGTCATATCGGCGTAAGATGCATGAAGAAACTCCATGTCGATGGATGTTTGGAGTCACTTGATTTTGAATCGCTTGACACATGCGAGCCATGCCTCATGGGCAGGATGACTAAGACCCCGTTTAAAGGTACAATGAAACGGGCAAATGACTTGTTGGAAATCATACATCCTGATGCATGTGATCCAATGAGAATTGAAGTGTGCGGTGGATATCGCTATTTTCTCATCTTCACTGACGATTTGAGTAGATATAGGTATATTTACTTAATGAAGCACAAGTCTGAACCATTTGAAAAGTTCAAGCGGTTTCAGAGTGAAGTTAAGAACCATCATAACAAGAAGATCAAATTCCTACGATCTGATTGATGGGAATTTCTGAGTTATGAGTTTGGCAATCACTTAAGACATTGTGGAATTGTTTCACAGTTGAAGCCACCTGGAACACCACAGGGTAATGGTGTGGCCGGACGTCGTAATCGAACCTTATGAGATATGGTGCGATCTGTGATGTCTCTTACCGATCTACCGTTTTCATTTTGAGGATATGCGTTAGAGACAGCTGCATTCACTTTAGATAGGACACCATATAAGTCCGTTGAGACGACGTCGTATGAACATTGGTTTGGCAAGAAACCAAAGTTGTCATTTCTTAATGTTTGGGGCTGCGATGATTAAGGCTTTAGCCAGAGAAGCTCGAACCCAAAAGCAGACAAACACATCTTCATAGGATACCCAAAGGTGACAGTTGGGTATACCTTCATCTCAGATCCGAGGGCAAATTGTTTATCGCTAAGAACGGGTCCTTTCTCGAGAAGGAGTTTCTCTCGAAAGAATTGAGTGGGAGGAAGATAGAACTTGATGAGGTTGTCGAACCTTTACTTCAACCAGAGAGTGATGCAACACAGAAAGATGTTTTCTGTGGCGCCTACGTCTGTTGAATAGGAAGTTAATGATAGTGATCATGAAGCTTCGGATCAAGTTGCTATCGAACCTCGTAGGTCGACAAGGATATGCACTACTCCTGAGTGGTACGGCAATCCTGTCTTAGATATCATGTTGTTAGACAACAATGAACCTACGAGCTATGAAGAAGCGATGGTGGGCCCGTATTCCGAGAAATGGTTGTAAGCCATGAAATCCGAGACAGGATCCATGTATCAGAACAAAGTATGGACTTTGGTGGACTTGCCCGATGATCAGCAAGCCATTGAGATAAATGGATCTTTAAGAAGAAGATGGACGTGGGCGGTAATGTTACCTTCTATGAAGCTCGACTTGTGGGAAAGAGTCTTTTCACAAGTTCAAGGAGTTGACTACGATGAGAATTTTTCACCCGTAGCGATGCTTAAGTCCGTCAGAATCATGTTAGCATTAGCTGTATTTTTCGATTATGAAATCTGACAGATGGATGTCAAAACAAGTTTTCTAACCAGTTTACGTAAGAAAAGTTGTATGTGATACAATAAAAGGTTTTGTCGATCCTAAGAATGCTAAAAGGTATGCTGGCTCCAGCAATCCTTCTATGGACTAGAGCAAGCATCTCGGAGTCGGAATATATGCTTTGATGGAGTGATCAAAGCTTTTAGGTTTATACAATGTTTGCTAGAAACATGTATTTACAAGAAAGTGAGTGGGAGCACTACAACATTTCTGATAAGTATATGTGGATAACATATTGTTGATTCGAAATAATGTAGAATTTCTGGAAAGCATAAACGGTTGTTTGAAGAGTGATTTTCAAAGGAAGACCTGGATAAAGCTGCTTACATATTGGGCATCAAGATCTATAGAGATAGATCAAAACGCCTGATGATACTTTCAAAGAACGCACACCTTGACATGTTTTTGAAGGAGTTCAAAATAGATCAGTCAAAGAAGGGGTTCTTACCTGAGTTGTAAGGTGTGAAGTTGAGTAAGACTCAAAGATTGACCACGACAGAAGAAAGAGGAAGGACGAAGGTCGTCCCCTATGCTTTTTTCATAGGCTCTATGTCGGTGGGAACGACACTTATGTGATCACAAGAATCCCTACTACGGTTGCGGGGCGCGGGGTCGTGAGAAGAGCAGATCAAACAGATAGCACACGGTTCGTTTATCCAGGTTCGGGCCGCGAGGATGCGTAAAACCCTACTCCTGCTTTGGTGGATTGTATATTTGTGTTCTTGAGCTAGCTATGGGGCGTGAGGAGCTCCAAAAAGCCGAATCCTCCTCCTGGTCGCCTCGGGCCTCCTTTTATAGGAAAGGGGTTGCCACAGTGGCACACATGAGGTGGAAAGGGTACAGTGATGTGAGGTTATCCCTTGCATTACATGACAAGGCACATTTAATGCGTCTTGCCCAGGTGTCCCTGCTTTATCGGGGACGGGGGAGAGTGTTGTCTCGTCCGTCGCCGCTCCCTCTCGTGTCGACACGCGCCCTCTCCAGCGACGCCTGCGGTGCCATGTAGGCAGGCAGGCAGCTGAGGTGGCGCAGTGGTGGGTCTCCATGAAGATCCGCATGCCGCCACGCAGGTGCCTGCCCAGCTGGTTGGGCCGGCAGCTGCATGCGAACGGCGGTGGAGGTTTGACTGGCGTGGGCCTGATGGTGGCCCTACGGGTGTTCTTGGCAAGGGCCTTGCCGGGGCTCCGGCAAGGGTCTTGCCGTGGCGCTTGTTGTCATCCCCGGCAAGGCTCTTGCCAGGGGCCTTGTGGTCCTCCTTGGCAGGGATCCCGCCAAGGATCATCATCTTCTAAAGGGTGTATCTGATCTTGAATGTCTTCACAAAGATCTGCATGCCACCATGGGGATGTCTCCCGAATCCTTGCCCCATGGGGGCAGTGGACTCAGGGGTGACTTACTCCGTAGGTGTGGGGCGAGCTGCCACGGCAAGGGTCTTGCCGGGTTTCCTATAACCGCCTCCCGGCAAGGATCTTGCCGGGGGATCCGCTTCGTCCCCTTTGCTCTTTGTGGTCTTGGTCTTGGCATCGTTCTTCTTCTCCTGAGCTTCGGCCTTACCTTGGCTCACCTCCCTTGCCTTGCTCCATGTGGTGGTGCCCGTGGCTCAAACTGCCCGTGCACAGTTATAGGGGTACAAAAAGTGTACCCCTCTTTTTGTACACCGACAGGAGCCCCCGGGCCTGGGCCACACGTAAGCGCAATCGCATCATTGGGCTAGGCCCAAAAACGGTGCGTGGGCAGGCGGGGCGGTTTTTACCACAGTAAGTTTCTTCATGCGTTGTGCTTCCCAGGCTTCCCGCGCGTGGCACGGCGTGGGGAGGCGTGTGTGACGTGGGCGGCATGCGTGGGGCTGAGCTCTGCATGCATGTGTCACGTCGTAGGAAAGGGGGCGGTTCGCGCCCTCCCCATAAACGGAGGGAGGCGTGGAGGCGCGGCCCATTTACTGAACGGGGCCGAGGCGTGGTCTTCAAGGCGTCCACTCCCTACGATCATGGGGTGGGGAGAGGTCGCCTCACCCGTCGCCTTGGTCCTGCACGCCTGCCATGTGGCTCTCATGGCTTGGTGTGGCGAACGGTGGAGGCGGGAAACCGGGCCGCCGCGGGCTGGGGCGGCGGGTCGGTCCCAGTTCCCTGCCCCTTCCGCGTCTTGATTGGTTGAGCGGGGCGGCCGAGCCCCCACCCCGTTCCTTTATAAAGAGTGGGAGGGGGGGATGGTGTCCCGCATTCCTTCATCTCCTCCTTCCTTCAGCTTTTGCTCCCCTCTTCCATCCGCCATGGAGAGAGCGAATCCTGGTCTTTCAACGGTGGCGGCGAGGGTCGCCGCTCGACAACGCGTCCCTCCTCCTCCTGCACCCGCGGTGGCAGAGCCAGCCGCGAGGGGAAGGGGAGGGGCGAGGCCATGGGCGAGGCCGAGGCGCTCGGGGAAGAGGAGGACAGGGCGGCGCGCCGGCCTCGCCTCCGCTAGCAGTTCCTCCCCCCATGGAGGGCCACGTTGGGGATGACCCTTGCGAGTTCTTCGTCAGGCTGCGCCGGCCGCCTCGCCGTCGCCTTCGTCTCCCGACTCCATTCACGCGGGAGATGGAGCTGGATCCGCCGGAGTCGTTGTGGCTGCACATGACCGGCTGCGGGATCAGTGGCCCGCGGGCCCGCGTCGACTTCCCCGCCCCTCACGTGATGTATCTCCTTCGGGGATGGAAGACGTTTGCCCATATCCACCGCTTGATGGAGGGGCTCACTCTCCTTTTTAAGCTGATGGAGGGTGGCCTTCTCTCCGTCAAGGTCTCCGGGTGCTTTGGGACCCGTGCAAGGTGCTGCATGGAGAGCTCTTCTGATAGTGAAGACTCCTCCTCGGGCGGGAGTGACGAGGAGGACAGCGGCAGCGACGACGAGGGTAGTAGGCGGCAGGATGACGGGTCCGATTAGGTGTCGGGTGCCGCTCCGTGCTTAGGGGAACGCGACACAAAATGAAAATTTTCGGTATAGCGAGCACGCCCAGGACCACTATGGAGACTGCGTACAAGGTTTGATCTGTTCCGTACTGACTCGAAGCGCAGTGGAAGAAGTGTCGGTGGAGATCGTTGGTGCAGATCCCCGCAGCAAGGATTTACAACCTCCCAACCGCGAGGATGTACTCCCCTGCCGGACAGCCCTTCGGGAGGCGGTCGGACAGTCCCCCGGACGATGTCGCGGACAGCCCTACGGGAGGACCCTCGAAACTCGAACGGAGACTCGGACAGCCCTTCGGGAGGACACTCGAACAGCCCCTCGGGCAAAATACCGAAACTACGACCTCTCTACGGGGTTGCACACATACGGTGTCAGCTATCCGGCAGGGCTTTGCCGTCCAGAACTAGTTCCTGCCGGAAACCAGACAGCCTTACGGCTCTACGAAACTCTTTTCGTGGGAGGGAGAGAAGAAGCCAGATAATGCATGGCATGTGTATGAGAGCTAGGGATCAGATTTGGGCTGCCCACTCCTCCTCTATTTATAGGAAAGCCAAGGGGTAGGGATGGCTCACAAAAAACCCAAACTGCCCATGCAAATGTCACACATGAAGGGCATAATGGGGAGGGAAGTGGAGCTCCATGGAGCCCCACACATGTGGCCGGCCAACCCCCTTGGGGGGGCCCCATGAGGAGCATGCTTGGCCCCCAAGCCCTTCTAGAAGCCTTTTGGAAATATCCCAAAAGGTGACTCACCATAAAATATCCCAAAAAGCACTTTCACTATTCACGACGACATTTTTCAGCGTCCGTTCGAACTGAAAATATTTATGTGGGCTAAGAACATTTCCAGTACCCACCATAATAATTTTCAACGCGTTCCGAAACAATTCCGGTTTTAGTGATTTTCATCTGCGAAACGCATCTGAAGTGGCTCCGGCAACTCCGGAACATTTCCGGTTTTTATCTCAGAAAATTCCAAAAAGCTTCCAGAATGATTCTGGCACCCTCCAAGAATTATCAGGCATTTGCCAAAACCAATTTGACTTAATGGTGTATCCCGAAACAACTTTTCGGTATCATTGAAACTCATTCGATGACCTCTCTCTGCGGTACGATTCCGCTGTCCGAAACTTTTCCGGTGTCCGAAACTTTTTCGGTGATTTTCCCTCAGACTCCCTGTCTAGTATTCAACAGATAGATGACCCTTAATCATGTGACCCTATAGGTTCGGTGAAGTATAGACATGACCTGGAACCTCTTCCGATCAATGATCAACATCGGAGCCGTGGACACCCGTATTGACCCCTATACCCACACGAATGAATATTCGAGTGAACCTCCAGTTGCCGTGAGCTATTCCTGTTGCTTCGCGATATGTCACAAACACCCGAGGTGAGATTTATTGCATTCCTATGGATCAACAATTTGTCCACCATGCAAGTTACCTCGTTACCGGTTTTGTTCTCTTTTCTCGTTTCCGTGTTCCGGCATCCCAGTGATCAAATCCAATGTGTTTGGCTAGACGATGATGGATACCGTTACACCGAGAGGGCCCGAGTATATCTCTCCATCGTCGGAGGAGCAAATCCCAATCTTGAGCTATCTCATTACTTGCCATACTTTTTCGTGAACCCGTAAGCCGCCGTAATAGCCACCCAGTTACGGATGACGTTTAACATACCCCAAAGTTCACGAAGCAAGTATGAAGGAACTCGATACTCTCATGGTCTAAGGAATTATGCAAACATTAACTTCTCTGTGTTATTAACCATTAACTTGTGACGAATGTATCTCATAGCATAACATCAAATTGGGTCGATTCAACACAAGTGTTCTACTAATAATTGTGCCCTCAAAATTGCCGGCATAGTCATGCCCATGATCAGGAAAACAGGATCATCATGCAATACTTGAGCCAGTCATAGAGGCTTGACTAGGAATACATTTTACCGTTTATTATCCCACACGTGCACATGAGTTTCCCTCCAAGCCTCGTTTTATTTGCAGACTCGAGAATCATTTCAGTTATAGCATGGAACATAAACCTTCACTACAAACCAGGAGATACAAAATAACTGATATTACTGCCTCTAGGGCATATCTCCTATAGACTCCCACTTGCACTAGAGTCATAATCCAGTTACATGGCTTCCCTAACACCAATGGCTATCCGGTGTTGCTCATGCTTTGCTCGTGGTAGAGGCTTTGTCATCGGGTCTGACACATTCAAATCCGTGTGAACTTTGCGTACTTTCACTAAACCCTCTTCGACATGATGTCGAATGAGTTTATATTTGCGTTGAATATGTCTTGTTTTGTGGTGCGAACTTGGCTCCCTTGCCTGAGCCACGGCGCCACTATTATCACAATAGATCTCCACCGGGTCCTGTGCACTAGGAACCACACCAAGGTCTTCAAGAAACATATTCCGCCTCCGTCGTAGAATCCGCCACAGTCTTTTGTTTGGAACTTTTCCAATCTACTGCGCCACCGTTCAGTATGAAAACATAGCCTGATTGAGATTTGAAGTCATCTGGGTCAGTCATGAAGCCTGCATCAGTGTAACCACTTACAATGAGCTCTTCATCACCTCCGTACACAAGGAGTAAATCCTTGGTCCTTCTGAGGTACTCAAGAATACCCTTGACTGCGGCCTAGTGTTCCAATCCTGGATCACTTTGGTACCGACTGCTAACACTTAGCGCATAGGAAACATCCGGTCTTGTACATAGCATGGCATACATAATAAAACCAACTGCCGAGGCATATGGAACATCATTCATTTGCACTCGCTCATCGAGAGTCCGAGGACACTGATTCTTGCAAAGCATTGTGCCAGGTGACATGGGGAGAAGGCCCTTCTTGGAGTTCTCCATGTTGAACCTTTTCAACACCTTGTCAATGTACGTGCTTTGGCTAAGCGCTATCAGGCGTTTTGATCTATCTCTATAGATTCTGATGCCCAATACATATGCCGCTTCGCCTAAGTCTTTCATTGAAAACCTCTTTTTCAATGAGTCTTTTATTTCATTAAGAAAATTCACGTCATTTCCAATCAACAATATGTCATCCACATAAAAGATTAGAAATGCTTTTGCGCTCCCACTAAACTTCTTGTAAACACAAGATTCTTCGTCATTCCTGATGAAGCCAAACTCTTTGACCACTTCATCAAAACAAATGTTCCAGCTCCTTGATGCTTGCTTCAGACCATAAATGGCTTTATGAAGTTTGCATACCTTTCCAGCATCCTCATGAATGACAAAACCTTCTGGCTGTATCATGTATGCATCCTCTTCGAGGTTTCCATTGAGGAAAGCCATTTTGACATCCATCTTCCATATTTCATAGTCGAAATAAGCAGCAATTGCTAGCAATATCCGAACAGACCTAAGCATAGCTATGGGTGAGAACGTCTCTGTTGGGGAATGTTGCAGAAAACAAAAATTTTCCTACGGTTTCACCAAGATCCATCTAGGAGTTCATCTAGCAACGAGTGATCGGATTGCATCTACATACCTTTGTAGATCACGCGCGGAAGCGTTCAAAGAACGGGGATGAGGAAGGCGTACTCGACGTGATCCAAATCACCGAAGATCCTAGCGCCGAACCGACGGCACCTCCGCGTTCAACACACGTACGGTCAGCGTAACGTCTCCTCCTTCTTGATCCAGCAAGGGGAAGGAGTGGTTGAGGAAGATGGCTCCAGCAGCAGCACGACGGCATGGTGGTGATGGAGCTGCAGTACTCCGGCAGGGCTTCACTAAGCACTATGGAGGAGGAGGATGTGTTGGAGAGGAAGAAGGAGGCACCAAAGGCGTGGTCTAGAGGCCCTCCTTTCCCCACTATATATAGGGAGTCCAAGGGGGGGGGGCGCCGGCCCTAGGAGATCCAATCTCCTAGGGGGGTGCGGCCAAGGGAGGAATCCCTCCTCCCCAAGGCACCTAGGAGGTGTCTTCCCCCTTTGGGACTCTTCCCTTCCTTGAACCCTAGGCGCATGGGCCTCTTGGGGCTGGTGCCCTTGGCCCATATAGGCCAAGGCGCACCCCCTACAGCCCATGTGGCCCCCGGGGCAGGTGGCCCCACCCGGTGGACCCCCGGGACCCTTCCGGTGGTCCCGGTACAATACCGGTGACCCCGAAACTTGTCCCGATGCCCGAAATAGCACTTACCATATATAATTCTTTACCTCTGGACCATTCCGGAACTCCTCGTGACGTCCGGGATCTCATCCGGGACTCTGAACAACATTTGGGTTACTGCATATACATATCCCTACAACCCTAGCGTCACCGAACCTTAAGTGTGTAGACCCTATGGGTTCGGGAGACATGTAGACATGACCGAGATGACTCTCCGGTTAATAACCAACAGCGGGATCTGGATACCCATGTTGGCTCCCACATGCTCCTCAATGATCTCATCAGATGAACCACGATGTCGAGGATTCAAGCAACCCCGTATACAATTCCCTTTGTAAATCGGTATGTTACATGCCCGAGATTCGATCGTCGGTATCCCAATACCTCGTTCAATCTCGTTACCGGCAAGTCACTTTACTCGTACCATAGTGCATGATCCCATGACCAGACACTTGGTCACTTTGAGCTCATTATGATGATGCATTACCGAGTGGGCCCAGTGATACCTCTCCGTCATACGGAGTGACAAATCCCAGTCTTGATCCATGTCAACCCAACAGACACTTTCGGAGATACCCGTAGTATACCTTTATAGTCACCCAGTTACGTTGTGACGTTTGGTACACCCAAAGCACTCCTACGGTATCCGGGAGTTACACGATCTCATGGTCTAAGGAAAGGATACTTGACATTGGAAAACTCTAGCAAACGAACTATATGATCTTGTGCTATGTTTAGGATTGGGTCTTGTCCATCACATCATTCTCCTAATGATGTGATCCCGTTATCAATGACATCCAATGTCCATAGTCAGGAAACCATGACTATCTGTTGATCAACGAGCTAGTCAACTAGAGGCTTACTAGGGACATGTTGGTGTCTATTATTCACACATGTATTACGATTTCCGGATAACACAATTATAGCATGAATAAAAGACAATTATCATGAACAAGGAGATATAATAATAATGCTTTTATTATTGCCTCTAGGGCATATTTCCAACAGTCTCGTCGTAGTCCACTCCTAGAACTTGCGTGAACCCTTTCGCGACAAGTCTAGCTTTGTGGATAGTAATGTTACCATCCGCATCCGTCTTTCTTTTGAAAATCCATTTTCAACCAATCGGCTTTACGCCTTCTGGAAGTTCCTCCAAGTTCCAAACTTGGTTTTCGTACATGGATTCCATTTCGCACTACTAGAAAAAGGGCTATAGATGGGATTGACACTAATGGCGCACGAGACAAGCGGTGCGCCATTAGTATATACTAATGGCGCACCACCTTTTGATACGCCATTAGAGTTGAAACTACTAATGGCGCACCTGGCCCAGGGTGCGCCATTAGTATCAAAATTTTTTTTTAACTAGTGCGCCTGTCCAAACATACTAATGGCGCATCCGGACACAGTGTGCCATTACTAGTTGTAACTAGTAATGGCGCACCTGCTGGAAAGTGCGCCACTAATGTTGTTTTTTTACTATATTTTTTATTCCCTTTTTTGCAAAACTACTAATGGCGCACTGTTCCACCGTGCGCCATTACTAGTTTAAACTAGTAATGGCGCACTGTGGGACAGTGCGCCATTAGTATGTTTTTTTTGCAAAACTACTAATGGCGCACCATCAGAAGGTGCGCCATGAGTAACCTGGATTACTAATGGCGCATTTAGAGTTGGTGCGCCATTAGTAAGTGGGCAGCAACAAGATATTTTGGACAGCCTCTCCTACCCACACTCACTTTCTCCCCACTTCATTCTCTCCACCTCCTCCTTGTCTCGGGTGCCTCCTCTTTTTCACCTCATTTCCACCATAGATTCACTCAATTTAAGTGGTTAAATTACCTTGTTTTGATAGGTAAGTAAGGGGGGAAGCTATATTTATGTTGTTCTCCCTACAACAATGTGCACATGCACTTTTTATGGCCTAGCTACATCTATGTATGTTCGTGGTGTTGCATATGTTTGTGGTGTTGCATATGTGTTTGTGTTTGGAGGTGTACCGGTATTTGAAATGCGATAGTTGCTAATATTTTGCCGGAATGTTGATTCATTTCCATTTCGGCGAGAATTTTGGCATTAAGCATTCTTTTTGGTCCTATTTTTAGGGAAAGTCATGCCAAATTTTTTCTTGGTTCTAAAATATCGCTTTTCTCTACCCCGCAGGCGACCATGGTCCGCATGATGACCGAAGGCATCGTGAATAGGTTTTTGAGGTCCGCGAAGGCCGAGATGCTTCAAAAGAACGAGACGGAGATAAGATGTCCGTGTCGAAGATGCAAGCTGAAGAGCCTTATTGCGGACCCGGAATCCGGGCAGGTGCGGGACCACCTGCTCTTGCGTGGTTTCATGGATGGCTATCGGTGGCAAGGTGATGAAGATAACTACGAAGTCATCCATGGGGGGCGGGCAAGAAATGAGGAAGGGCAGCAAGACAACCACCGCGGCTCGGGCGGGCGAGAAGACGAAGAATCCCCAGGACACTACAGGAATCAGCTACTTTGCCGTCCGCCACGGCGGACGGCAAAGGCGTGAACGGCGGACGGCAAAGGCCTTTGCCGTCAGCCGCGGACGGCAAAAGGCTCCGGCAAAGTAGGCTTCGGTAAACAGCTACTTTCCCGTCTGCTACTGATGGCAAAGTCTTTGCCGTCCGCCGCAGACGGCAAAGAGAGCGCGGCAGACGGCAAAGAAGGCGGACGGCAATAATTGCGCTGTCAGTCCGTTAAGTGGCTAACGGCAGGCCTTTGCCGTCCGCCGCTGACGGCAAACTTTCTAGTGTCTTTGCCGTCCGCCGTATGATGTCATCTACACGTCACTACATGGCAGGTTCTTTGCCGTCTGCCACTGATGGCAAAGTCTTTGCCGTCTGCCACTGTAGGCAAACTGACCAAACGGGTCAGCTCCCAGGAAGCACAGCTGGATGCCACGTGCCTTCTTTGCCGTCCGCGGCAGACGGCAAAGAGCCCGTTGCAGTCGGTGGCAGACGGCAAAGAGCCTGCATATTGGCTCTTTTATCTGTTTTTTATTAAATCCAACAATTTTCATCACAAATATAGATGACATATATAGATATATTTCAAAAGGCCATTACAGAGCAAACATATAAGATATCCAACACATAACTTCATCATCCAACCATATATATTACATGCATAGTTCCATCATACATAACAAGTTCAACATAGAGGCATCCAACCATATATATTACAATAGTTTCATCCAACGATACATGCATAGTTCAACGATACAAAAGAAACAGAGAAAGGGATAAGGAGCACTCCATCTATGCAAGCTTTCGTCAAGTGAATGAACTCTGCGAAATGAAAAATAAGAAAGTTAGAACAAGAAGAAGAGTAGAACTAGAAGAAGAGTAGAACAAGAAGAAGACTAGAACAAGAAGAAGACTAGAACAAGAAGAGTATGTCATTTATGAGCTAACTTACGTGAAATGGATCATATATGAGCTAACTAAGTTGAAATGGGTCGTTTATGAGCTAGCTAAGGTGAAATGGATCATTTATGAGCTAACTTAGTTGAAATGGGTCGTTTATGAGCTAACTAAGGTCAAATGGATCGTTTTTCAGGTAACTAAGGTGAAATGGATCTTTTTTAGCTAACTTAGATGAAATGGATCATTTATGAGCTAACTTAGTTGAAATGGATCGTTTTTGAGCTACCTTAGGTGAAATGGATCATTTATGAGCTAATCTAGTTGAAATGGATCTTTTTGAGCTAACTTAGGTGAAATGGATCATTTATAAGCTAATTTAGGTGAAATGGATCGTTTTTTAGGTAACCTAGGTGAAATGGATCGTTTATGAGCTAAATTAGTTGAAATGGATCGTTTATGAGATAACCTAGGTAAGATTGGTCATTTTGGAGTTAACCTAGGTGAAATGGGTCATTTTAAAGCTAACGTAGGTAAAATGGATCATTTAGGAGCTAATCTAGGTAAAATGGGTCATTTTTGAGCTAACTTGGATGAACTGGATCATTTATAAGCTAACCTAGGTAAAATGGGTCATTTTAGAGCTAACTTGGGTAAAATGGATCATCTATAAGCTAACTAAGCTAATTATGCAATTTTTGACATAAGTAAGCTAAGTACAGATCGTTTTAGAGCTAACTTAGGTAAAATGGATGGTTTTGGAGGTCAGTAAGCTTATTAAGTCATTTTGGAGGTGAAGAAGCTAAGTCTAGGTCATTATTGTAAGCATTGGAGGAAATAAAGCTAAGTCTAGGTCTTTATGCATGTGTTAAGCAAAACACTAGATAAACTTACCAAGATGTAGGAGGTGTAGGAGCGGGGTGGCTCGTGTCGGTAGCTGGAGAAGGATCGTGCGATGCTTGTCTGGAGTTACGCTGCACCAAAGATCATTTCCAATGTCTTGTTAGCATGATGACACTCAAATGTTAAGACTAGCAAGTAATGTCCATTAAATAAAACTCACCGTGGTCCCAGGAGCAATCACTGGCATCGGCGGAGCGGTCTGACCTGTCTTCTCGCACACAAACTGCACATTTGGTTTTGACGACTCAGTCATACTAGTTAGTAATGAGACAAACACTACATGAATGTTTTGGCTAATCTGCAGAAGAAACTTACCACAAGGAGCTCGTACATGGCCCTTGCCTGCATGTCATTCCGTGCCCTCTCCTCCTCCATCATCTTTGTCGTCCTCTCCTCCAACTCCCGCTGCCTCTCCGCCGCCTCCGCCAGAAGTTTCTCCGTTCTATCTCTCTCACTCTGTATAGCAGCCTGCAACACCACTCACATGACCATTTGTAATCATTGATGGAAGCGCACACAATGTAATGGAGAAAGATAACTGAGTACGTATCACTAACCTTGATGGCGAGTTGCACTGGCCGTTCATGAGGCCTTATCTCAGGAGCGGAGCTCGACTGGCGCGCCTTGATCTCCGGGAGAGTGCTAGGACAACGGATAAGTCCATCTCCAATGGCTATGGAGCCATGGGACCTCCCGCCACCAGATATCATCAACAGCTCTGGATCAATGGGACCCTGGCTCGGGTTAAAGTCCTCCCCTTTCCTCGCCTTCCCCTCATCTCTATATCTCACGAGCTTGTTGTGGGAGGAGATGTTGGTGAAGTTGTTTGCATCATCGAGGTCAGACTAAGAGAAAGCCTTGACTTTCTTGAAAGAGGCAGTGTGGGCCATGGCATACAGGTCGTACACCTCTGGCACCTTATCCGCCTTATTGTAGCGTGCCTGAAAGAGAGAAACAATGAAAATTAGTAATTAAAGGGCTCAAGCTAGCATGATGAATGAATTGCATGAATCATGAAGCAAACCACATACCCAGTTGCGCCCGAACTGATATAAGTTGGAGCTGCCTTGATGGTGTGGCACACCTTCCATTTGGGCACGTTTGTCCTTGGCCTCATTGTGGAGGGCTAGCCATTGTTTTGAGCACCACTCATCGACCAACACCTCCCAACAATCCATCCGATCCGCACACCATCTCGGAGGCGCCTAAGTTAGCAAATAGAAACTTGAGCGCTACGGCTAAGAATTACTAAATGAAGGAACTTAAGTAGAGAAGGCCTTAAGAATTACCTTCATGTACTGCTCCTTACTCAGGAACTTATCGCGGCACGCCGGCTTGGTCTTCTTGATACCACGCAAGGCGTAGTAGTCTCGAACAGCCTGCACCCGAGCCTCGTGCCGTAAGTTCTGGAGTAGGCGCTTGCAGACGTTCTCGATAACATGTGCCGCATCCTCCTCGTATCCCTCCTCACACCTGTAGAATGTCTGCAATCAAATGAGACAATATTGATTAGTACAATTAATAACTAGCTAGTTGAAGATTTTTAAATGTGTAAAGGAGAAATTACCCAGAACTTTCTGATCACCATGTCTGCCCTCGTGTTGCACACGACACCGTCGATAATCTCATCCGGCGGGGCCGGGGCAGCCACGTAGTGCTCCCAGCTCAATCCAAGCTCTGGAAGCCAACCCTCACCAGGCAACGTGACAAACCCCGGGAAGTTTTGCCGACAAAGAACTCCAAGGACGGAGTTGGGCCGGCGGACACTATGATGGTGGTCCCAATCCCTGCAGCATGACAAGGCCAAGGCACTAGTTATTTGAAAAAACATGAATGCACAAGGTACAAAAATATTAAATGCACTTACGTACCTCTTCCCATCAGGGAAAATCAACCACCTCTGCTCGCGGGTCACCGGCACGGACGGGAGCCGTGTAGCACCACGCTGGTAGACGGTGCCCCCCTCCTCCTCAAGATCAGTCGGCTCCCCGCCATCATCAGCATGGCCACTCGGCTCCTCGGGCTGATCCGACCAGGTACCCCATCCGGACCTGTGCTCCTCCGGGGTCACGTGGGCCGAACTCTCGTGGGCCGAAGGCCAGTCGACCCGAGGCTCGTGGGCCCAAGACCCGTGGACTGGAGGCTCGTGGACCGGAGTCCGTGTAGCCTCCTCCTCGGACGAGTCCACCCTAGCAGTCACGTGCTCGGGTGAAACGGCTGGGGGTGGCGGCGAGGAAGGCGCCGTAGCAGTCACCCTACCTCCTCTCCCACGACCACGTGCCCCACCTCCTCTCTTCCTACCTCGTCCCCTGCTGGGCACCGCGGTTGACGAAGAAGGGCCCGGCGGTGTGGCCATACTGTCCAGCAACGCTCGGCGGAGAGGTGCGTCTGGAATGGAAGACCTCAAACCACGCTCCCGACCAGCGCCCACCATCTTTCAACACCTACCATGACAAACAGTAAACGAAATTAGTACAACATAAAAAAAGACCGACATGAATAATAATATGTGTATCACTTAAGTGTATCATCATCAAGTACAACATAAAAAATTGTAATACCTGACACTACTAATAATCTCGATCAGTATCATCAATAAATGCATAATCATCACCATCACTATAATCAATGACGGGCTCATAGGGTTCATTGGCATCAACATGTGCAAGGCCACCTTGACGTAATCGGTCAAGCATTGACAGGTCATCCGCAGCAGTAACCTCTTCTTGTTCCGGCTCTTCTTGTTCCTCCTCTGGGGTGATGTCGGATTCATTGTCGCTGTCTACTTCAATGTTTTGGGGTGAAGTATAGCGGTTCTTGAAACGCTTTTTGGAAAGACGTGTCTCTTGGAAGAATTCTCCTTCATATGTGTCTGGGTTAATGTGAGGTTCATAATCCTCTTCCTTTGGGGGAGAAAGTCTAGCACGTGGCGGCACTTCATAAACGACATCCCAACCTTTCAGATTTGGATTAGTTTGGCAGGCCCACGGTAGATAGAATACTTGGGTCGCCTGTTGAGCCATAATATAGACATCAGGAACATCTAAATGAGTGCTTTGGTTGATTTCAACTAGCCCTACATGTTCATGAGTCCTTCTAGTCTCCTTCGGCTGAAACCAATAACATTTGAAGACTACGACATTCGGTGGATTTTCACCATAGAACACAAGTTCATAAATTGCTTCAACTCTCCCATAATACTCGGTACCTCCTTCGCCGATAGCAGATACACAACAATTTGTTGACTTTCGGTCGGCCATAGATAGCTCTTTGCCATAGGTACGAAAGTGATACCCGTTGATGTCGTACTTGTCAAATGAACGGACCTTATAGTCAAAACCATTAGCGACTTGTCTCAATTCGGCGTCCATAGACTCTGAATTAGCCTACAAGTTTAATATGAAAGAATTGTTGCATTATGCACAAATTAGCGAATGATATGAAATTGTCTAATAGAAATTATCGTTTGTTTGAACCAAGAGATGAAACCGGGATAGCCACCTCCTTGCTTTGCGAGAAGCTCATACTCTTCGACGGAATCCTTTTGGATCTCCGCTCCATACGAGAATATGGTGACGTATCAACTGTATGACATATCCAGGAATAAGAGTAGTTCAAAGGAAATAGAAGTTGCGAAACAATGTACCGAGAACTTACTCGATGTACGGCCGCACTTCTATCAGGTTGTTGAAGATATACAACGAAATGGTCCGCCATTCTTCGTTATCCAAAGATACTGGATGTGAAACACTAGCTGGTGCGAGATTCCCTTTGAATAGGCTGAGGTTGGATCCACCCTTTTTAGGCTCGTCAGCATTGTACCGAGGCTTCGGATTATGCAAATGACGATTTTTGGCTTCATAGTGCGCTGTTACGAAGTTTGCCGCCTCCTCTGTGATGAATGCCTCAGCCATCGATGCTTCAATTCTACGTTTATTTTTACATTTTTCTCGAAGCGTCTTCTGCATCC